>NW_028145432.1:2877500-3405000 GCF_977016875.1 Pavona decussata | reverse complement strand
TTTCTTGCTTGTGCTTATGTCTGGGGTGTTTGTGGTTATGTCACAAGTACAAGGAATCCTTCTGCTTGTCTCAAGCGATGCTTCACAGGAGGTAATTTTCGCGGTGACATAAACCTCTCTAACATGGTTAGAAATTACAGTCTATAATGTCAGTAGTGAGGGAAGTTGACAAGCGCTGTCACAGCAGTTAATATTTCATCCATCTCTTGAACTCCTGCAAAAATGTAACAAAACCAATTAAAACAACTACAAACGCCATCAAACTTCCACAAGTGGTTCATAAAACAGTGAACTAATCATATGCGCGACCTTGTAACTTACTTACTAATAATGGGCTGTCATTAGCCATTCATGGTTTCCCTTTTTACTTATACATTGTACTAGCGCTGCTTGTACTTCGGTAGGTAAACCACTCGATTTGTTCTTGTCAAACATGTCAGTGATCTCTGATGACAAGCCAATAACGCGCACTTTACGGTGGCGTTCGGCTGTTTCTTTCGACCTGCAGGTCCAATTTTGAAGGTATCCTAAGCTCCGACCCAAAGTTGATCAAGTGAGCTGGTACCTTGCGAGATGTTGAGCGAACTGAAGGCGAGGTTTGCGCACGAGAGGAATAAAGTGAAGGCGATATTTCTCGAGGCGTATGCCGCCAATGGCGGCGCCGCCGTGAAAACTTTATATCAGCGTGGACAATACCGCCGGCAAGCTAGTGAGCTGGACACGTTATCAACTTTGTAATCGTGCACCTAATCGCCTCTTTTCCAAACTTTTTTTTCGGGGAGGGGGAGGGGAGGGGTGTATGGTTCGCTAGGTGCTTCGCATGGTGAAAGGCCATTTCTTCGATAACAGCGACAAACGATGGCATAGACTGAGTAAATTCAAATAAGAGATTGATAATCTCGAAATATGATTAACCAGGGTTTTCTGGCGACTCTGTTATGCTATTTTTAAAACCATTCACACACATAGTTGAAACAAAAACGCCTATAAGAAAAAATTGAGAGAAGATTTTGATGAAAATAGCAAGGACTGGATTGTCTTGTGAATCGTTAACATATTAATCTGTAAATTGGTCGCGAAATAATCAACGATCCAGAATGTTATCGGCAGTTTTACTGGCTGAACTGTTACAAAACAATAGCACGCCCGTCCTTCTTGTAACTCGTTTACATCTATGCGGTAAAAAAAAAAACGAAAACAAAAACAAACAAACAAACAAAAAAACTCTCGGCGATCTTCTGAAGAGTGCAGTCCTTTGGAGATATCTTTTAGGTGTGGAGCTAGAATAAAACGAAAATACTTTCTTTTCGAAATGAACTTTGTTGGAATTTACACGTTACGGCCATTGAATTGAAAGCTTACACTGATACTGGAAAAGTACCTTTTGTCAGCAAGACGCAAGATGGAAGTTTTTACTTGCCCTTCCGAGCGGATTTGCCCACTAATTTTAAGTTTCGCACATACTCGCTATAATATTGCAATAGTGTGAGAAACACCAAGGCCGGCCAGGCGACTAGTGACATAAACTAACACGCGAATTAGTTAATGAGAACATCATGCCCTGTTAAATACACATGGTTCGCTGCGAGTCAAATCCAATGTAGTGCAAGTACTTACTTAACAGCCTTTTTAATTCATCGACTAGTGAGTGGAAAGCTGGGAAGAACTCATCATACTGATCCAGCCGTTTGATTATGCTGCAAACAGGAGAAAAATATACAAAGTTAACGCTATGCTGCTCAGTTCACTTTGATCCTTATGATTTCTTTAACCTCCCCAGTTCAGCATATGACATTAGTTTATAACACTTTGGTGATTTAAGCCACAGGGGCCCAGTCGTTCAAAGCCCGATTAAGCTAATCCTGTATTAACGCGAACTTTGATTCGAGTTTAATTACTAATCAATAAAAATCGTTCCAAAACATTTTTGGCACAGTTTTGACTTGGACTTTCCTTTACATTTAGCTTGAAATTTGCTTTTAACTTAAAACCATTTTCAACGAGCGAGACGAAAACCTCGCTTAAAATTTAATCGTAGATTAGTGTTAATCGGCTTTCGAACAACCCGGCCATGGTCTTTAAATATACCGCTCGACTCAAACTATTACTAAAATCAATATTCTGCAGTGTTGCAAATTCGGTTACCCTCAAAATTCAGTGGCTCATCTTCCACTCCAACAAATTGACTTTCATTTCTGTAGTGACAGGTCGCGTTTGGGTGGCTATGTGAAATTTAACAATTATTCCACGAGCGCGCGTTGGATATGAGATGATAGATAGCCAACGAGGCGCGTAGCGCTGAGTTGGCTATAATCATCTCATATCCAACAAGCGCAAGTGGAATAATTGTTTTATTAAAAACAACCGAGAAATATTGCTAGATCTTACTGATTTCGCAGTGCAAGAACGACCAGAAGGCAATTTAATGGTCGCCATTTCTCGGCCATGGTATAATTGCTCATATACCATGGCCGCTAAGCCAATCAAATCCCTCGAATTGCATCATACAATGAAGCAGTTTTTAATAATAACAATTATTCCACGAGAGCGCGTTGGATACGAGATGATGGATAGCTAACGAGGCGCAAAATTATAGTGAACAACGAGACATTAACTTCTAGGTTATTTATGTCTTTTTCCGTGATAAATAAACACAAAGAAGTAAAACATTTTAAGTGTATATGTCCTAATTTCTACCTAGTTGAAAACAGAGAAATCATGTTTCAGTAACAGACAAACGCAATTTTATTATCGCCTATTTTAGCTTTCCATTTTGGATTCCTTCAACGTCTGTCCCAGTGTACAACATAAAAGTGAAAGTGGACTTGAAAAAAAAAAACCTTTTTTCATAATTTCTGGCTGAACAGGTTTTCATGGCAAACGAACCACCAAGATGTCGTTGAATAATTTTATTGACTTCAGAGGCTGTTCTTCAAAAGTCTTTTGCATTTTTTTTTTTATGATTGTGGATGTCGTTTTTCCATTGAAGTCAACGAAGTTATTGTCATTATTTGCAGAGTTTACACAAATGACAAGGTACAGGTTTAACAAAAACAAAAACTTGATCAATATTTTGCTATTTAGATATCTTTGAACCAAGAGATCTTCTTACTTTCTCTTGTTTAGATTATAAGTGGGACACCCATTCATTGACTGTTTTCCGTGTTATTGTGAAAACGGGAACATTAAAATTTTGGACGGATAATCCGCCTGATTATCCATCTTTTGAGACGAATTTTGAGGACGAATTGTATGTCTGAGAGGAATAGTTTGTCTTGTATAAAGTTCGACTTTCAAAGTAGTACGGAAAATTCGTCAGATGGCTTAACCGTTAAGCGTGAAAACGATTTTTTTGGAAACATTTCTAAAAATTTGCCGAAGTTGGAGAATGTTTCAACAAATTCTGGCTCGTTCATCATTTGACCAGATATATAAACCTCTTTACAGCGTATTGAGATACAGGTTTTTGTTAACAAAATTTCTAATTCGAAACTCACTACGGCTAACGCCACGTAAATACTAAACTGATTTTATTGATGCCTTCAAAGACTTTAAACACTGCCGGTTTAAAAGCTTCTGTGTATCTGTAAAACCTTTGAAGTATAGACAATTGACATTTTCTACAACGAATCTTGCACTAACTTCCAGCTTACCCAGGTAGGTCCTCAACCTTCAAAAGGTGTCTGGCTTTACTCAGTTTAGCCACTGCATTCACCACATCAGACGCTTTACAGGATGGTTCTGTAAACGACGAAACGTATGTTAACATTTGTATTGTATTATGCTCTTAATGTTTAAGGGTGATTGCAGTCAAAGTCACAAAAGCTAGCTTGAGCCGCTGCAGGAACGACTCGTGTGGACTCACTGCCATAGGCTAGACAAAAGCTGTCTTCTTCAAATTTACTGTGAGCCATTGTTTGTTTTTTTAACCCAAACGTCAGGAAAGTAACTTATGATGGTCTTAGCCGAAGGGCCTGTTTACATGGAGGGTTGGTGGGTTATATATTTCTTTACGAGACACACCGAAGAGTTTACATGCTAGACCGGGTCACTCGCCTACCCGGGTCACCCATCGTTTTTATACGTAAACAGTCAAGCTAGGGTCACTCGGCTACCCTGTCAAAATGTATAACTTTTAAAAGAAGGGAACCATGATTTACTAATCGCTAATATCTGTTCATTAGAATGCTAATTTTTCGAAGAAATCGTTTTCCAAGGTTTCGTTAAACGTTTTAGTTCTGGCAAAAGTTGTTGAAAACAGTTGAAAAATATTACTTTGTTTCGAGCTGGAAGGCTGGAATGAACGAATTGTAGAGAACGTTGTCCGCCAAATTTCTATGACTTTAGACATAAAAATAAATCGTTTCGAAGTCAGATGGCTCTCGTTATCGAGGAAAAAGTACGATTTTGGAGCATTCATTTACTGGTAGTTCGTTGTCAGGGTAGGCGGGTTAGAAATTTCACATTTAAAGGCGACATTTTAGCTCTGATGGATGATAAACCGGGAACCAAATACAAGTCACAAATTCATGTCCTTTGTAAACAGCCATCTGACCAGTCTTCCTGGCGTTTGGGATTTTTTGGCATTTATCACTTGCTTCACATACACGCTGTTATGATCACAGTGATAGACAAAGTTTCTTTACCTTTTACCGTTAAGAAACATATATGCAGTAACAAATTGGGAAATCAGAATATCCCTACCTAAGCCAAGAATGTCGCGCATATTAGCCATCGAATTGGAAGACTCTCCAAGCCGCATATAAACTTCATTCATTCGCGGAAATATTCCCTCGATGCTATTTAAATCAAACAGTTTTTGAAAGTGAGCAACAATAGTTTTTAATTGATCTGGTGAAGTTTCCTCCTCGGTTCGTATTTCAGACGGGCCAGCTCGGTTTTCTTGGTGGCAAAGAGCATCCACTTCTTCCTTGATACTTTGTACTGTTAAAAGTCTGTGGTCTTGTTCAAACGTGCCTTCCGGTTTCCATGGCATCAAGCAGAATGATAGTTGTTTAACTGACACATGAAGATCCTGTATATATAAAGCATAATCATAGTAAAATATCCTCTCGATACATTAGCTACAGACAAGCCATGAATACTCTCCTCTTCAGAGCCTCAGGAGGTCAGAGATATTTTGAACTAAATTTAAAGATGGTTTTAGAAAGGAAACTAGAAAAGTGGTCCATTAAACATTTAAAGACATCAAAGCTGCGGCCAGGAAAACATTTCTGGTTAAAGAACAGGCATGATAAGCTAAAGTTGAAGGTAATCGCCGAAGAAACTAAAATCAATTTCGAAAGATAAATAATTGTTCAGGCTGAAACGTGAAAGACAACTTTGGTTACCAAAGAAGAGAAACTAATCACGACTGAATTCTGTTGTAGATGAGCAAGTCATATTTTAAACTAAAGAAGTACATCATTCGATCTACCCTCTTCTGTTGTCTTCGGTAGCGTACGAAAAGCGATCATCAAAAATGATAAAAAAATAACCCTAGTCTAAACGCCCACGAGGCAAAAGAAAACATGGAAATGAGGTGTAGTGTTAACTCGCCTTAAGAGCTGCCAGCTCTCCAAGCCACCTCCTCAGCACTAGTACAATATTTAGCCACGCCCTTTCACAGTGTGACTCATGTGCATTCTGGGATTGAAGGTCCGCTGTTAACTTGGGAGCATCCTCCGAGTTAACCACATCCATAACATCTTTAATCAACTGATAAATGATAATGATAAATGATAAAATTTAATGTGGAACAAATTGGAAATTTTCAAGACAGCAACAACACTGTTATCTGGTGTTAGACCAGTGTTAAGATAATCTGATCCACTAAGAATAGTTTACACTACAACTGCTCCCGAGGGAAAATCTCATTGTATAATTAGGACACAAGAAGACAAAGAGACAAAGATCATACAATGATGCGACCGGCTTGCAATGTATCTCTTATTAGCCGTTCACTGACTTAGCATTTATTCTGTTCAGGCATTTACTTGATACTACGTCATCATTACCTATCCACCTTGCGCGCCTTGTTCAGGCAAAGTCGGGTTTCATCCGGTATAAGAACTGTATATTTCAACTGTAAGTACTTTTAAGCGCGATGTACAAGGGTACCTGTTCGGGGTTTGGTCTCTGGGCCAAAACCCTGCGGGGGGCAAAAACGTCAGCAACGCAACTAATCAGGATGAGTAATATGAGCAACATTTCATAAATATCGCGAAATAATTAGAGTTACCTTTTCCATGGCAGGATAAGACTGTGCAGCTAATTTCATGGTATGTATTTTGTCTACAGCGTCCTTGAGAACACTTACTTGAAGTCCGTCACACACTTCCTGATTAAAAGAAAGCAAGGGTTCTTTGAGTTCTACCAACCCTCCCCCAAAAAAACATCGTTATGCACCACTTCACCGTCGGCTTTATCTTGCTTGAGATGATGTCTCGGACATTACAGAGATCAAACCTCGCTCCACCTTTACTGCTTTCCACCCCATTTGGGAACAAAATTTCTGTTTTGTATACAGTCGACTCCCGATAACTCGAACCCTCGCGCTAACTCGAACCAATTTTCCTTTCCTTTCAGGTCATTTTCTATATAATTTTACCCTCGATAACTCGAACCTTTTTCAATTTCCCTAGCAGGTTCGAGTTATCGGGAGTCGACTGTAGTTATAGATCGCACATAACATCAAAATGAGGTAAGACCAACAAAGAGACACATGACCTAAGGGCAGAGATATTTCAGCGATTTACTATAGACAAACGTGCAGATCTGACAACAAGCGCAATCGTTAAAACCTTAAAACAGTGCAAATCTGAGAATAAAGGACAGTCTTGAATCAAAGTTTTTAAAAAGCCAAAAGAAGCCTGTTAGAGTACATAGAAAAAAATACACGAAAAATGCCGCTCAAATTTTATATTTTATAATGATTGATATGTCAGTTTTCAGGTGTAAGAAGCAGATATTAACGTTTTAGAAGACATGATACAATTTAAATTGGATAGTCCTAGTCTAATGAAACATTTTGTCTGCGATAGACCAAAACAGTTTCCCAAGCTTTGTTGATTAGTACTACACCATGAAATGACATCATCCGTGTGTCTGTGCAAGGCCACGGATAAATGCCAATCACAACTTGCCCGACGTTAACTTGCATAAATAGGTGTAGATATTACTCTCACATTGTCACGTTTCACGTTCATTTTATTATTACCGTTACCATAATTAACATTTTTGTCTACTTATTATAAATTCAACTTGTACCGCTTTGTACTTTATCTAACTGAAGATGACAGAAGTTTCTGTCGAAACATGTTTTATAGACTCAAAAGTTTTGTCGTTTTCCTTAAAGTACAGATATAGATTATGTATATATATGTGTACGTTTAAGTGTAGATGTCTATGTCTATGTATAACTATGTGTAAGTATGTGTTTGTAGATGTACTTGTATTATCTTTTGCCGCTTCAAAATGGAACTCAGTCATCAATGACTGTAATACAACATACCTTTAAATAATCTCGACAAACATCAATTGGTAGAAAATCAATGTCCTCTATCTAAGTTCATAGAAAAAAATTGTGACAAAATCGGTTAGCAGTATGTAATGGTGATCGACATCTTTGTTACCGGGCAAAAGTGAAAGCAACAATGTGAACACACAATGCTGGCGCAAAATGTACAGAATGAAAAGGAATAAAGAGCCACTCATGTGCACATTACATATTAATGTCTTACATGTGTTATGCGTCTCCGTGCTCTCGAAGAAGCACCTTCAGTCTCCATAGATCTTTTGTCTCTGTGTTTCTTAAGAGGCGGACTGGATAGAGAAGATAAAAATATATGAGGGGATTGACCCAACTCAAGAATTCCCAGCTGGATCAACAAAGAGATGGTGCTACGATAACCCATAAGCTGCAAGCAGTCGTCATTTTTCTTCAATAGTTTAATAGTGGCGAACTCAACGCCAGAATCGTTAGCTGCGGTCCACTAGTTATGAGGTACAAGCCAGATCCAACGAGAAAAAATATAGCTGCACTGCTTTCATACTCTTGCACAGCGGAGAAGAAGTAGTATTCTGAGGCATACATATACATATACACTATACAGTGCATTCAAAACGTTTCACAAGTGAAAACTTGTTCCTTCAGTCTTAACAGTTGAACGTATATCTTCTTCACTCTTGGCGACGATTTGCTGACTGTCCAAAACACGATACTCTCTTTCTCAAAACATGGCATATAAGTCGTCAAAGCAATTTCGAATAAAAGCGTTCATATTCTCAAGCGATACCACAAAGGAATCCTGTTGAATTTTGTCTAAGCGCCGTCTATCCTCGGACATGGACGGCAGTCAACCTCGAAAGATTTTTTTTGAATATCTAGCATGGCCTCAGTAAAGCTTTTTGGGGGCAAAGACGACTGGGACTAAGCTTCAAGCATTTCTAACGGCCGAAAATAGAAAAAAAACTGCAAGCACCGTCTATCTAATTTGAAAACAGGATTTTAATTTCAATGGGGCAAAACATAGTGAAAAAAGGAAAATTTCCTTTTCCCCTGGATATGCCTTTGTTTGCAGCAAATCATCCAGAAATATGACCTCTTGAATCACGTCTCTTCGATTCTTCCATTACTTTCTCAAATTTTCGAATACACTAAGTGGCTTTGGTCAGTGAAACTTAAGAAAACAACAGCAATCCGAGGGAAGTACGTGTTTTGTGCTGCTATTGTTTTTCTGAGGGTAGGTATCGCGATATACTGTACATAACGAACACTAATTACCATAAGATAATGGAGTGCAAAATGGCTTCTTTAAGGATTCTAGTTTTCATTTATTTATGCAGTGACGAGCAGGTGGAATTTGGTACCCTCATTGGATAAAATAAAACAAGTGACTTGATTGGAGTAACTTTCCATCATATTGTTCAGGGAGATACTTAGCTTGATTACCTGAGGTTATTCTGAGCTAGGATTCTTTCTAGCTGTCTGTTGTATTTTCTTGAGTTCTTCCATTCATCACGATTAGGCCTGAAATGTTGAAGAGAAAATATTCTTAAAAAAGCAGTGTCATACAAGTTAAAGGAGCTGCTTGAAACTTGTCCAACAATATTTTTTTTTATGAAAGAGCCGGTTATAACATGATCAGTTGCAAATTGACTCAAAGCTTTGGTTGTTTGGTAATACAGTTGGATAAGACATGTGGAAAGTATAAAAAAAAGATGATGTGACTGGTATCCGAATAGGTTTGAATGTTTGGTGAACTTTCCCTGTTAGAGTGCAACAGCATGCCAGTTAGAACTGATGAGATTAGGTCACAATCGCTTTGGAAAGAATCACTTGGAGAATTTCCAAGGTGGAGACGGTGGTGGTGGGGGTGTTGGAGATGGTCGCGGAAGTGATGATGACGGAGGTGGAGGTGATGATGGTGGAAGAGATGGTGATAGAGATGGTGGTGGAGATGTTGGTGGAAGTGATGGTGATGAAGATGGCGATGATGGTGGTGGTGGAAGTGGTGGAGATGGAGATGGTGGTGATGGAGGTGGCGGTGATGGTGATGGAGGTGGAGGTGATGATGGTGGAAGTGATGGTGATGGAGATGGTGGTGATGGAGGTGGAGGTGATCATGGTGGAAGTGATGGTGATGGAGATGGTGGTGATGGAGGTGGAGGTGATGGTGGTGGAGATGGTGATGGAGATGGTGATGATGGTGGTGGAAGTGGTGGAGATAGAGATGGTGGTGATGGAGGTGGAGGTGATGATGGTGGAGATGGAGATGATGGTGGTGGAAGTGGTGAAGATGGTGATGTTGGTGGAAGTGATGGTGGTGGAGATGGTGATGTTGGTGGAAGTGATGGTGATGGAGATGGTGATGGTGGTGGAAGTGATGGTGATGGAGATGGTGATGATGGTGGAAGTGATGATGATGGAGATGGTGATGTTGGTGGAAGTGATGGTGATGGAGATGGTGATGATGGTGGTGGTGGAAGTGGTGGAGATGGAGATGGTGGTGATGGAGGTGGAGGTGATGGTGACGGAGATAGTGGTGATGGAGGTGATGATAGTGGAAGTGATGGTGACGGAGATAGTGGTGATGGAGGTGATGATAGTGGAAGTGATGGTGACGGAGATAGTGGTGATGGAGGTGATGATAGTGGAAGTGATGGTGACGGAGATGATGGTGATGGAGGTGGAGGTGATGATGGTGGAAGTGATGGTGATGGAGGTGGAGGTGATGGTTGTGGAGATGGTGATGTTGGTGGAAGTGATTGTGATGGAGATGGTGATGATGGTGGTGGTGGCGGAAGTGGTGGAGATGGTGGAAGTGATGGTGATGGAGGTGGAGGTGATGATAGTGGAAGTGATGGTGGTGGAGATGGTGGTGATGGAGGTGGAGGTGATGGTGGTGGAAGTGATGGTGGTGGAGATGGAAGTGGAGGTGATGATGGTGGAAGTGATGGTGATGGAGGTGGAGCTGATGATGGTGGAAGTGATCGTGGTGGAGATGGTCGAGGTGATGGTGGTGGAAGTGATGGTCATGGAGGTGGTGGTGATGGAGGTGGAGGTGATAATGGTGGTGGTGGAGATGGTGGAGGTGATGGTGGTGGAAGTGGCGGTGGTGGAGGCGGAGATGGTGCTGGTGATGGTGGTGGAAGTGCTGGTGACGGAGGTGGAAGTGGCGGTGGTGAGAATGCACCGCATTTAATGAGATCAAGACAATAGCCTATAACATAATTGCATTAATGTATTCCACCGAAAAAAAAAAAAGATGTCTACCATACTACTAAGGTCACGCTTGCATATGTCTGAGTTAAAAGTCTTTAGCGAGGGACAAGATCTTTCTTTGGTCGACAGTTGACTACAGAGTTTTGGTCTTGAGATATTTAAGTTTTCAATGTGGCGACTTGCACATCCTACAACACTGCAGGTGTTACGTAAAAAGTGTTTCAAAAACTTGTTCCCACGACCTGGGATGTAGGTAGTAGACATGCGTTTAACGCGGCCATAACAACAGCTTCAAAACAGTGTACTCAAGACTAAAGTGACTGTGGATTGTTTACTTGCAAATTACTGGAAAAAGAAAGACTTGCATCTTTCAACTGTTTGCCATTTCAGTGTCTTACTAGGAGTTTAATATTTAAAAGAAGTCAATCAATACTGTCTGTATGAAAAGTTATTTACCCATTGATCTGATCAAGGTTAAAGATGACACAATAATGGAGAATTCGAAAAACCTTGGTTTGCACATAGGCCCATATTTCCTTCCTTTCCTTATGCAAACTTAAACAGGAGAACCTATTCAAAAGGAGGGGATTGGTCATTCTCCTTGGTGGGAAATACTCTGTAGGTACAATTTTTTGATCATCCTAGAATGGGACTTGCAGGGTAGAAGGGAAATTATTTCTCAAAAAAATAGTATTAAAATTTGCAATTTTGAACTCGTCTACCGTTAATTCTCACATTGCCTCAAATTGTGAAAACCTGGAAGATTAAAAAATAACACCAAATCACCTTGATTCCAACTCCATCTTAAGATGTGTGTTCTCACTCTCAAGAAGCTTGATCAACTTCTTAGATTCTTTCAGCTTTTTTTCTGCAAACTATTAAGTTCAAGAAAAGTTCAAAAAGTGGTCATTTTAGCAAAGATGGTAAAGACTAAATTGGTCAGGGTTAATATGATGATAGAGTTGGTTATGCTAGTAATTAGGTAGCAAAGTTGGTCATGGCAGTAAAGATGTTAATGCTGACCCTGTTACAAATCTAAAAGCTTGAATTATAGATACAAGATGAAGGCCAAATCAAAAAGATGCATCTTAACATTGCTGTACATGATCACAGGTCCTTTTTATCAAAATTTCTTTCTTATTTTTTGTTTGCTCTTTGGTTAGATCATGAGGTATTAATGTTAAAATTGGTGACACTGTTTTGGGAACCCAGTTAATAAATGGATAAAGGTGTCATAATCCAATAATTTCAATTTGGCGTACAACAGCCTTTTGGCATTTTTTTCGCTGACAGAATTCATCTGCAATCATATCCCTAGTCGCCCTGCTGTGCGAGATGGTATTCTTGAGTAAACGTAAAATGTTTTTCTGGCACTGAGCAATAAATATTTTTTAATATGCGTTTTATGGACTGCTTTGTCACGAGACTCCTTAGGAGGTTCAAAACTTGTGTTCCATTGGATGGCGGCACTGCAATGTTGACAACTACTTTAATAAAGTGCAAAAAATGTGGAAATCTTTCTGCACCCAAAACTCGAGTTTTGTTTTTACACGTATTACCTCTATTCAAATGATTGATAGCGTAGGTAGATTTATTGGATTTGAACGAAATTTTGTCCCAATGTTCGTCACACATCAATGCACCAGATCGAGTGAGGCTTTTCCATGAATATCCCAGCACGTGACAAGCATAAAAAAATTGCAATTGTCGCACTCTTCATTGGATTTCCTCAGGAACCAATGGGAATGTAGAAACAGCCTCAACTCTGTTAGCTTATTATCTCGCCATTGATGCAGCCTAGTTTTGTTCAATATTATTCTAAAAACATGCAATCAAAATACTAAAAAGCAGAAAAAACTGTGTTTATACCTTAAGCTTATCTTCCAAATCTTTAAATTCCGTCCTTTTTGCTGTAACACGAGCTTTAGGATCATTCATCCTCTCCCTTTCAGTTCCTTTCTGGGGCTCAGGTGTATCTCCACTGCTGATAGTAGTGCTGTTATCCGATTGAGATGCATCACCATAACCATAACTATCAATAGGTAAGGTACTTTCTTTTTGCTTCTTCAAATTGTCAAGATCTCGCTGAATTTTACTGAGTTGGGATTCATAGTTGTCAATCACATCCAACAGTCTGAAAGTTATACACAGTCACAACACTCAAAATGCATTTCATCAATCAATAAATTTAAAACTCAGCAACAATAGTACTTTAACCAGTTTGGTTCAACAAGGTGTTTGGTAATTTTAGCCCAAATTACATTAAAGGACCAAACTGTTTATTCAGGTGTAAAAAAATTAACTCTGTCATCATGATAAAAACCAGTGAGGTGCAATTGTATTTTCTGCCAAAGACAAACATTGTTCACAGCCCAAAAAATTTCAAAGATGTTGTCAGGTACTTCTGAGGAAGGACAAACTAATATAAATGGTGAGAAACAACAGCTGAAGTTGTTATCATTTGGAAGTGATCAGACAAGTGATTGTTGACAGATTCTACATAATAGTAAAATTTGCATTGCACTGACCAGAAAGTCATTTTTCAATCATGAATAGACAACAAAACATGAGTTTTTTATGTCTCAATATTCTCCTGGTAAGATACTGCAAATATAGGTCTCCCAGAATACATACTGTAAGCCCATGGACTGACACTTAGCTGTTTCTTTGTTTCTTGCATGCAAGCTCTCAGTATCACTATTTTACGCCTGCAAGGGGTGGATAAGCTTGTATTCTGGCTATAACTCACTGTTGTCAATATTTTCCAAAAATTTTTGAACATAAAGAGGATAATACATAGGTTAAGTTAAAATAACGAGATAAAAAAGATAGGTCGAACAGAGCTCGTTTAGGAGAAAATAGCTATTATTTTAGTAAGTGGCTGAACTAAGACTCAAGGAAAACAGACCATGTTTTCAACATACACACACTTATGCCATACTAAGGAATTAATCAGCAGTAAGAACGTGCAATGCAATTCAATGGAATCACCTTAATGGTACAAGGGAATACGTTTTGGGAACTAATGTGCAGCATACTAAAAAAACTGCCTTTTAAATGACACTGTATAAACCTTATTTTGTTGCATTTTTATAGTTTTATTACATTTCCTGTATTATCTTACTTTTGGTCCACAGCATTATGCTTTCCAGAGGAATTTAACTTCTCAAAATGCTTGGCCACTTTGCTTTGCCTCCCAAGCACTTTGTCCTCCTGGATATTGAAAGTATTTACTGAGATTAATAGTTGTATTTTCTGCTCTACGATAGCTCTCTCGATTTATTCTCACTTACTACATAAATTAAGGCTCAAAAGATGAGAGGTCGAATGAAATTCTGAGATGTCAATGGGAGTGACTTTCTGATGTATTGCCACTTGAACTTGGAAATGGTCTTTCACTGGAATGGCGGGCCAGCCTCCTATGGAGAAGTTCTTTGACTCGTCACATCACCCACTCCTCCTTCACATGGGGAAGAACGTCTCCACAGGAGGCTACCACTGGACTGGTTTCTCATAAAAGCTTAATTCCCTCAAATGTTTTGTCCATATGGTGACGGGTTGCAATGGGTTACCCTCAAAGAGAAGTATAACAATTTATTGAAATGGGGAAGAAATACAAAAGGTGATAGACAGGTATTCTTATTTTGCTATTCTTCCTCATCTTTGGCGGAAGTATGGTGTAGTGTTGCTGCATTGTTGTACTATTCATGAATAAACACTAACAAAGAAAATAATTTGTCGAACAAAAAAATGAACTGTTGGCTGATCACCATCTCAGCAGTGTTGTCTTTAATTCGACAGAGAAGTGAGGAATGGTTTGGCCCAAAATGACAAAGCTTTAGTTTACCATTTCCATGAAGTCTTGACATTGCTGTTGTAGCCTTGTGATTTCTGCTTCCTTTTGAGCCACTTTCTGTTCAAGCTGTCTATACAATGCCACACTTTCTGATTTACTTCTCTTTAATTCTTTCACCTCTTCTCCATGATTCTGAAGCTCCACAAGACGTGTTCGTTCCATCTCCTAGAGAAAAAAATGCTTGGATGATTAAAATTTTAAGACAATGATGTGATGAGGGCAGCAGGGCGCACAAACAGTCTATACTGCATTAAAAGTTGATTTTTGGTTTTATCAAAACTTTCACCAAATGCCAAGGAAAACTGCATCTAAAGGTTTCTTGCATAAACTATTGTAGGCCAATTATGCCAACCATGAAGGTGATCAGAAAAAAAAAAACCAACAACACAAACAACTCTTAACTTTTACATTCAAGTCTGTTTCCTGCTTCTTAGCACATGGCTTACAACAGTTCACTCAAGAATCTAGCTCAATTTTCTTCCTGGAGTTTGGTCAAGCCTTAACCCCACACCTTTCAATTAGTTAAAAATCGGAAATTGACACTATGTTGTTACTTAACACAATTTCAACACAAATTAAATTACTGTATGATATGGCTGACCTCCACAGTAAACAACTGTCAGAGGATTTTTTTAAAACTCTTTCTTTTAACATAAACATGCATGTACATTTTAGTTATCCGAAGAATTAAATCATTTATAGACCCAATGCAAAAATGGCTGATATTTTAATATTCTTTTGTTTGCGTTCTAATTAGCCTTATTAACCTCGTTCTTGAGTTCAAAAATCAAAAGAATATTTCACCTTGAACGAGGCTAGTGAGGCTAATTCGAATGCAGACAAAAGAATATTAAAATATCAGCCATTTTTGCATAGGGTCTATAGCTGTCTCTAAAGTTTTTTAGTACTTCCATAATTATTGAAAAAAAAATTAGAAATAGTTTTAGAAAACATTTTGTCACCCCTTCAAAATCAAGATTCCCTCCAGTATATGAACTGTATATTTTTACTGTGTACTTGGTTAAGTAAGCACAAGCTACAAGGATGCCTCTTCAGGTTTAATGGCCAAAACCCTGCAGAGGCAATTAACAAAACACTACATTGCTATATCATGAAAAAAAAAACTAAAATATTAAAAAGAAATTACTGCTAACAATAAAACTTGAAATAAAAAACTACACTACTCTTTGCTATCATATTATAAAAGTCAGCTAATTGCAAATTAGAAGACTTGCCTGAGTTTTAAGCTTTTCCTCATCCAGCTCTCTCTGTAAGGTTCTAATCTGGAAGATCAGTAATGACGTGACCCATTAGTACATGACTTTAATACCATTCTAATAATTAGTACCAATAATACTTTCTGCTTTATTCAAGAGGAAGGAACTAAATGTGGTTAGGTCACACAGCATAAGAATTAAATATTTCCACCAAAAATTACATGGATAAAAGTTCATACTCAGCTGTTTATAATACAGTGACCAAAAAAAGCCTTTGTGGCAATATGTGTGCAAATTTTAATATCAAATTCTCCTGACCCATCTACCTCCACCCCAGCCCTGGGATTTAACATCATTATCATCATCGTCATCATCATCATCATCATCATTATCATCATCATCATCATCATCATCATCATCTTAATTTAAACTCAAATTTGAATTAATTGTAAAGGGGATAGTGTCTTAAAGTAAATTAAAATATTACAATGTAACAGAAGAGATAAAAAAAAATAGACTGTACATATTAAATTACACTCAATACAGTGTACACAATCCGCTTTTGCTGATGAAAAAGTATTAGACCCTGTTTAATCTTAGTCTTGAATTCATTTGATCATTTACGACCTAATATCATCAGAGAGGGAATTCCAGAGTTTTGTAACCAGGTATCTAAGACAATGAAGACCACTAGTAAGTCGTGGTTTGGGGTTTGGGAAGGGAAAGAATATGATTACTGTGTAAGCTGCTATCATCAACAGAGTGAAACACAACCATATCTTTCATGTACATCTGATAAGTGGTGAAAAACAGGCATTTACAAAGTAAAAATAAGGATATATTAGAGACGTTTACAATAGACAAAGTTCATTAAATTAACAGAGTGTAGCAATCTTTTTCAAGGTGCATGTTGCAAAAACTTTTGTAAACTAAAGGTATTCTTAGGACATTTAAACACATTTGGGACGTTTCCAGTAGTCATTCTCCACAACTACAATCTCTGTTGTAGGACTGTTACTGTTATTAACTGGAAAGTTGATGTCAGCAATAGCTCACATGTACATTAGTGGCAGAATGACATGTGTGACGTTAAAGAAAGCAGTATTAACTACAAACGTGCATGTTTGTGATGGAAAATTTTCCTGTGCCTCCTTTAACATTACATAAGGTGAAATGCTGGTAGAAGCAACTCAACTGTTCAGGCATATTTTCTTGTTGTGTTCCAGGATGTTCAAGTAAGGTATTATGAACTTAGTGCAAGCCTCCAGATAGAAAAGGTGTGTGAATGCTATCATCCATTCTTCATGCAGACACAGTATTTACCTCCATGTACATGTAGAGATAGATAATAACTGTGGAAATGGTCAACCCCTTCCACTGTCTTGTATTCTTTTTCCTTTCAGTCATGCACATTCTTGTAAATATTTTTTCCTTCAGTTTTTATTCTCTTTGGGGTATGAAGGGTATATAAAGGGGTATATAAAGCCCTCCTGTTATGTTGTTGGACATCAATGTTCGTGACAGCCCCTGAGATGCATAAAGTTATTCCACAGCCGCCTTTCATCTCTCCCGGCCCCCGAGGGCTGTTTCTGTATTCACAGGCAAAATTTTTTCATACGTATAGAGATTTAAGATTAATATTTAATTAAAGGTTATTAATAAAGAACTTGAGGGGCCAGATTTACAAAGCCTAAGGTGTGATCCATCTTGAGTATTGTTTCTAAACAAAAGCCTATTGTTGGACTAACAATAGGCTATATACAAGACACAATACTATTTAAGGACACTTCTTAATTTAGGAGGCCTTCATGAATCCAGGTCCACACCCAGGTCAAAAACCAACAGCTCTTCTGTACAAACCTTCATTTCATAATGATGAACTCTGTTCCTTTCGTCATCAGCATCCTTCCTAAGGGTTCAAAAATGGATCAAATAAATAAATTACAGGGAAGTAATGTATAATTTCAGACATTTATAGACATGTACAGCAGGGAAGTAAAACTTTGTTGCCAATAACAGGTAAAAAAATTTGTATTTCCTTAAACATTAAAAGCCTGGGGTAATTATTTGAAATCTCATCAACATAGATCTTCTTAATTAAAAACTGGCGCTGCATGCTTGCATAAAAATTTTAGTTACTGTCCAACTGAATGTCTCATTTTTTCCCTTTTTGTACTACATGTACATTTCCATCCAGTTGTCTGAACACTTGTTGTATTATTTATTCTCTCACAATGAATGAACAAGTTGTCACGGTGTCTTATGTAGAAGTTATTGTTTTTACACTTCTAAGTTAAAACACATTTCAGTTGCGAGCTGTACACTAGTTGGAATATATAACATTAAAGATGTAGTGTTGGGCCAATTCACGTTGTTTGGCTTATCCATAGAGACAGCAGCTATCTGTTAACGGGAATTACAACCACTTAACTTACTTTAAGCAAGTAAAATTCAATGATTAAATAGAATGGCGTTTCAAACTTGTCATGTCACTATTTTCAAGTTCAAAATATCAAGAAACTTTCAGAAATAGTTTGCATGAAGTTGCAAACTATTTCTGTGTTACTACTGTACAAATTCCCTTTCTCCTCATCAAACTTCGTGATTTCACTGTTTTGTAGAAGCAACATTGAGGCCACAAGCATTTTGTTTAAAACCTGATTTTTAAATAGGATTATATAACAAAATGGATATATTTTGCCTTTTGAAAACGTCAATGTGTAGGGCAAAGGAACTCACTGTATTCTGTGAGAAGAAGTTATCAGCTGTTGCACCATTGACTGCCTTCTATCACAGTCACTCATCAGTTTGTCCAATGTATGTCTCAGATTCTTGGATGTGAATTCATCTAACACAACAGCTCCTATTCAAGAGAAGAAGTACCAACTTGATTGTTATGGTGTTGGATTTATTTGTACAACTATATGAAGAGCACGTACTGTATTATCAAACACAGAAATGGATACAAAGTAAAAGCTAAGTAATGTGAAAGACTAGCCTTTGGGAATCTGTTGCAGTCGGCTGCATGGTAACACCATAACAGGTTGATATCCATGGTGTCTCAGTCTACGGTTGATCTCTCCCCACTCAGCTATCATTCCTGCCTGCACAAGAGAAGAACATTACAATCATATAACACAGAATATGCTGAGTACTTTTGTATTTTTGGCCCAGATTTTTGTAACAAAAACAACGCAATAAAGGAAGACAGTTACCATGAGCCTAAATCGCTCTACAATGCAACCCATTATTTTGTCACAGGGATGTGCCAATAGTTTTAATAGAAACACAATGAAAGCCAACTAACAACTTGCCGACAAGTCACCTACAGGTAGCCGACAAGTCACAAACAGTTTATTAACTGTCAGCCAACACTTCTTTTTAGGATAAGGTTAAACTGTTGACGTCTGTCAGCTGACTGTAGGGCAATTGTCATTATTTGGCCAACAGTTTAGTGCTGACAGTCGGCCAACAGGTTTATTGGGAGCTGTTCTCCAATTTTGCCCAAATATTAGTTGATACATGTGTACCAAACAAGTAGAGAGCGTATTTGTGAACTCGTAATTAGCTACTCAAACTCCACAAAGTATTAGTAGTCACCTCCCCTCATTGTCCTGCATTTCACCTGCAAGTTTTCCACCAATTTGTCAGAAGTAAAGTACCGGTAAGAGTTGGAAGTACCAGTGAAAAGTCTCTGGTAAATATTTACCTCACCATCACACTATAAATTATCTCCAGTAATTCATTTCTCCAGAAAATAAGAACAATTTGGAAAAAATGTGGCATGCTGTATGTGACAAACCATCCCTTTGACTAACTGTTAAACTTGGCAATTCGTCCACAGTATATTTAAGAAATGTATGAACAGGTAAAATCATTGACACTGTCATCATTGAGAAATTATGGGGAAAATGTACTTTCTCTTCCCTTAGGGAATTTAAGTTCTATCTGTTAAGAAAATTGTAATTATATTGAACATGTGTACTCTGCCTCCAGTTGGGAATGCTCTTTTGTACATCAATTTAAGACTGAGTTAATTTGAGAATTACTACAAATATTGTAAACATAGTGGCACACAACTGGACAAATTAATGCATCATTTTGATTGCTTTTCCATACTGCAAATTCACAGGCAGTACCTAGATTATTACCCACAACATTATGTAGGTTATTAAAATTAAAGTGCCCCTAACCCTTCAATTTGTTTTCTTTTGGTAGATTTCTATATCTGCGAAGAACTCATTTTCGAAATTTTTTTTTTAGAAATATTGAATCCTTTTTATTTTACGAGCGCTAAAAGTTACTGAAATTTTTTAATTTTTGCGCGCTTTAAGAGCCGCTGGACAAATTTTTGTCTCGTGGGCTCATTAGGAACGAGCCAATGAGCAGCGTCCGATATTTGACACTTTCTTAGCTGTGAAGAAGAAAAGGACACCAGAAGGATTCAGAAGGAATCTTATGCATGCTGATTCCTTTCTCTACATTTCGAGAGTTGCTGCATCCAAAAACCACACATTTTTCAACCATTTTCTTTGTTTAAAATTGAAGCATTACCGCGAATCTTCGGATATTTTTGCACGATGTCCTTTTCTTACGTCACGCTCCATATTTGGCCGAGTGGGGGACTAATGCGAACGATGGGTGAAAATATCGACAAGACTGCCTTCACTTCTAGTGCTCGTAAAAAAAAAGGGTTCAATATTTCTCAAAAATTTTTTCGAAAATGAGTTCTTGAAAGATATGGAAATCTACCAAAAGAAAACCAATTGAAGGGTTAGGGGCACTTTAATATCATGATATAAAGTTTTTGCATCATGGGAAACTCGGAAAAAATCTGACCACCAGATGGGATTTGAACCCATGACCCTCCGTGATCTAGTCGGATGCTCTAACCACTGAGCTACTGGAGACTCCATGGTGAGCAAGGGTGAAATGTGGGTCTTTGGCTAGAACTGCATCACGCAGTCACATGGTCAAATCAAGTCACATAGTGACTGCGTGATGCAGTTCTAGTCAAAGACCCACATTTCACCCTTGCTCACCATGGAGTCTCCAGTAGCTCAGTGGTTAGAGCATGCAACTAGATCACGGAGGGTCATGGGTTCAAATCCCATCAGGAGCTCGGATATTTTCTGAGTTTCCCATGATGTAAAAACTTATCATGGTATTATTTCTAGTAAAATTAAGCTTAAGAAATCAAATATTGTTTCCTTACTGTCTTTGGAGTCTTTTCTTCCTCTTCATCACCTTCATGAAACCAAAAATGTAATTATACAATGTACAATGTATAATTATTGTCGACAATAACACAGAACTGTTTAAATGCCTAGCTTATACTACCAACTGTGTAATGTCCCAATCAAGAATGCTGAATTAAGTTTGGGGGCTGGGGGATCCCCTAAACATGTCAACACGCATTATTAATTTTATCTCAATGACATAATAATAAAAAGTACATGCCTGACAACATTTTTTACCTGCCGGCATGTCAACCACAACAATTATTATTTTACCATTGCATTATAAACTTAACAACAAGATGGAAGATACCTTGATGAAGAGACCACAACTTGAGCCACAGAGCCAACATCAAGACAAAAAACAAATCTGACAGCAATGCCTTGACAAACCACAATTGCAATGTATTTAAAATTATCGATGCACTAACCAACCAAAATTGTTGTAATGTGCAGGGCCCAGTTGTTTGAAAGCTTAATAACCATTAAATACATTTTCACCTTGTTCAAGGAAAAATAATACAAAGTGTTTTTAAAAATCTCATTTTAAGCTAAAGGTGAAAGTCTAAACTGGAATCAAAGTTCACACTAACCCTGGGTTAGCTTTAAGATGCTTTAAACAACTGGGCAAGCTGGTGGAATACAACAGGTAACTATATTCTGGTGCATGTTTTTAGCAATAAGTTAGTAAGTAATTATTTCAGTACTGCTATCTTACCACAAAGATCTCCATATGATTCACTTAATGTCAGCGACTCATTTTCTTCTTTTGCCTGGCCAAACACAATAATATCTTATTAAATATATTATGAGTTTATAAGCAGTCTACATGTACATCCATCTTCTTTGCTTAGTCTATAGATAAAATGTAAATCACACTTTGAGCCTAGGTACATAGCCCAGCAGTTGGGGTTAATGTAACATGAAGTGACTAGGAGTACTACATGTACTACTCCCCTTGGATGAGATGCTAGTCCATCACAGGATAGCCAGCATGAAGTGAAGTTAGGAGTATTACTACTCCCCCCTGGATGCGATGCTAGTGTATCATAGGATACCCAGCATGAAGTGACTGGGAGTACATATTCCCCAGGGGGGGGGGGGGGTACTCTGGATTTCAAGTGACGGGGATGATCAAAGGATTTTTTTGGGTTTGAAATTTTTGATTCTGGGATTTTTTTGGGTAGGAAAATTTGGCAAGTATTTTTTGGGGTGGCTTCATTTAAGTAGGGATTTTTTGGGGTATTCAAAACAATCTGAAGATTCGTGGTAGTGCCCACGTATCCCAACCGCATTGTCACTCTGCATAATGTTATTGTTGAAACAGAAGATGTTCTCGGGTGTCTCGAGTGTTGTTAGAATGACTACCAGATGCGGGAAAAAATAACTTCAGATGGTATGATGAATAAACGAACACAAACATTCAATTTCTAATGTTTTTATTTTTCGTGTTATATCAATTAATGCCTTCTGAAAAGTTTTAAGGCTTGGAAATTCAACATGGGATTTTTTGGGGGTTAATTTTTGGTCCAGGGACTTTTTTGGGTTTTGTTGGAAGCCCTAGGGATTTTTTGGGGTTTAGATTTTTGCCTCCATTCGATCATCGCCGTCAATTGGGAGAACCCCCCCCCCCCCCCCTTGGGACATACTCCTCCCTGGATGGGATGGATCACAGGGTTACCTCCAGCATTATGTTGCTGACAATCCTGGTTTTAACAACTGGCCCTGGTTATCCACAGATAAATAATTCATTATCCTTCTTATAAGAAGAACATATGTTCACTAACTTCTAGCAAGGCTTTCAAAAGGCAATGAACTGCGAAGGTTGGCAACTCTCAGGTCAGTGTGGGGAATTTCCAAAATTCCCAGAGACACTGCAGACTTGCAGTTAAAACGCAAAATCCAAATATTTATTCAGTTCCCTGTCGCAATAACATTCAAGTACATAATGTTCGATTTCTTGATTTACTCGCATGTAGACTGGAAAAGTACTGATCACGATGTTATTTTAAGGGGATTCTGGAATGTTTTAGGATGTTCTCTGTACACAATCAGTTCGCTAAGTAAAACACAAATATTTAGCTGTCCCTAACCACTATAAAATGCTCTCAAATCAAATAAATCACATTAAGAATCAGAAATCCATGCAATCAATGTAGTCATTATGTTTAATGCAGGAAAAAACAAATGAACCTCGCTAAGCTTGCAAGTTTAAGTCCATGACGTGACAGCCGTTACAATGTCACACTGGGTTTTCCACACAGAATTAAGCCAGGACCAAAAACTTTTAGACACCATGTTATCCACATTGGTGCCATAAATATTGACTATTTGTATTGTTTATTTAACAATAGTGTTGTCATCTTCAGTTCAGGTTACTGTGCCTTTCAATAACATTTGGACTCTGTTCAGGTTAAAAATTCAACCAACCGTTGCGCTTTGACCTCTTAGGCCCAGTTCAGACGCCAAACTTTTCATGAGCCGAACTTAATTCAAATTAAGGTCGGCCCAAATCACGAAAAATCCCGCCTTTTGATTCAGACGCCGAACTTAATTAGCCCAACTTAATTTACTTGAAGCAAAACCAATCGAAATGTCAGCGTTTTTTATTTTTATTTTATTTGAAATACATTATAATAATTTATGCATTAAGTTTGGCTCATGAAAAGTTCTACATCTGAATCAAAGCCGTTCCAAAGCCGAAATTCCCGGCTGAGCCAGGCAGGACGAACAGCTGAGCCATTCCAACTGATTCAGACGCCGAACTTTTCATGTACTTAATTCGAGGTATTAGGTTCGGCTCATGAAAAGTTCGGCGTCTGAACCGGGCCTTAGAAAACAAATACGTTTGGCTCAATGGGCTCAAATGTGATGTAATAAAGTTTTGTTGTTGTTGTCGTCAAAAGGTCATATTGGTGCACTATGATTGGCGGATTTCAACCCACTTTGTTGGTTTTTGGCAGTAATACATGCAAATCGTTAGCTGGGGTTGAAGTTCTGCAGAGTCCGTATGTTAAGGTCCGTATGAACCCTTTCCCGACCAAGAGTGCCATATGGCACAAGACGCAATTATGAGCTCAGTATTTGGTCAATTTGTGTGAAATTTGCACAACCAAAAGATCTTTGAAAGATCTATAAATTGAAGGCATAAAATCATGCCCCCCTCCTATATGAGACTTGATTTACCACCCCTCAAACTTTTGGATTTTTTTTCCTTTGTACGTTAAGGGTCCAGTTGATATCTTACAACAAGCAATGCACTGAGAGCTGTACATTAAGCTATAGTTTAGGGGGATACCCAGTATGTACAACGAATTAGAAAATTTTCAATGTTTTTCTTCTTTCGTTTTGGACTTTTCTCACTCTCATATGTGACCTCCTCCATCTCTGTTGGTGTGATTTATAGCACACTCCAGAAAATACCTTTTAAATGGTATATCACATGTGGTCTCCCGGTTCATAGTTAGCGATTAAGAAAAATTCGCCATTTCCCTTGGACGGGAAAGGGTTAAGTTAATTGCAATTAAAGCTGCAGTGAGCTTAAATGCTTGAAAAAGCAAAAGACTGCAAACTATGGTCAACTATCGGTGAAGACATGACAAGGTGAATCATCGATACTCTATTTCCATCGCTTTTTGCCAATCGATAACGATCAATAATTTTTTCTGTGAGTTCGATTGTTATCGTTGTCGACATAGCGTCATAGCGGAGACAGGGTCTCCCAGCTTCCACGCTGAACAAACAACAGAAGCTTTTGGCATCACATAAGCTTAAACCTACCGTGGCCATTATTTCCATTTTCATGAATTTGCCTTCAATATTTGCTGCCTCCAAACAGAGCTTTTGGTACAACTCTCGAGTTGTCGTTAAAATCTAACAGGCGTTCTCGGCAGCCATGTTGTCAAACGGCAGCAATTCCAAATATGGAGATGAATGGCGGGAATTTTGTAACCAATGAAATCGCCAAGGGATGATCCGGACGGATGAACAAGATGGCGGCTGCCAAAGCGGGAAACTTAGGTAGGTATCTTTTTAGCTAGACATGCTCCACGAGAACATCTGATTACTCCAAAATTAAAGATTGAAAGAAGAAGAAAAGAGACGCAATGAGCGAAATTGTCCGAAAGGAACCTTACGCCCAGACATGACGAAAGAAAACTTTATCGTCGTGTTGCATTCGAGAGATTTAGAATCGCGTTTACGACAAACGTGATATTTGCGTTTAACCTATGTTTTCTTGAAAAGAAAAAATGGGTACATAGAGGAGAATAGTGTAAAATAATTCTGACCTTTGATGCTAACGGAAAACCACTGAATTTTACTGAGAAACTGAAAACAACGAGGGGCTAAGTAGGGTCACGTGGTCGTCTGCCGTTTGCCGTACGTGAACGTAATTTATTCTAAATCTCTCCATTATGTTCCTTTTATATCCGTTATGTTGTGTAGTCCACGCTAGTAACTTATGAGATCCGTGTGTAAAGTATGCACGTTTGCGTAACTGTGTTGATAGTGTCTTAGCACCTGATGCTGGAAGACCCTCAGCCTCTTCAGAACAGGGTCCACGTGCACGTGTGTTGAGTGAGATGTTGGTTTTGTAGACCAACAATAGCAGAATGCAGCTAAAACATTCCTTTCCTAAAGTTAGGTCAATTATTCTGGCACTATAAATGCTGATTTTGCGTTTTCTAAGAAAAATGACTAATAGGCATTTGCCAACAATAATAATTATCATTTGATGCATTTTTTCTTCTTTATATCATTGGCCGTGAGAAAACCATGTGATCTGCAAATAACTGCCTAGAAATAATGGTCTGCCCAAGCGCAATACTGTCCAACTGCATTTTGCTGCAAATAATATTCTGCTCATACATAATTGAAACCACGCTCTTGCTGTCAGAGTGATTTGACATCTTTAGTTGATCAAAAGAACAGTGACAGAAAATAATATGAAAAACAATTATTTTCTGGAGAGAATAGTCAAAAGTTAATTGAAAGCTTGCTTGAACTTTCCAAAACGTTTTTTCGATTGATGTTGGTGTTACCATAACAAGAAAAGTGATGCTGTCATGCATTTCATTAGACCAAAACTCTTAAAATGTTGTCACACCTATGGAAGGCCATGAAGTTTAGGCTTGATTTAAGTGAAAGAAATGTGATGTTATGTTTTAATTAAGTCTGGTGTGTAAATGAAAGATGTACATGTATAATATTGTTTTTGTTCAGTTGGTGACACAAGCATACTCAGTATAAATATTTTCATTCAAAATCTTTGTTGTTATTTACCTTAGTTTTTTAAATAACCTTAGCCAACTCTATGATACTGGTTTGCAAAGCTACTTTATCTCTAAAATAGAATATAATTAAGAAATAAAAAATATAATAAAACTTTTTGAGGAACTTAACCCTTTAAGCCCTAACAGTGATCAGCATCAAATTTCTCCTTGTAATATCAATGCTTATTCAACCCCTGAGGTCATGGGGACAAGATAGGAGAATTTGTTCTTTGATATTAGGGGTTAAATGGTTAAAAGTATTCAGAATTAAATTTGTTATATGCTTACTGGTCTGTGACTGTTATTGACTAGTTTGCTCTCTGTGTCTCTTATGTTTATCATTCAACATCTTAACTTTTTTTTGTCTCTTTCCCCCCAACATTTTCAGCAATTCTTAGTGTCTCTGATAAAAAAGGACTTGTGGAGTTTGGCAAAAAGCTTCATGACCTGGGCTTTAATTTGATTGCATCTGGAGGAACAGCAAACAAGCTACGCTCAAATAGCATTCCTGTCAGGTACAAAAGTTTTTTGTTTGACTTAGATAACTGTGACCTTCCATGGGAAATATGTAGCCATCCATTAAAGTACTTCAGAAAAACATTTAGAGGTGCTAAAAATATCCATCAGGAATTGATCTTTACCTCTTAGAGCATCTATCTTTATAACTGTAAAACACATCTTGGAATCTGTTAGTTATTTTGGTATACATTAGGCTGGCTTGTTAGCAACTGTTTGAATGGCAGGCACAAACGATCAAGAAAAATATTGGAGGAAGTTCTAACATACAGAAAGCACCCTCTGAATAGTTTAGCGAGACATTCCTTAACCATAAACGTCACTTGTTAGTATTGGTCACTGTTTTTACAGTGAATGCTAATTTTATTACTAGGAACTAATGTTGTAGTGACGTTTTTGAATAGGTTTCTCTGAATACATGTACGTTCAAGAAGTAAGCACCAGCTATCAGAACAGGGAATAAAAAGCAGTGCAAAAATAACCCAGCTATTTATCTTTTTTTTTTTTTTAACTCAATTCAAGAGCTTTCTGCAGAAGAGGTGTATATTGCTTAATTTATTAGCCAAAAGACGAGAAAAGAGTTCCAAACTTGCTCAGTTTTTATCTGCATTGTGGTTTTTGTACACTTAACCCTACAAGATATTAATTTTATTGTGCCAAGGCTAATTTACTAGGAAGTTTTCATCTGCTTTAAATGAAGCGGCAGTTTCATGTGATCAAGTCCTTTGAAATTCAGGGTTTAGGCAAAAAGGAAAATAATAATGGATCCACATCTGACACACAAAATCTGCAGTGCATACTACTGGGCTAGTCTGGAACTTTTTTCTGACTTTTTAGCCACATGTGCAGTTGTGTAAATAAGCAATGTATCCCCTTTTGAGCAAAACCCTTTAATTATGAGGCTGTAAGATGAGAATCTACAAAAGTTAGATAAAAAACTTATCACCTTAACATGATTTGTGTACTAGAGATGTATCAGACGTGACTGGTGCCCCAGAGATGTTAGGAGGAAGGGTCAAAACACTGCACCCTGCCGTGCATGCAGGTAAATACTGTCTTGATAGATTTAGGAGGTGTCATGCGATAAACCCAAATTTGTGTTAGGGGATGAATACACCAGATAATTTTTTTATTGTAGCATTCTACAAATCAAGTGCAAGGTCAGTGCAGAAGCATAATCATTAGAAGAAGTTTAATAATTTATAATTTTGAGGCAGAGAGGTAATAAACTGCAGTGTACTAAGCTTTTGTGATGTGCCTCGTGTTGAACCTGTTTGAAAACACTCTGTTGTGCATGTGCAGACTTGCTCTTGTCATTTGATGGACCAGCAGCTAATTAACCCTTACACTCCATTAAATTTATACACCTTCATCTATTGTCAAATTATAAAAAAAAAATGTTTTAATTTGTTTGTTTGTTGAATTAAGGTTCACAGTTTCCAAGACATGATCATCAATCATAGTCTGATTATGGCTCGTGTTGTAAATTATTTGTTAAAGACAAATTGCCACCTACCCTTTGGCTACTTTTCCACACTCAGGGATAATGTAGTCTTTATCTGTAGTATGAAATGAGAGCTCAGTCTTTTTGTATAATATTTTTATATTATTTTCTAAATTTTAAGTAATGGGTTTTGATTTTGGGTGTCAACTGTTTTTTTCAGTTTGAGTGAATCAATTCTCACACACTGAATGCCATTTGTTTGCCACACAAGAATGCAACAGCATTTATTGACAACTCAACAACTCCACAAAGATAACAGACCCACTGACAGACTGGCTTGGGACTGGGAGGGTGGGAAAGCTGTTGCTTCGCATGGCAAGAAAACAAAAACTGAATCACATGACCGAATGTGACATCTGATATCCTGACTGGTACCAAGCCCCCCATTCAGTGTGTGAGAACTTCATTTCTTGCCTCTTTCGCAAGCTCAGCCAACAAGAAAAACATTTTCTCCAACCTGGAGAAACCTTTGACTTTCTTGCCACTACAGTGACTTGACAGCCAAGTTATCAACTTTCTAACCATGCAATGTAATAAGGTCACACACCATGCTGTGGTTAAAAATATTGTATCCTGCTCAGTCCTGTTCATACAGGTTGAACATTACTTTATGTTGGGGAATGGAATGGGGTGAATCTTATTGTGGATTTAATATCTTGTTATTCTTCATTGTAGGTATTCTTGCAAGATTAGCTGAAGATGATCAATCTGATATGCAAAAGCAGGGATACGAATATATCAGGTGTGTAGTGTGCACAGTATCTTGTTTTGATGTTACTAGTATCATAGCAAATATTATCCATTTATTATGATTGACCCTTTGACTGTTAGTCAGTTGCATTCTATGCCTGCCCCAGGCATTCAGATAGTGGACAGCTGCATACACTTTAGAGAAAACAAGGCAAGCAAATAGTAAAAGAGAACTAGGCGACTGTAGAGAGAAGGTGAGAGAACACATGCTCATTTTTCAAATAAAGCCTTTCAGTTTCTGCTCACTTCAGACCATTGACAGTGGCCAGGTAATATGAACCTAGATTTTACTAGTTGGGGTTTTCAGTTGTTGATCAAAATGGCTGTTTTAAAACACATTCAAGAGGGAAATTTACATTTCAATTATATAGCAGTAAATGTGAGAGAAATCACATTCACATCATTTTTATTATTAATAATAATTAATCAGTTTATAGTCAGTGCAATTTACATAAAAATGCTCAATTGTTCTTCACAAAAGTTGTTTAAAAATCATAAGAAATTCATATAGATCAGATAAAATTCACAAAAACCAACAATTCCAAATTCCAATTCGACCTGAAAGGCACGGACACCTTGGAACGAGTTCCTAGAGCTCTCTGGTACTCAGTGGGTAAATGAATCACATTCCCATTTTTTTCTTTTGTACAAGGTTCTCCAAGTATTCTTTTTGTTCACTCAGAACTTACTTAGTCAAGATCAAATCAAACTGCTGTGACTCAATGAATCACTGTAGCTAACACCATATTGTTTCTTGCCATCTGTGTCAATGACACTTGAGACTGTCAAGACATTCAGTGTCAAAATTAACCAATCAGAGCATGTACCAGAATGGCTCTTTGTTATGGATGAGCACAAGCATTCTTCCCCCCGCCTCACCCTTTCCCCAGTCTTTTCCATTGTGTATTTTTCCTTAACTAAGTTATCATTCAGACACATCGCAATAATTTCTTCATGCTGCTTCCCCCTATCTGATTGACTGGAATAGGCTAATTGCACTCTTTTAATTCCTTTACGGGTGTATATTGTCCTTTCCTAAAACTTTTAATGTACGGAGTTTAACGCTGTAAAGCTGCTTCCCACAATCCATCAGTCTTCGGCAAATGATAACCTCTTTTAGATTTTGCAAATCCATCCACAACTTAAAAGTAATCATTCAAATTTTAGCTTGTTTTTTATTTTTATTTATAGGATTGTGGTGTGCAATCTGTATCCTTTTGTAAAAACTGTGTCAAAAGAAGAGTGCACCGTGGAAGATGCTGTAGAAGATATTGATATCGGTATCTAACTTTCATCTGTTATGTTTTGCTTTCCATTTATAATAATTTTACATTGTAACATACTGTAGAAAATCTTGCTTAAATCACCAAACAATGAATCTTTACTGTCAGGATTGATTTACATGTAGGGGTGAGGTTGAGGCTAGAAACTTGACTGTGCAGTAATGCCCCCCATTTGAACTTAATACATTGGTCTGACTCAGAACTCATCAGGTTACCCTACAATTTTGCAAGCAAGGTTTATTTTTAAAATATTAATGCTAGTGGTAGTACTAGTTAGTACTTACAAGAGAACCATTTGTTTAGTTCAAATTTGACTCTTTCACTTTGCTGTTATGTGCACAACCAAAGAATTAAAGTCTTCATACAATCAAAGACTACAGTCACATCTGGTTTACACAGAAAATCCCACTACATGTAAGTGAAGCTTGCCCTTCAGATTCTGTGGGGAGCTTCAGATAACAAACTAAGGTAGCCATCAGCAGTTTTCAGTCAAATCCAATACAGTGGAACATCCCACTAGGATAATTTACACATCAGACAAAATTACTGTCCCTCCCACAACCAAAGCTTATCATGTGTACTAGATGCAGTTACAGAACTAGTTTTTAACTCGTGAATGCGCGCATGCGCAATGAACGAGTTATAGCGATAGCTGACTCTCGACTTGGTCGATCAGTCGATCAGTCGATCAGTCGGTTTTGTCGTTAACTTTCGGGCGTGCGCAGTGAATGAGTTTTAAATTCAATTAGTGGAAAAAAACACGCGAACATTTGTTGTTCATGGCGCATCAGGAAATTCTTATTCAATATGTAGAGAATAATTTGACGATCATTTAGTGCAAGAATGGCGATTTTTCGTTCAATCTGAGCAAAGTTTCAAGTTTTTTCAGTTTTTCAGAAAGTCCGGGGTCGTAAACTCAATTAGTGAAAAAAAAAAAAAAAACGTGAAAATTTGTTTCACGACGCGTCAGAATTCTCTCATTCATTCTGTAGAGAATAATTTGACAATCATTTTAGTGTAAGAATGGGGATTTTTCGTTGAATCTGAGCAAAGTTATAGGATTTTTTCGTTTTTTTCTACGAAGTGCGGTTTCTTTCAAGAATTAAAAATAATTTAATTTAAAAATAATTTAATTAAAAATAATTTAATTTGTCAGTTTTCACGCGAAAGCGGAACGTGCCATGTCACGCATCATTGACGTCGTAAACAAAATTATGCAAATTTCTGGTGAAATGGACACTTTTAAGATCTTGTCAGCTTTCATAGAGGTTTGAAAGGGAAAAAATGTTTCATTTTCGAAATTTACAACTGGTAATTTATGGGAAAGCAAAAGGACGCGGTCGATAAATAATTCTTATTTAGCAAGAGCTTGTCATAGTTCATTATTTTTACTTGAGGATTGCGTGGACTGAACTCCAAAGGAAAAATTTCACGCATTTATGTCGGGCATGAATCGTAATGCGATACTTTGTTGAACATATTTCCCTTTGTGAGATCGGCTTGCCCTACAGTAATTTTGTAATTTTAATTCCCAAAAAAACTTCACTTGCCCATCGGGCAAGTGATGGTTAGAATCCACTAGCCCGATCGCGAAATCCAGTAGCCGCGGACTATCACACGAATTTGCATGACGTAGCTGCACATGGCGTGCTCCTATAAACTTTGAATAAAAAAAACACGTGATATTTTTTAATCGGCGCATCAGAATAATCGGCTTATTCAATCTGTACAGAATAATTTGACAATCATTTTAATAGTACAAGAATGGTCATTTTTCGTTACATAATCGGGCAAAGATAATTTCTTTTAGCTTTTGAGAAAGTTTCCGTAGCCGTCTAAATTGCAATTACTATGTGTCATCTGCATTCACGAGTTGGCTCACAGGAGCCTTTGATTTTTAAAATCTGGTATGCAAATCTTTGGGTCTAAAATATGAGGCTGTGGTACACTGTAATAACAGTAATGTTTGATAATTTTGTCAGGTGGTGTAACCCTTCTAAGAGCTGCAGCAAAGAATCATGCACGTGTCACTGTTATCTGTGATCCAGATGACTATGACAGGTTAGTTCGAAAATACTCATCTGATAGTTAGTGCTGATTTTCTTATTGACATGTTTGAAAGTTTTGTTTCCTAGATTATGGCCTTGATGTTACATCTGTAATTAAAACTTCCCATTTTTACAACAGCAGACAATTAATTTCTTGCATTGAATTTAATTCTACTGCCTGAAAATGCTAAAATGATACAACCACTGCACAGGCCTGAATAACAAGCATGTTTCCTCATACTACACTGTACGTTATTGAATAAATGCAGTGATAGTCTTTGTTTACAAAATTATCATGTAAATGATGGTAACAAAATTAGGCAATAAAATATTGTAGGACAGGTGTTATTATTTTAATATATGTTCACATTTTGCTGTACATGTTTCAATTGTAACCCACCAATTAAATTTTTATGTGTTCTCATAAGACAAAAACATGTGACATGGTACAAAATTTGAGGTTCGTAATCAGACAATAATGGTGAAGACATTCAATTTGGTATATCCATCTTGCTGATTTTTCAACAAGAAAAAACACGAAAAAAACATCAGGTTTAACTGTTATGACGTTATGATTTAATCATGGACAGTACAATAAAATCAAGTTACTGCTTGAGTCAGAGCTATCTTTTTTTTGCCAGTGATCATGCCATGTCCTACTGGTTGTTTTGTCTTTTCCATACTGAAACATGTTTTTCAATAATTAATTAGAGGATTAAAAAAGGAGTAAACTGCTTTCTAGCTGCATGCTGGTTCATTGGGTTTATACTCTCAGTTGAAAGATTGTTCGTCTTAATTTCTCAGTTAAAAGCACATTCATTTGACATGATTCTAATTGTGTTTTTAGGGTAGCAGATGAAATAGCCTCTAATGATAACCATGATACCTTCCCAGATACAAGGAAAATGCTTGCATTAAAGGTCTGTATTTTCTGTGTTTAGTAAGATTTTTATCCACTTTAGTTACAACCCGGAACATAATAAATGATTACCAAAAGGTCTGGCCAGCTGTAAGAAAATCACATCCCAGAAGTTTTAGATAATGAGCGACGATATTCAATTTAACAGACATGCAGAAACGTCTGACTTCTTCAGTGCTAATGAATATGAAAATAATAATTATTTAATAGTAAATGCTAATGATCAAATATGCACACAAATAATAGTAAAAGCATACATGATAAACTTAAATTGATGAGTTGAAGATGGAAGGGTTTTCCCACAGGATGTACAAAGCTTCTTTTATCTTGAGCTGGAATGTAGTGCTGGCTTGATCAATTAAATGAAAGTAATTGGCAATGCTCAGAATTCTGTAGATTTTTTCCGATGTACAAGTTCTTATCCATAGTTAGATAAACTAGCGCATTATTCTACCTCTTGTATAAGCTTTGTGCAGCATGCCGTGAGGTTCACACTTTCTGCTTTAGAATGATCAGTGGACTCTTGAACTGATTTATTTGTTGTAGGCATTCAGCCACACTGCTGCTTATGATGAGGCCATTTCAGACTACTTTAGAAAGAAATACAGTGAAGGATTGTCACATGTTCCTCTTCGGTATGGTATGAATCCCCATCAAAAGCCAGCACAACTTTTCACATCTGAGGCTAAACTGCCAATCAATGTTCTGAATGGATCACCAGGATTTATCAACCTCTGTGATGCTTTAAATTCTTGGCAGCTTGTCAAGGTCAGTGCATTAATCACCTAATTTATAAAATATACACTTTAAATTTTTTTCCTTTCCAACTATAATAATTATATAATTTTTTTATGCCTGTACTTCTATCAATTTTCATTGCTGCAAACCCACCAGCACGCTTAATTTAAGGTTGCGTACGTCAACAAGCACATGCCTCTGCCCTAGGGTGAAAAATTTGGGGATTTTTGTGTACCTTTGACCAGTTACCATGCCTTTCTTGACCACAAATAATTGTTTACTTCAATGTCAATATTAAAGTGAAATTACACAATAAATTTATTACAGTGCGACTTCATTGTCTGTTGCTATTTGCTTTGATCACAAAGGCAGATCTACGATCATTTTGTAAGTAGGATTATTTAACAGACAATCAAGATGTCAATCAAGATTTTAATTCAGTAAAATTGGGGGTGCTGTAGAGTAAACATTTGGTTTTGTTGGATGAGAGCAGTTTGTTATCAAATAAATTCGTTGACAATTTGTGATAGATATGACATGTGATGAGAAAAATTGTTTGTAAATGGTTTGAACCCAGGAGTCATGTCATAAGTACGTAAATTATGATCATCCGGGTGAGTGTAGTCCTGAGAAGGACTGTTTGTGGTGACTTTAACTGACGTTTCGACAACCTGAGCGGAAGTCATCTTCAGAGTCAAGTGAATTGTGGAACGTCAGTAGGTGGTATATATTTCTCTGGTTGTTAACCTGATTGGTCAACGAAGTCCAGATGTTATTGGTCGTTTGTCAGTAAGCCGTGATGTTATTGGCCGTGAAGACTGTAAAAACTACTGTAACTATACCTTACGTAAGGGGCACTTCTGAGACTATCGCACGGATTCTACAACCCTACAATATCCGTGTAGCTCACAAACCTATAACCACTTTACGACAACTACTGACGGAGGTAAAGGACAAAGACGAACCGAACCGCAGACAGGGAACAGTTTACAAGATCAAATGCTGCGACTGCCAGGCCACTTATATTGGTGAGACCGGCAGAAATTTAAACGTACGACTGACTGAACACAAACGAGCAACTAGAAATGGTGATATCAACAATCACATTGCTGAGCACCATTTACAAACGAACCACAGAATAGACTGGGACTCTGCCAAGTGCATTACCTACTGTACAAATTACTATCAACGACTCACTCTGGAAAGCTGGTTTACTAACTTAGAACAAATGCCACTCAACCGTTGCCTACAACTACCTGCACCATACAAACAACTTATTGACAACAACAACGAAACAAACAAACAATAGACATTTTACTAACAATAGACCCACGGACTTTTTGACTAACAAAAGACGGATCGAAACGCACCAATCACTTTTTACAGTCTTCTTGGCCAATAACATCACGGCTTACTGACAAACGACCAATAACATCTGGACTTCGTTGACCAATCAGGTTAACAACCAGAGACGTATATACCACCTACTGACGTTCCACAATTCACTTGACTCTGAAGATGACTTCCGCTCAGGTTGTCGAAACGTCAGTTAAAGTCACCACAAACAGTCCTTCTCAGGACTACACTCACCCGGATGATCATAATTTACGTACTTAAGAAAAATTGTTGTTTGCTAATTGCTGTAACATGTTTTGATACCTTTATTAAAGGAGTACTGTCACAAAGATTTCATTGCATTTTAAACAAAGCTACTCAAATATTTAACATAACCTTTTCTCAAACATGAAATTGTTTGTAGAGCATCAGGAGGAAAATATTAACTGATTTCTACAATGAAGAACAATCTACAGTATTTATCAGCTTTTAGCAATTTCTCCAAAATACATTTAGTTGTAATCCATTTCCATCCAAGCCATCCACAGCAAAAGATAACAAATACTAAGATTATGCATACTCATAGTCAAGAGTGATAATTAACAATACTAAAACATCACTTTAACTTTTCTGTTAATGCAAAAAAAAAATTCACTATTCAAAGGCACATTAAAAATTGTTGTCACTGCCCCTTTAAGGTTGACATACAGAGTTTGAGTGACTAACTGGTCAGCAATCTAACAGTGATATTTTGAGTGATTAACAATACTAAAACATCACTTTAACTTTTCTGTTAAATATGCAAAAAAAAACTTTCACTATTCAAAGGCACATTAAAAGTTGTTGTCACTGCCCCTTTAAGGTTGACATACAGAATTTGAGTGACTAACTGGTCAGCAATCTAACAGTGATATTTTGACCTATAGAAACGACACTCACATTAAGGTGTAATTTAACACGGTGTAGTTATTCTAAAGTAAGTACAAAAAAATACATGTCCACCACACTGCTTATCTAACATAATTTAAAAGCTTCATCTTTTCTGGTGATTTCATTCACTGCACATTTAAACTGTCACAGTTCTGTCAAGACAAGGTCATTCCAAGCTGTGGTTTTTATTTTGCAAGAACTTCTCTTTATGTTATTATTTTTTTTTTAACATTAAGGCGAACCTTTAGTTTTTTAAACCTCAGTCAACTGTTTCAAATGCATAGCAAAATCATTATTACCACCATGTTTTTTTTGTGCTTTATTGATAAGTAGTTTTTACAGAATGTTAAATAATTTGGATTGTTTTGTGATATGTAATTTGAAAACTGGTAAAGGAGGGTCAACTCCACCTGGACTGCCCTTCATCAAGTTTAGCACCTGGCTAAATTGTGGAGACAATTCCTTTAATGTACAATGCACAATTAAAGAAATAATGTGTTCTTACTCTGCACAATTTAGGAGTTAAAACAGTCGCTTAATATGCCAGCAGCAGCCTCCTTTAAGCATGTTAGTCCAGCCGGAGCAGCTGTTGGTGTACCACTGACTCCTGAACAAGCCAAACTGTGCATGGTTGATGATATGATTGACAGCTTGACACCACTGGCAACAGCTTATGCCAGAGCTCGAGGAGCAGACAGGATGTCGTCATTTGGCGACTGGGTTGCTCTGTCTGAAATCTGTGATCTGCCTACAGCTAAGATTATTTCAAGAGAGGTGAGCTGATATTGTTCATGATTATGAGATTTTAGAGCAGTAAGCAACTGATTGTACTTGTACTTCTTAGAATATTATTATTATCCATTTCAAATAAAATAGACTGCAACCTTAGGTGAGTTAGCTTGTTGCAGCTGTCAACCAGCTCTTATTGACAGACCTAAGCAAGTAATAACAAACAGTTGTAACTCAATATTTACAGTTTGCTGATAAATACTATTTGGCAGAAGGCAAGTCCAATCAAATACCATTTGAGGGGTTCTCTGCAAAAGAGGCGTACATGTGTATAGCTTTTTGGCCAAAAAGTTAGAAATTAAAATACTCCAAACAAGGCCATTTTTAGCCTGCACTGTGGATTTTCTGCACTAAACCGTAGAAGGTACACCGTATTAAATTTTTGGTACCAAGGCTAATTTACTAGGAATGTTGCCTCTGCTTTAGTGGCAGATTCATGTGATCATATCCTCAAAAATTCAGCCTTTAGGCAAGAAGCATTAAATAAATATGGATCCACATTTAACGCATAGAATCCACAGTACATGGGTAAATTTGGAGTATTTCTGACTTTTTGGCTGTAAAAGGTGGTATATAACACCTCTTTTGCAGAGAACCAGGTTCATTTGTTGATTGATCTGACCCAAGGTCTTATTGCTTATAGTGAGCAAAACAAGTTGTGCAATTCAGTTTCTGTGCAGTATATGAATACATTTTGATTATCTGAAGACTATATGGACAAGGTTAAATTAATAGAGGGCAGATCTTCTTGCAATGTTCCTGGCACAGGTGTTCACTTATGGGCCATTCAACTGCATTGATCTCCATAGTTATGCTGTGTTACAAAATAACTTGGTTTAAGACCAGGTTACAGAAACTGAATTTACTGGCCACTCCTGTAGGTTTCAGATGGCATCATTGCTCCTGGTTATTCTCCAGATGCATTAGAAGTTCTAAAAAAGAAAAAAGGAGGAAAATATTGTGTACTTGAGGTATGGAGCATTATTATGCATAATGGCAATAGTACATAATCTTGATGTATAAATTAGATAACAATAATATTGTATTCTTGCATTGAATAACATGTTTTATCTTAAATTTTAATTATTACTATAAGTTATGATAGTGAGGGTCCAATTACATGACAGCACAGTCAGTCATCCAGGTATGAAAAATCTTCCATTTGCATTCAGTGCTTTAACCCCAGATGATGTTCACCTCACCCAAAGGGAACTTCATGCCAGCCGCAATGAATTTTGTGAAAAGGATACTACAATAACTGTATACCGTGAATGAAAGATAACAGTGTCTTAAACACAAATTTGGAACAGGTTTAGGAATTGTTTTGCAATTCCTTGGGCTAAACCATTGCTTACTCTTTCATATAATTGAATTATTGGGAATCAAACTATGTTTACACTCAGATGTTTTATCCCAGGGAGACCGTTTACATGGATTTTTTTAAATCATGTTTCACAATGGGATGGTGCCTAGGACTCAGTCTTATTGAGGATATCTATGCCACCGAAGGGCTTTGCGGAAAGGTCCTTAGAAAAAAAAAGGAAAATGGAATACAAATAACTACTTAAAATAAATGTTAACACTAACACGCAAATGTTATACAAATAACTAATTAAAAGAGGATCTTGTGTTTTATAGGGGGCCTCGATCGATGGTAACAGTGAACATGTCGGTCGACTCACAGTCCACTGAAGGTCGATATCTCGGTCGATGCATGCACCAAGTATCGGTCGATTGTAGGTCGAGTAGCGGGCGAGTGTCGGTGAAGCATCGGCCACTATATAGGTGACATAATTCGGCTGATCATTGGATCACCGTCGAGCGAGAGATCAACCGACAGTCGGTCGTAATAGCATCAGCAGTGTGTCGGCAATATATCGGTGAACCGTCGGTCAAGTATCGGTAAAGAATCGGTCGATGCATCGGCCGATACTCGGTTGACACAAAAAGGAACGAGCATTTTGCCTGCAACGGCAAAGTATAAAAAAAGTACAAGTCCGTGTCAAAAATATACAAGAATAACAAAGAAAAAGGCAAGCAAAGTGTGATAGGAAAAGATAGTCCTCGTCAATCCGTGAATTCAGCTGTCCACTTCTTTTTCTTTGTTCTGTTCAGCTAAACAATTTGTTCTGGTTGAAATGTCGTCGCTTGAAAAGTCAAATGTTGCTCTCCGTTGCTTTCTTTTCCGTCCCTATTTGCTTTGTTCTAAACTGGTTAAACGGGGACACTACAGTGTAATATGCTGGCATATTTTGCGTGTTCTCTTGACCTAATATGGTAAAATGATGCAATAATGGAAGAATAATGAGATAACGACAGACTATTGACCGACTATTGGTCGTTATTATGTTGGCCATCAACTGATATGACGACTGATATAGTGCTGCGCTATGTACACAAATGTCGATCGAGATAAGGACGAAGTGTCGAAAAAACATATCGATAGCATATTGACCGATATATCAGCCGATACTATCAGCTGGTAAGCGGTGAAATATCGACGAAGTATCGGTGATCAGTGTCGGTAAAGGGTCAGTGTATTGCTATCTATATCAGCCGACAGCCACCTTGGTCGATACGACGACCACCATAGCGGTACGACATCGACCGAGTCATCCCAAATTATCGACCGTGAGTCGACCGACATATCGACCGTTACCATCGATCGAGGCTCTCTATAAGACACAAGATCCTTAAAATAAATGTTAACACTAATTCTCAAATGTTATACAAGTAACTAATTAAAATAAATGTTAACACTAATACTAAAAATAACACTAATATGATAATAAATACATGTACATACAACATCGGTTGATACTTAATCCTTAATAATGATTAAAACAACAAATAATGCAAAAGAGAACTAATAAATTAATTTAAAAGAGTCATAAGTTAATAGCAGCATTAGGCAGTCCATACCAAATAGACAAAGTACACACTACTCTCAGAATAATTATAATTGTTTAATAAAATAAATGGTTTCAAACATCTACAGCAAAATTTAAGGTAGTCCAGTCTTCCCAATGTCAAATGGCAGTTGATTATAATTCCAAGCAAATACACTTCACCCTAGAATCATGTAAACACTTATACATGTGAGAGGCAAATGACCAGACACCAAGATGAAACTCATCCCGGGACTAGATCACTCTTATAAACAATAAAACTGTTATTTAATTAATAACAATTGTTGATAATTACATGTAAATACCTCATGGGTCACATTATGTAAATAATGGATATCTCTGTTTCTTTAGATGGATCCTGCTTATGAACCACCAGAGTTAGAGAGCAGAGCACTGTTTGGTCTTAAACTTGAGCAACTGAGAAACAATGCCAGAATTGATAAGAGTGTCTTCACCAATATAGCCAGCAAGAGTCAAGTTGTAAGTAACCAGTTGTTCCAGTTCAAGTTTTCTAGAATATTGATCATGTAATTGTTTCCTTATTTATTACACCCGTTTTGAAATCACTGGTGATCCTTGCAATCTGATTGGCTCTCAACAGTGCAATTTATTCCCAAATTGCACCATTTTTTGCTCTAAATTGCATCCTTTCTTTAGCCCATCAAAATGGAAGTGAAGTAACAAAAATAGAATGGAATGGGTTTTTACTTGATTTATCAGGTCAACAGAGTTAGTGTACAGGGAGAAGTCCATTTTATGGACTGCCCAAGGAGACTTTTGGTGGGTATCAAATGTCTCACAGTATAGCCTTCTTTTGTTGAAAACTACCAGTAATGTAATACATTTTCTTTTTAGTTACCAGAGAGTGCCTTGCGTGACTTGATAGTGGCCAGTATTGCTTTGAAGTACACTCAGTCCAATTCCGTTTGTTATGCCAAGGATGGGCAGGTAAAATTAATTACAGTAAAAGTTAATAATAATAGCTGACTATAGATTATATGTACACAGGAATTTTTTTAGTTGTTCCTTACCATCAAGAGATCAATTGACATCACTCTCAATATTATTCAGACCAAAATACAGTATGTTATCTTTCAATAGCTAGTACCCATCTTCAAACCTGGTCTTTAAAAAACCCCGCCATTAGAACTCATTTTTACTCCTGGTCTGTAGAATTCATATCCATTTTCAGACTTTCAGACTAAGATGGTACACACATTTTCAGACTAAAAGGGCTAAAACACTGTACCCCTTGAGGGAGCACATACCTTTATAGCTTATTTAAGGGAGTACCCAGCCAGGCAATGAAACATGAAATTTACATTCTGTAAAATGAAGTGTCCTCTGACCTCACAAAACAAACATGGCAGAAAGCAACAAGCTTCTCAAAATGTGATCCATGTGAGCTAAAAAAGTAAAAACATTTGGACTATTTTGTAAATCCCACAGTAGCATAAAGTGTAATGTGGTTTCTGATGTGTCTTTAGTTTTTTCAAGTTATTTAAGTGTTAATGTACCCAAAGTTTTTAGTTTTAAAGATGCTGCTTTGCAGTTTAAGAAAAATATCTTGCCTGAGCATGCAGGACATTAATTTTTGGTCTGAATTAGCTCTAATTTGGTTATCATGCCAGAAACAGTTCTTACTATCTATTTTTTTGGCAGACAGTTTGAATTCCAAGAATTGTCTTTTTTTTTTTTTCCTGAAAACTGAATAAAGTGGAGTGAAGCATATGGGAGTGATTTCTTTTGTTATATCTGAACCAACAAGCAACACTTCAAGCCTTTCAATATTATGATAATCACGATCATAACAATATTATTTTGTTATTATTGAATATTAGGTAATCGGCATTGGCGCTGGACAGCAATCTCGGATCCACTGTACCAGACTGGCAGGAGATAAAGCAAACAACTGGTAAGGGAATAAATAAAGTAAAAGTACACATGGCCTGAGCTTAACCCGGTTTCTGTAGCATGAAGTAACTAGGAGCATAATGCTTATCCATCACAGGTTAACCTTCAACCGTATGTTATCGTCGGTACCCATTTATACATCTGTGTACTAAAGAGATACAATGTGGAATTAGGTTTCTTGTCCAAGGAAACCACAACAACAACTCAGAGACCAACCCATCCTCAAACCGCTGTGTTCCGACCAAAAGTCTGTCAGTGATTCAAAGTCCAGTATGCTAACCACTACACCACACCTTTTCCACAAAAAATATAATAATAATAATAATAATTATTATGTAGCACAGTGGTAGAGCATCTGAACTAGTAATCTGAAGGTCATAGGTTCAACTCCTGTTGGGAGAACTCCGATTTTCTTTTTCTGAGTATGCCTGTGTCACTGACTGAAAAAGTTTGTCTTTTATTCCTGACCAGTACGACTGAGAAATTCACAAAATCATCTAATCTGTTACCTTTGTAGGTACGCCAAAATGTCATTTTTTTTTTTTTTATTAAACAATGTTTTTACTCTAAGAGCAAAAAAAGTGCTCATTGTGAGAGCTTATGCCATTTACACTAATTTTAAAAAACATCACAGTCAACAAGAAGCAAGACGTAACAAGAAATAGCTAAACACAGCTATTTGGAGCTAAAAAAAATCACCAACAACAAGAATAAATAAATAAATAAATATATAAATAACAATAATGATAATAGTGGCAATAAACAATAATATTATAATTATATCAAAATAATTATTACAGTTAAGAAAAACGGTTAGAAAAATTATGGCAGATATTTTACAAAGTGGTAAATCAAGCTTCAAAACTGGTTTTTCTCAAAGGGACTGAGACATGTTTTATGAAAAGCACCTCAGTTTCTGCGCAAAATGCAGAATATCAAGAATTTTGTTGTTAGATGCAAGTAAGATTGAGTAATATTTTATTTAGTAATATTTTGATTTTGCCATTATGCATATAGTAAAGTTGTGCACTGCAAAGCCGAGAAATAACCTTAAAACAAAAGTGCTCCCAATATTATGCTTGGCTCATTCTTCTGTATTTGAAGGGATGCCTGGAAACAACCAACAAGTGACTTCTGATAAATTGCTACATTCGCCTTGCTAACTGTCTTGTATTCACTTGTGAAACAAAAGGAGAATTTGACCTTACATCAAAAGTCACTTAGGGTCTTTTTCCACACACCCCTTTATTTGTTCAAACATAACAAAGGAAATCAATCATGTTTGGTTTTGCTAATTCATACTTAACAAATGGACATTTGGCAAGGGACTTTTTATGCTTAGTTGTTAGGCTACTTTTGATATTGTTTTCAGTCACCATAGTTGCTGAAATGGCTGCAACTTGGATGGGTGATTTGGCAAAATTTTTGTTAGCTTTCTATACTTTAGCAGTGATACAAACAAGTGTTAATATAATATATGTAAATTGTCTTTTTTGACTAGGTGGCTTCGTCAGCATCCTAGAGTACTGGGTATGGTTTTCAAGAAGGTGAAGTTGAAATGAAATTTGCAAATTAGAATATTGACTACTTTCTATGAATAAAAAGGTTTACCTGAAAGAGCTGGTAGAAATTGTTAATATACATTTCTCTCCCAAAAAAATAATCACAATCAGCATTCCAGATAAGTTTTAGAGAAAAGGGGTCATGAAGTAAATGAGGGGGTCATATTTTAATGGACTGGAGTCCCCCTCCTTTCACCCAACAGGCGAGGGGTCTTGGGGCTGCGTATAAGCCCTCAGTGGGGAGTCAGTGGGGTACAGGGACAGCACCCTGCTGGGGGTCCAGGGCCAGAGTCCCCAGGAGCAAACAGTGTTTCACAACTCATATTGAGCTGCCACTTTACAGACTTCAGTCCATGGCCCATGTAATTTCAGCCTCTGCAACAGCAGAATAAAATGACAAGAACTTGAGCATTCAGTTCAGAAACTGGCACTGTCATGATTGTAATTATAGTAGAGCGTGATTTAACTTATTTATATTCACCCTAACAAGGCAGATTCAATTACATGTAATTGGACGCAGTTTGCCCTGGTACACGAAAAAAATTATGTGAAACACTTCACCTTTTATAATATGCAAAACAAAAGCACCCTTAAAGAGGGCAAAAGCTTTTCATTCGACAGAAAAATAGTTAGAACTAAAGCTTATTTAATGTACAGTATATTTAACAATTATTCCACGAGCGCGTGTTGGATATGAGATGATAGATAGCCGACGAGGTGCGTAGTGCCGAGTTGGCTATAATCATCTCATATCCAACGAGCGCAAGTGGAATAATTGTTTTATTAAAAACAATCATGAAATATTACTAGATCTTGCGGATTCCGCTTTACAAGAACAACTAGAAGACAATTTAATCGTCTCTTTTTTTCGGGCATGGTATAATGGCTCATATACCATGGCCGCTAAGCCAATCAAATCGCTCGAGCTGCATTATACAATGATCCAGTTTTTAATAATATGTGTTAGCCATTTTTTTTTTAATCAAGGATTTCTTTATTCCCATTTTTCTTTGACGTATTTCTTTAAACTAAGATTTTCATGCCAGTCAGGTCATGATCAGATGGTCGTCTCCATCTAGTCAATGGCCTTTCTCTTGTCTGGAACAACAGTGATAATCTCTTTTACATGACATTTTATTGTTCAACCTCATAGACATTTCACATACATGTGCCAGAAGTTCTATTCACGCACAGAAACAATGTTTACCCCCTTAATGGAGGCACGGGGGCTTATTTATTTTTCAGCAAATTGGAAAAAATGCTGATCCAGACTATGATTCATACAAGACCTGTTACTGAAATATGTGTTTCTAGAAAATATCTATACCCCACCCCCCCCCCCCCCACCAATGTGGTTTCTCTTTAGGCCCCACCCCCCAGAAATTTCCTTCTTTTCTTTTCCACCTAAATCAAAAGCCTTTGCAAATTCTCTTCTCTATCACGCCAAAAAAAGGTTAAAAATCGTAACACACGGCATCCAGTTTTCCCTCCAAGAACTGCACTAATTTTGTTCTTTGCGTTGTGTTGTTGCCAAATGAAACTTGATGCACGTGAATGATTTTGGTTGCCTAAATCTGAAATCTTGCTGCTGTTTTTGATGTTGCAGTTGTTTCTAGATCAAAGCAATAGCTTCTGTCAACGTTTAAATAGGTAAATAATCTCAATTTCTTTGCATGTTGCAGGGTGTCAAGAGAGCAGAAATGTCGAATGCCATTGATGTCTATGTTAATGGAACAGTTGGACAGGTAAAAACTGAGCAAAATGTGCAGTAATGTATAGAGCCACTGTTGTTCAGACCCTATTTCCTTTGTCTGAAAAAGGTCAGCAGCATCACCCAATAGATTAGCAAGTGTATATCTGGCCTAGGTTATTGGGAGAGGCAAACTGATAAGTTGGTTTCCTTTGCACCCTTTGCAGGATACAGACAGAAAATCCTGGGCAGAGCTGTTTGAAAGCCCACCAGAACTTCTCACAGAGGTATGTTCACCTTCACATTTACTTTTTTTTCCTTTGCCCTTTCCTTTTCATTTTGGAAAAAAGGCCACATTTCTTTTCCATAGCTCATCTTCCCACATTTGTAAATATTATTGAGATATACTAATCAACAAACATTTCCCCTTGGTTATGCAGGAAATACTTTTCTTTTGAAGAATCATATTTATTGATTTGTTATCGTAAGCTTGCGAAGAGAATTTGACTTTAAATTTCATTGCCCATAATATTATTAGGCCAGAAAAAATACCTCATTGTTGAGATTATAATGATGATTTTTACTTGCATGGGATTGGCATGAGTAAGGAGTACAGGCTTTATTTTGATGGTTTTGGGTCAGGCTATAACCTAAGGGGCATGGTGGTGTTGTGGTTGGCTGGTTGGACAATTGATTCGATGGTCAGAAGATCGGACGGTGGGTGGTTTGAGGCTAGGTTGGTCTCTTTTTATTTCTGTGTAGTTTCCTTAGACAAGGAGCTTTACTCCACCTTGTTTCTCTTCACCCAGGCACTGACGATATTTATACTGCTGGGGGTAACACTGTGTTGGACTTATAGCAATACTCCCCGTTGCTTCATGCTGCAGAAACTGGGTTAAGCTTTGGGTTTGTGGGCCACTTACACTGTAGGCTTGTAGTGCAAGCTTAACTTTTTTCAGTCAGAGAGAGAGAGAGAGAGAGAATGGTGTTCTCTTGTTTCAACAACTCACTAAATTCATATAAAACTTCTCAGAAGTGAACAAGCTTACTTCATACGATCAGCACAGGCAATTTTTACCTTCTGAGTGACAATCTTAAATCTTAGAGCAGCTCCTGTACATGCCTGGGCTTGTTTACAGGCTTGCAAGGATTGAATCAAACTTGTCTCTCTTTAGACAAATTTAAAATAAGGCAGACTGCAAATGCTTACAGTAAAAAAGGTGATAATAAGCAGAAGCATCTTGATTCATCTTCAAGAAAAAGAAACTTATTCTCTCACAAGCAGCTGAGTTGGTAATGGTTTCTCTTACAGGAGATAACTGCAACAGTTACATGCTGATTTTTACTTATTCTATCCTATTTTTCCACCCCTAACTCTAGCAGAAAAAAACTTCCTTATAAATTGCAGTTGGTAAATTCTTGTTGGTTCCTACCAAGAGGTGGCTTAGTTTATCACTCGGGCCGTTAGGCGGACCGAGTTAAGGTTTCGGTAGCATTATCAAATTCTTTTTTCTTTTTGGGGTCGCGACTTCGGGCCACGAGTTATTGTTCTCGGTCTCGTTTTTTGTACTCGGCTGGTACGAGTTACGTTTTCTGTCGTGTTATCAAATTCTTTAAATTCCCGGTCACGTTCTTTGTTTTCGGGCCTTGAGGAGTGTTTACAATATGCGAGCCAGACGTGCGAGGCATGAACAAAACATGCAAGGCATGAACAACCCCAACATAAACACAATTTAAGACACAATTCTCCGATTTCCCTATCCTGTTTAAGGCAGAATTCAAAATTTTCAGGCCCTTTCTAAGACATTTAACCCAAAATCACACCCTGTTTAAGACTAGCATGAAATAAGAATACACTAGTTTCTTACTGTATTTTAATGCATTGGCAATCACAATCTGTTTAAGCCATTAGGTCATGTAGGGATACCTTGTTTAAGACAGAAAGTGATGAAATAGATACCCCGTTCAAGACAAAACACCCTGAAAACCATACCCTATCAGGCCGCACGTCACCGTTAAGGTCCATAAAGGAGTACCCCCTGGGTCTAGATCATACCGAAAATTACGATCCGTCATTGACCCGGCGTCACATACATATTAGGACCGTACAAATAGTTTCTGTCTCTAAACGAAAGGTGAAAACGTAAGGATTAAAGCCCGGGGATTATAAAAAGCATTCGTATGACAAATGTCGTTTTCCCCTGTATTTCATTCTGACTGCAAGAAATGCAATTCTATCTGGTGGTTACTTATTGCCTCACTATATCTCTGTATCTATCTATTTGGTAGCCTGCGAGCAAGCTCTCTTGGGGGTGGGGGGCGGGAGGGGGAAAGAGGATCCACCCCCAAGAGAGCTTGCTCGCAGGCTATCTATTTGGGGGAATTGGCGATGCTGGAGGTTATCACTGTTAAAAGATTGTAGGCTTTAAATTAAAATTAAAAATTAAATTTTAATACTTATATAGCGCCCTTTAACATCTAAATGATCAAAGGCGCTTTACAATCCAAGAAAGCTAATATTCACAAATCAAATAATTACAAATCAAATGTTGGTTTTTGAGGAGAGGGGAAAACCGGAGTACCTGGAGAAAAACCTCTCGGAGCAGAGTAGAGAACCAACAAACTCAGCCCACTTGTGACACCAAGTCCGGGAATCGAACCCGGGCCACATTGGTGGAAGGCGAGTGCTCAACCACTGCGCCAACCCTGCTCCCCAGGGCACCACACAGTCAAATATGGCCCAAGTATAAGCTGGAAACAGCTTCTTGTTTTTTTTTTTTTTAATTTTGGACCCTCAGTGTCACTCCTAAAGTAAATGTTTTGTTTTTCTCTAAAACCTAATACCTGATTGCTGGATAGGGTCGATACTTTTGTCAATTGATTGTCATGAATGTGGAATCATAACTATTGCTTTGAATTTTCCTCTAGGATGACAGAAGAGAATGGATTGCAACCCTAAAAGGTGTTTCCCTCAGCTCAGATGCCTTCTTTCCATTTCGGGACAACATCGACCGAGCCCATCTGGTATGTTTACTATTTCCTACCTGTTGAGATTAGCCTGCACCGCAGATGGAATCAACCACCGGTAAATACCGTCTGCGAAATTAGCACCCAAATCCTTGTTCTAGACCCCCAACAGAATACCAGGATCGGAGTGCACCCTGCAATTGGCCTTTGCACAAGGTCATTGTTGATTGGTCTGGTTATAGCCAATTAGATTGAAGGTGATTTTGAAAGAGACTTCCAGTATTCATTTCCTTCGTTGGGGATTTGGGCACTACCGGTAATTTACACACTGTATTTACTGGCGTTTGATCCATCTGTGGAGCAGGCTAGTCGAGGTGTGATTGACATTTTTCCCTTCTGAGCACTGTCTTGATTTATATTTTAGAGGGTCTTTCACTGGCCATAATATGTGATTAAAATACTACCCTCCCATGCCCCACATCCAACTGTGGGGGCGGTAGGAACAAATGTTGCCCTTTTGGATGAGTTAGCTTTGTTTACTAGACACAGGATGTGTCCTTTCTTGAAGGAGTGCAGTCCTTTCAAGAAGTGTTAGGCCAATTACACAATACCTTGACTTCTCATGTTTCTATTGCCAATCATAATTTTTCAGCATTGTCTAGGGGGAGGGGCTCTCCACCATCAAACTCACCATTATATTTATTATAACTTTACCGCAGCAAAGCAAACAAAAATGTAAAACTTCTACTTCAGCTTAGAACTTTACTACTTATTTTTTTGTCCCTTCTGTAGAGTGGTGTGCAATTCATTGCCAGTCCTGCAGGATCTGTGGCAGATGATGTTTGCATCAAGGCAGCTGATGACCATGGCATGACTATGGTTTTCACTAATATTCGACTTTTTCATCACTGATGACATGAAACTAGAACATAGGTTATTTCACAGAATTTAACAATGTGTCATTGTTCTTATACTTCTGATGAGAAGACAGAGGTTACTACAATATATTTCCCTTAACTTAATGTAAAGCTTTGCTGTGATTAGCTGTCTTTAAAGCTGTCCTCGGAGATGAGGAGGGGATTGTAACTGTTTCCCTGGTGTGTAAGGCAAAGCAAGGCACTTGTTATAAGCAAAACGTCAAATGTTACAGATTTGACAATAAACATTAGACTCTTACAAGGAGTAAGGCCTGGTTTATTTATTTTATTTATTAGTACAAGCATAAGCCCAAGCATATATATTTAAGCACGAGGATGTTTAAGGCCCAAAACACACCGCAGCATCGCACACAACATCAAAATCGCACCATGTATCCAAGGAGGTTTTGTTGCACGAAACAATGAAAAGAATTGCTTTCTACTTAGAACTGCAGTCCGAGACTTTGTGCGCAACAAAAATTGAAGTGTGTCCACCACCTGCAACATCCCATGCAACAGCGCGACATAAGTTTCAAATATCAGCCAATTGATTTCCACTTTTTTGTTGCTTAACTGCTGAACAAATGCACTGTGCAGAGGAGGAGGAACCGGAAAACATGACAGCAGCGTAAGAGCCACTCTCTCTGTCAGCAAAATGGCCTCCTTCATTAAGCATGTGGCCTTGATATAAGTGGCAAGAGCAAACTCGTGAGCGTATTGAAAGACGCACTATCCTCTCAAATGTTTGTGGAAAATGTCCACATCCTCTTGTGCAAGCTGTTTCACAATATTTTGGGTTGCCCCCTTCTGCTCTCTCTTCTTTTCTACAGACACGATGTTGGATTATGTAACATGTTGCGTGAAATGTACGTAATGTTGCAGCGTGTGGCCACTGCATTTTAAAAAGAAGCCAGGAAGCAAGCTCTCATTGAGGTCTCACACAAGGGTGCAAGAAGATTGCGGCAGGCACCAACATTATCAAAGTTCAGTGCTCAGTTATTTTGGATCCTCATGCTGCACCACCCCGATCCTCTCGCCGCTGGCACCCCATGTCTCCCAGATAAGACCTCAATAGGCCATTTCCGAGTTGCTGTGAACCTCATTATAAAATCGAGGCTACGTGCAAAACGTTTCATACGTAAATTAGTTTTGTTTGCGTATGAATGAAAACTAATTTTCATAACAAAAACTTTACACCTAGCCTCGCTTTCTTAATGAGGTTCAAAGCAACTCGGAAATGGTCTATAGGAGAGCTTGCTTGCAGGCTATTGAAAGAGTTGCATGCGACATTGCAGTGTGTCCAATCCTTTAGAATGACCAAGTGGAACACAAAAAAGTGTGATTGGTCATTTTAATGACTTTTCAGCAAAATGTAAGCCATTACAATTTGAAGAAATTTTTGTTGGATTTCTATGAGATCACACTTGTATGTAAGCCTGTAGTGGACATGCAAGATGAGAGTTACAATGTTGAAAAAAATATTACAAATTATGTGAGATAGCATAAAAATATGAGATAAAAATGCAAGTTAGAAAAAGTGACATTTTCTGCTAACTTGAGAAAAGTGAAATTAAGGGTTATTTTCAATAAATTAACCACACTGCCATTGAAACAGCAAAAGTGTGGAATAAAACCTAAGAAAATAAATTTTCTATCTTTGTAGTTCTTCCATGTTGAGTGTGAGCTCCTCAGCCCATTCTGTTTTGACATAACACCAAACTGAATTATAACTGAAAGCCTACTAAAACTGTGTTCAGCCACCTTAAGCCATGGAAACCCATGGGCTAGCTACAAAAGTGGAAAAAGCAGAAAACTAAAGGAAAGCAAAACATGAAAGAAGAAACCCAACACAGCTTACATACAGTGTAGTGAATACAGACATGCCTGTATACATATACATACTTTATTGGATGGTGGGCAGCAACAATAACATTAGAAAAATCAGAATTACATGTAAACAAGTAAAATTTAACAATAAAATCTAATGACATTTTGGAGTCATCATGACACCATTTTAAAGTTCGAATGATTACAATAACCTATCAGAAATGGTTCGCTGAAGATTTAACTAACAATCAGAAATAATTATGTAATGTGATTCAAATAGTTTGGCTCAAATTGAGTGATTGGAAATTTAAGAGATTGCATCAATTCTCTAATTAGCAACATTTCGTGTACCAGTTCATTTTACTTTTCATGCAAAATCAGAATTACATGTAACAAGAAGCTGTTTTCAGCTTATACTCGGGCCATATTTGACCGCGTGGTGCGTAAGCTTCCAATCTTTTGGCAGTGATAACCTTCAGCATCATTAATTCCCCCAAATTGATAGATACAGAGATATAGTGAGGCAATAAGTAACCACCAAATAGAATTGCATTTCTTGCAGTCAAAGAAATAAAGAAAAAAACGACATTCGTCATGCACAAAAGACACTATAAAAATAGACACAAAAACAGATTAAGTTTCTTCATGTCTGTTCATGTGACCCCAGATCAAATGACTTTAGCATTCGTAGAGAGAAGTATCTCGGAAATTCTTAATGACTACTTTAAATCATTTCTGTCCAAACCTGTAAATATCAGGACTTGAACAATGATGACGGAAAACGCTTGCAAAAGTTTGTGTTTTAATGCAATGCCAGTGATCACCACAAGATTTGGTAGAAAGTGTAGAACACTTTTAATTGAATGTGGCCTTCACATGCACAACGATCACACCGCAAATTGCTGTTAGCGTCATCAATGCTCAGGGTCATACAGATATTTATATGACTCTCGGTTCGTATTGAAACATAATCAATGTACAAATGGTTTCTGTCTCCAAATCAAAGGTGAAAACGCAAGGATTAAAGCCCGGGAATTAAAGCATCCCGGTATGAAGCACAAGGTATTCTACTTCACAAATGTTTTCCCCTGTATTTTACTCATACTGCAAATAATGCAATTTTATCTGGTGGTTACTTATTGCTTCACTATATCTCTGTATCTATTGATTAACCCATAAGACTTCGCGTCATGAGTTATGTTGTCGGTCACGTTCTTTGTAGTCCGGCCGTGAGGTGCCGAGTTATAATTACATGGGATGCCCTAAGGGGCATACCGTGTCTAAAAATGGGTTCCGGACAATCGCGACTCCCATAAAAATTAAAAGAATTTGATAACACGACCAAAAACTTAACACGTGCCGCCTGAGTACAAAAAAAAGAGACCGAGAACTAAACTCGTAGCCCGAAGTCTTATCTCTTGGCCCATCGCGACCAAAACAATTAAAAAGAATTTGATAACGAGAATGAAAACTAACTTCGTGCCGCCTTATGGCCTGAGTAATTAAACAATTAAAATATATATTTATACAGTTGAAGCACTCCTTGCGACCACTCTCGTAAGCAACCAGCTCCTTACGACCACCATTGTGAAACCCCGTTTGAATTATCATTTAAACTCTGTAATCAAAAGCTCTTGTAAGCCACCGCGACCACTTTTGCGAATTACCAACTAGTCTTTTCCTTTGTTTTTAAGCGCTCGTAAGCAACCACTCAAAGCGGATTCAGATACGTCTTATGACAACTCTTTCATAAAAATATTCACTGCATGATCACATTTACAGCAATACTACACTGCCTAAAAATGTTCGTAGATTAAGATCTCCAATCTAAAATTCAAGATGATTTGCAGTGGATCAAAAGTGAGACCGAGGTAGAAAGCTTTATGCTAAAAGCTCTGATAAGTGACCAGCTTCTATTGCTTCGTCTTTTGGTCGCTTTTGAAATTGCATAATTTCTCATAAGCGATCAGCTCCAGCTATGACCACTTTTTCCAATTCCCGAGGTGGTCGCTGACAAGAGCTTTGACTGTATACACAAACATTATGGTAAATACTGCATTAAAAACTTTGAATGAAAATTTAATTAAGGACAGTGCGTACTTTTGCTACTGCGCATACGTTCTGTGCATCTTGCGATGGTCCGAGAAAGTCGGGTTTCGTTATGGTGGTACCTGCTAAAACAGAGACATTTTTGCACTGTTTATAACTACAAGCGAAAAGCAGATCTTGGCAAGAGTTGTTGGAATCCAAAAAGACAATTGAGGGTAACCATGCATTTCTCAGAGATAAATTATTTTAAGCTTCAATTTGGGAAATTTTCAATACATCATTTTGTATTTTGGTGCTTTTTAGAATAATTATTATTGTTGCTTAATTATCTCTAAAAAATGTGTGGCTACCCCAAAAAACACAGCATTTGCAATTGTTAGTAAACCATAGTAAACAACTGAAGATAGGCAAGCGACTGGTGGTTTTCGGCCAGCTACCAGCCCTTACTGACAGCACTGCATTGAGTTGGAACTTATGAAAAATGCTTTAGCCCTTCAAGTTTGGACCTCACAGAAATTTCATAAAAATTCTAAAATATTCAAATGGCCAGTTCTACAAGCCACATTATCTATGACCCATAATCAGAACTCTAGCTACTTCATTTAAAACTGACAATTTTTCTATGTGGTTTTGTACTGGCACTAGCTACCACACAGTATGACATTTTTGTTCACCCTCATGTGCTTAAATTCTCAATGATCCAAATCAGCTCAGTGCAAATTACCTTGAAAAAAAACTCGACTCTTTATCTGTGGTTCTTATTGACCCTACTCAAAACACCAAGGTATTGAGATAATAATACAAGTGGTTTGATAAGGTGTAGGCTCAATGTACTATCAAAAACAGTTCTCCCATAAGAAAAAATCTGTCAATCATTACATGTAATTCTGAATTTGCTTAATACACATATTGCCCAGGAAATTTTACAACATAGCTGTCCTCACCAGGATTTGAAGACAAGCTCTGTGTTGATAAACTCAGCGTTCTTGATTGAATTGGTGTATTTAGCACTTCTAAAACAGACAGCACCTTGGAATTAAACTCGTGTGTTCTTACACTTGCATCACTGGCAATCTCTGAAAAACTTGCCACAGCAAATTTGGCACCTTTCTCTCTCTGGTTTGAGGTTTTTGATGACTTTTCTGAAACAATGTCTTTGAGCATCTGAAATGTTATCCTTTCCTTTGGTGTTAATGGATGTAGTCCAGGGGAACTTGGGGGATTTGCATCAATTTCATTGTCAATATCTGGCACCACAGATTCGCCTTCCAAGTGGTGATTCAAAACATCTTTCAATGGTTGATGTCTGTAAGGCGTCTTGAGTGATCGGCCATCACACCCTGCTTTAATAAGAGCTTCTCTGACATCAGAAATGTCAAAAAGAAGGTGTCTAGGAAAGGTGCGAGCAGAAAGTACAATATGACTTCCAGTTGGCTTTAGCAACCTTTCTGGTGTCAAGAAGTTGGCTTCCTTCTCTCTCAGTTGGATTATGAGTGAAACATAGTCTTTGAGATCCTGAAATCCTGTCAGCAAAGCCACTAGGTTTAGATAGGCAGCTACAAGGCAGTGAAGAGCACAGCTATTCATACTTGGCAGCATCAGATTTTCATCTAGAGCAACACTTTGTAAGCCAAATGACAACTGCACTAAGCTGGAAATGACCTCAAAATCAGCGCACACTTCTGTAGTAATAACAGCCATAGTGAGGTAAATAGCAAGAATGTTTTCCACAGAGTTTGAAATCATGCAGGCACTTTCATACAAATACCACAACATTTCAACCTTATTCTTCTTGAAAAAAGTCAGATCCTGTTTGGAGCAACTTTCAATAGTCAGTTCAGCCTCTTGACCTCTGGTTGTGATTCCATTTGCAGCAAGTTTACAAACATTTCCATGGCGATCAAGCAGTGTGTAAAGAATCTCATGAGCAAGCTTTCTCACAGCTGAATTATCAACAATGGTGGCTTGAAGCAATGATTCAAGAAATGTTGGAGAAAAAGTAGCAGCTAAGGAGATAGAAGTAAAACTCTGAGCAACACTCAACAGACATTGTAAAAGCATTTTTTGCAGAACTTGGTCTCCTTCTACCATCCTTGTAGGAACCTGACTTCTTTGACTTGAATGGTGGCTGTTTTTAATGCTGCTATCTGGCAATGGAAATTTCCCCATTATAAACATCATGATATCTGTTTTTTGAAAGTCTGGAAGAACTGCGGCAAATGCTCCCACTGTACTAACTAGTGACTCCTCAAACTCCTTCTCGTCATCATCATCATCATCATCACCAGTAGAACCACACTGCTTGCCAGTCTGAAATCTGGCATCTACAGAGGACCTCAGATGGCGCAGAAGGGTGTTGAAGACTTCCAACACCGCTGGTCCTATGGAACTGTTACTAGCAATTGCAACACATGCAGCCAACACTTGCACAATACTGGCCTTTACTTTAGCCTTGTCTCTGATGTGATCATCCAAATGAGAGAGAAGCTTCTCGATAATGATGTAATTGAACTGATTTTGTACTGAGTACAAAATAATCTTGAAGACCTTGAGAGCAAACCCGTTGGGTACCCAAAGCTCACTCTTGTCAAAATGCGTAAGTGCTGGATTTATAATTGATTTGATGTCTCCATAGCTAGCGCGGTTGATTAATTCCCGGAGGCAGGATTCTGCCAGAGATGCTGGATCTTCCTCAGTGTTTGGACTCCGTATGTCTTGACTACTGGGAAGTCTAGCTTTACCGTTCTCTTCCATGACAAACAACAAAGAAGGTATGATCTTGCTCATATGGGAATCATCCATGATGTTTGCTTGAAGATCATCAGACACAGTTTTTCTCACAACACCCTGCAAGCCTTTTAAACCAGCCAAACGAATCTTGAAACAGTCTTCCTCGCTTCCAGAGCTAAACCAGCACATTGAACTGAACTTAGAAACGAAGAAATCGTAGCGTCGATGATAAGAGGGGGTGTCTTCTTCAATATTTGCGAACTTTACGAACGAAGTGCTACCGAGAACTTGTAAATCGGCTTCAGAGCTTTCAAGCAGTTTTTGTACCATTTTCAAGAAACTCTCGACAAACAAGTTTAGATTAGGGGCATGGCATGCCAACAGAAGTTGATCAAGGGCTTCTACTGTGATGAAAACGAGCCCAAATCTTCTGCGTTCCACATCCCTGTTTAATTTCTTAGCCAAATAAGCACCGATTCGGTCCAATTTTTCAGGCGACGAGAGAGCATAAAATATCAGTTTATCCATATTTGCTTTGACTAAGCCTTGACGTGGATCGGCTGGATATATGTTATCTACCAAACGTTTGTACCGAGGTCGCAAATTTCCGACACAGGAACAAATGTGGGAGGTTGCCATCTTGAATCGAACCTGGAAAACTCTGTTCTTGGTCTCTTCTTAATTCTCCCTTTCACTGAGCCCACGGTACATTTATCCAGCGTTTCACTTTTTAAGAGGTGACGTATAGCTGATCACGTGACTGCAGACGCGCGCCTTGGCCCAGTTTAATATGGCCAGCGGAAGAAAAGTACTTGATATATGGTAATTGTTATGTCCCCAACTTTAAAAACTCAAAATGGCGACCTTGCGTCTTGCGAAAAATCAAAGAGAAACGAAAAAGAGAATCGCTTCCCCATTAGCAAAATATCCTTTATCATCACTTTTTTGATGATTTGTTATCAGGACATTCCATTTGATGCATTGATGTTGTTTGTAATAATACTGTGATTATTATTGCTTATGTTAAGCCTAAACTTTATATGTGCACTAGTTCCTTTACGTTCCTCAGATACAATAGTGCTGGGCAGCTCTTTTGTGTCCTCTGTGATATACCTGTTAAATCTGCAATTCTGTGGGACGCTCATGTGCTTGGGAAAAAGCATAAAGAGGTAAACTGCAGAGAGTCTAGCTGTAATTATAAGAATAAACTACAGGCTGTAATTATATTAATTTTTTTGGTCTAATTACGTGTTCAATTAGATAGTTCATGCACCTCTCACTGTCAAGCAACAGAAAAGGGGAGGTGGGGGAGGCATTTTAACCTGGTTCAATTTTTCTGTTGGAATGTTCTGCACTGCAGGGTGCTTGATGGTCAAAAGAGTTAAGAGACTCTTCTCTTCCCAGAAAGGCCTGCATCTCCTTCTAGCTGAAGACCCGGGGGGGGGGGGGGGGTACTTGGGTTCAGTTTTGCTGGGTATGTGCCGCTGGCCTCTTAGAGCCCCTGCCCCATTATAGTCTATTTTGTGGCCAGTTATAGACCCCATCTTAATCTTAGTCACTTTTGGGAAAATGTAATTTTCGCCATCCCAATTAAGTCACTTTCTATTTATGCATCTTCTTCGTTCTGGACCGGTGGTTTTGTGCTATTGTGTAACTGGTTAATATTGAAGTTGTGGTTTCAAGAACGGAATGTAATGCGAGGTGATTGTTACATTTAATAAACAACAACTTTCGATTTCTGAACTTTTTAACCGAGACCAATTTGAATCCCTACTTAATAGAATTTTCTTACCCCAAAAATCCGAAAATGTGCGACCCTATTCTAGTAACTCTATTGAAAATGCAACCCCATTGTAGTCAATCCAGTCGTGAAAATGCAACCCCATCCAGCGGCACATCCCCATTAGCCTCTTATAAGGAATCCCCAAGGGGCTGAAGACTCTTGTGAGCTTAGGTTTTGTGTATTGCAGGTGCTTAAATGAACATAACATGTACATGTAGAAGAACATGGTCAGTAGCAGTTGTTGGCTAGGTGGCACCATAGGTTCAGTGGGATACTTTAAATGTTCATAATTTTGTTAATTTAGTAATTTCCAAAAAAAAAAAAAAAATGAAATCTTACTGAAATCTGAAAAACCTTGGAGCAACGTTTCCTGAAGGATTCAAAGCCACATGCAAGCACTCTGGTGAATCTGAGCTAAAACAAGAAGAAGCGATCTGAAATGTCATTTAGGTTGGTTATTCTCTCAGCCCTTGAATTGAAACATGCACTGAGCAATTTTAAGAAAGATATCACTACAATGAATATCAAACAAACTAAACTGATCACTTTATCTGCCTGTAAGGTGATTTTTAAATTCATTTCAGTAATTTTAACTTTTTTATAATAATTGGATGAGATAGAATACTTACCGGTATATTCCCTGTTTGGCAACAAAAGAAATTCTTACAGATTATTTATACATGAAGTTTTAAATACAACTGGGCTTCCATGAAGTGTTAACTTATTGAAAAACAGCAAATAATACCATGGGGTGTGAACACCGCTAGTTGCAAACTAAAGATAAACTGACATTCCACCTCCCATTTGGATTAATGATAGGTTGTAGCATAACTGATGTTCAAAAGCATTTTAGATACATATGGATGGGATACAAAATGCATTGTAAGATTGGTGATACCTTTACAATGTTTTACAGAACTTGGCAATCTTTAAAGGGAAATCAAATAAAAGTCAAACAGTCTCAGATCAACAACAGTCTACAAAAGTGAGTATTATAACCTTTTACTCTTTAAAATCATACATTTTGATATTTGTTATTAATAGTATCTCTATGAACTAATGTTTTCCTATCATTACATTTTATTTTTTGCTGCTAATAATATTAAGAAAGAGTTCTGACATTATCTGATCTCGTACCCAGATGTTTGTCTTTGGAGAAAACACCTAGTAAATTCCACCACCTCTCCAGAACTTCACAAGTATGAAAGCTATATCAAAGCTATGACAATTTGACTTCAGAGATAGACTGAGTACGTCCAAAGATGTTTCCTTAGTCCTCAACAAGAAGTGATGATGTCATATGACATTGTAATGCATCATGATTGTTAAAGGGTGGCCATCTTGGATCCTCCATCTTGGATTTCTGGATTTCCCAAAAACTTCAGGGGGACCAAAACTGAACGAAAAGTAATCAGAACCAATAAAGGAACACTACGTAATCTGGGTGAAAAACATGAAAGTTACAGAAAGAAAATTAATTTGTCTCCATTTTTAAAAGCGATTTTCAATTTTCTGAAAAAATGGGCTGTCAAAAATTGGTTGCCATGGCAACATCAAAGGTTTGACTGTAGTTCTTAGAAATGATCAAACTAATAATGTTGCTACTTGTTTGATCCAGCCAAAAGCATCCCGGAAAGTTGATTCCACTTTTGTACAACCAGTATTAAAAAGAGCCAGTCAGGACAAGGTAAGCTGCAGCAGTATAGTGTCCCTAAAACTTTAAGTGAATTAACTTTGTGTAATGCAGAATATTTTCAGACAGCTAATATAAGCCCCTATTTTGCAAATATCAACAGATTGCAACAGATCAAAATACACCAGAGAAAAAACTCAAAGGTTAGTTATAAAATAAGTGTATCCAGTTTCATTTGGCTAATAACTGGATAGCTGGGTAGCTTGTGTTTCTTTGACTTTGAGCAAGTAAGATGGCACTTGTCTAACAAAGTCACAAGATATCCATGCTGTTGCTGGCCAGTCCAGTGCATTAGATAAAAAAAAAGACCTACATGTAGTGACAAACAATGTTTAATATTTCAAACATATTCATGGTATTAAGATTGACTTGAAGGGGAGCAACCAGTTATAAACAAAAGAAATTCTCCCTTGCCTGTTGTCATTTGAAATGGAGTGGCTGATCATCTTTGTCATAGTTGTTGGCCATAATAGCTGGTTACCAGCTGCTTCTAATGATAGCCCTAACATCAATAGAATGAAGTAAACAAACAGACTTTGATGTCTCCATGCCCAGTCCGGAAACAAGTCATGAAAACAGAATAGACTGCTGTGTATGACAATATCAGACATAAAAGAATCTAATCATGCACTTTGAACATTAATCAATATTAATAATTAAAGTAGAAGCTTTGGTTGAGTGATTTTACAGTCTTGTATGTTGAACTTTTTCTTCATAGTTGACTCTTCTGGACAGCAAAAAAGGTAATTACAAGACATTTACATTGTGACTTTTCCAGATGACACCAGCCTAACATGTCGCTGTATAATTTATTAACCTGTGAGAAGAGGCCGCATATTAATGTTGTTTTGAGATGTCTAGATTCTATTTAATTTTTATTAAAATAAACGTCTTAACCCATTCACTAACTATTGTTTTTTTCCTTCAAAAAATGGCAATTAACTACCACATACATGTTTCTTCTGTCCATTGCCTAGTCTGAAATGTCAGCCCGTCCCCTCCCCTTCAGGGGGCGCCCTGTGGGTTAGGGGGAGGTGACGGCTGACATTTCAGACTATCGGTTGCTGTGGTAAAAATGAAGTCGGAAGTGATAATTATGTGCCCCAGAAAGCTAGTTTTAGCCTTTAGTGGAGTCAACGGGGCTAGGTATTTAGTTACCAACCATTTTTAGTTTAAAAGTGATGGGTGGCAGGTTATACTTTAGACCTGTTTTTAAGATAATAGCTAGTGAGCCTTCCTGGTCATTGGAGCTGTTGCCCTGTTAAAAATAGGGTTCACTCCCTCCACCCTTCCAATCGCAAACAAAGTGAAAAACATCTTATTCAAAGTAAAGTGTTTAAATTGATACAGACTCAAGGAAATTGGAGTGTGGTAAAATCTCAGATTATTGGGCTACTCCAACATTATTGTGTACTAGATGTTTAACTATAACTGAACCTTCCGTGCAAGGATCGGCTTTTCACCCATCTAGGCACCCCGAGACAACCCAAAGATGAGTAAAGTAGTTTTTGTTGACTTGACGAACGAACAAACATACAATTGTAAGGAGTAATGTTACATTGACTGTTTTAGTTTCAAAGAGGAGGAGGAAGAAGTAAATATCACTAACAGCAGCAGCTTTGCAGATGGAGAAGCTGGTTTACCATCAGGTGATGCAATTATGTAGGACACATGTACTTTGATTGGTTATTTTAAGTTGAGGGTGGTGGTCAGATTTACAGAAAAGGTGAGAAATATTGGGCATTGTATCTAAGAAATGGTTTGTATAGGGCTCAAAATGGGCAACCAGCAGTAGGCATGGGTGACTTGGCTTAATTTGTGCCTCAATAAGAGGTGTGGTAAAACATACAGTATGCACCTAAAAACCTGCATTGAGTGCAAGTAAATCTGTTCCTCTGTTTTTCTTTTGTACTACGTATTTCAGATGACGCAGTACATAGCTTGAAACAAGCAAATCAAACTTGGATGCTCAGGCATACACCAATCATGACTTTAACATTTCTTTTAATTTAAAACTAAATTAGTGTTTATTTTCAAGTATATTTTGGGTCTACTTGAGAGTTTGCTGTTCCTGGTTCTGTAGCTTGTTCATTAAGTTAACAAAACAATATGCTTTACGACTTCTTGTTTGTGAACTGTATATTAGTTCAAAGGAATCTATCTTGTATTTACATGTACATAATTTTTGGAAAATCAATAAATGTTGCTCTTCTTGTTGTTTATATGGAGTGTGATAATGCGTGTAATACAGTGAGGTGGGTGTAATAAATCTCAGTGTGTAGCATTTTTGTTTAGAAAAATGAGTTGTTAGGATAATAATAAGAAGTGGAACAAAGGAATATATTACATAGTTCAATTTAGTTAATTTGAATTTCATTCTTTTGTCTTATTTTCAGACTTTTTTGATGCCCCACAACAAGGTGAACAAACCACACATAATCTGAAGTCCAGGTAAGGTTTCTTGACATAAGCCTTTGTTAAATCAGTTCTGTAAATTCATTCCTTTGTTAACGGTTGCCACTTAATTTGAGTCGATGTGTCTATTTTTTCCTGTATCTGTTTGTTCTCATCAGTGATAAAGATTCTACAGAAGGTATTCCAGAGGGTTTTTTCGATGATCCTAAATTAGATGCTAAGGTAAGTTAATATGTGCCTGACTTTTCCGCAGACTAATCATTGCAAGAATCTTTGTTCTTACAGCAAGCTATATGTCATATCACTGCTTTCAACCTCTTTAATAATGTTTCAGAAAAGAAAAGAGATCCTTGGTCCTTTTTCTGTTAAAATTATTTTATTATTTTATTATGTTTGTTTATGTTCACTCTAATATATTGCAAGGTGCACCTAAAGACATTCTAGCACTGTAACTATTCAATCATTCAAATAATAGAAAGTTGTTGTGAAAGAAATGTGATGCCCTGGTAAATGAATTATGGATGTGTTTTCACATATAACATCACATTTCTTTCACATACATGTAGTATACCACACATCGACATTCAAATCATAGCAGTATGCAGGAAGTTTGTCCCGTGAACCTAGCTAAAAGGCCTAGCTCCATGAGTCTCCTGTAGCTCAGTTGTACAGCATTCGAACTACTAATCAGAAGGTCATAGGTTCAATTCCTGTTGGGAAAACTCTGATTTTCTTTTTCTAAGTATGCCTGTGTCACGGACTGAAAAAATACGTATATCATAGAAAATTATTGTTAGTACAAAGAAGTCTTCTTTGAAAAACCAGGAATTTGCCTTTTTCTTTGTCATATTTTTCACTGGTAGGTCCGCAAAGTGGAGTACAAAGATGCAGCAGAGGAAGAATGGGAAAAGTTCCAGAAAGCAATGCAAGTAGAATCACAGGTAGCTACTAACAGAACAGCCTCAAAATATTAAAGTTCAATACATGAAAGTGCTGTTTTTGTATGAATCATAAAACAATATTCTCCCCTGAAGCATACTTAAACAGTGCTTTGGGAAAAAAAATAATCATACATGTAGGTTCAGAGATCTGTCAGCCTGCAGTTGAAACAATATTGACAGTCAGAAAACAAAATAATGTAAACTTGAGGTAAAGACAAGTCAAAACCAATATCATGATCAAATTCACTTATTCAACATTAATTCTCAGTTTTTCCTTTTTCAGTAAATTGTATTTTGTTTGTCAATTCAATAGTTTGACCTTCTTTGGTTTTCTTTCAATAGTCCTAAATGTTGAGCACATTAATAGTTTTGTTGTTAAATGCAAGGGGTTAGCATGCAATCAAGTGGAATGAAGAGCAATGTTCTCTTACCTTAAGAAGCAAAAAACAACCTTGATACACCTCCCCCCCCCCCCACACATACACGCACACACCTTTTATTAGATCCCACTGTCTTGTTATTTTTCTTTAAGCCTGGTTCACACTTGCGACATAACGACATAAGAAGGACGTTACGTCATTATGTTAGCAGTGTGAGCATGTAAACATAATCACTTATGACATATTGGCAACATAACGACATAAGGAAAAAACTGATCTTTTCTTTATGTCGTTATGTCGTTATGTTGCTGTCAAACAAGTGTGAACAACTTCGACATAATGACACAACAAACCACCAATTAGAGAGCGGCAAAAATTGTCAAACCCAGTCCCACCGAGCACGATTCATCATTGCGGCTTCCCCTCCTTCCATGTTGGAGCTTAAGAAACCCCTTGGGCAAGAACAAACCGTAAGACTAGGAGAAGTCTCTGATATTGACAAATTGTTGGCAGAAGCCGTTCAAGGGTTTCCTGTGTTATATGATAAAAGCCTGATTAAGGACTTCAGCTTTTTTATTTTTTTCTTGGGACCAATTTACCTTACCAACTCAGTTGATGAAGCCAAATATCTTTTTCACCCCCCTGCTGATGTAGCACCACACTTTATTGAGAAACCAGCCACTTTAAACACTTGTCTTTCACATCCTGTACTCATACATGTCTGATATCCTGATCAGATGCCCTAATAGATGGCACACTGAGCTTCTACTTCTTGGTCAGGAGTAGATTACAGGTACCAGTAATATGGCATATTCCTCTTACACCTTAACCCATGTCTATAGTGACAGTAACACCCCCCAGAACTATGCATTACTCCAAGAGGGATTATAAGTGCTCCGCCCCACAGGGAAACATATCTTTTAACTTAAGGAAACCATTTTTGCCTTTTTTTCTATTTTTGTTTTTAAACTAGGTATCACAGTCTATATTGGAAGAAGGAGACGAGGAATCTCGAGTGGACAGAGCGTTTTCAGAACTCAGTGAACAGAGGTAGCTGACTGTAGAAGCCATAACTTTAACAAAATTCAAGAATCTGATATAGGCTATCAAAAGCTTCAATTTAAGCATTAACAGACAGTTTATGTATGATGTCTGATTAGACTAGATGGTCTATGTCTTGATGATAACTTTAATTAGACAGTTGAACTTGAATGGGTTGGTGTTTCATAAATCTTGGGACTATTCACCAAAAGAGGAACATGCTATTGTTTTTCCTCCCAGTTTGTTACAGGTAAGTGGCAGAACTTTGCTTGTTGTAATTTGGTCAGTTGTCTCCTGCTATTTTGATTTCGGATTTTCATACTGGACGGTGCCCACTTTTACTACTGCGCATACGCTCTGCGCATCTCAAGATACTTGGATTTCCTATGGGTGGTGTCTACTAATACAGGGATATTTTTGCGTGGTTTAAAACTATGCAGAGAAAGCAGAGCTCAGCAAGTGTGCTTAGTATCCAAAAAGTAGCCATGCATTTTTCAGAGTTAATAAAGCCATACACTGTACATTGCTTTGTATTTTACGGCTTTTTAGAATAATAAAATTGTTGCTTACTTATCTCTAAAAAATGCCTTGCTACCCCCAGTTTTCTTTCTGGATTCCAATAGCCCTTACAAAGACCTGCTTTTCCCGCATAGTCATAAACTGTGCAAAAATACTTCTGTAGTTGTATGATTTCAAGACTGAATTGGATTCTACTTGATCCTAATGACCAATTCGAACAAAGTTTGAGTATGTCTTCCATCAGTGGTCTAAGCAAGATTTTAATTGCTCCAAGCAAGAATATCGACAGCACTTCATCAGAGGAATGTTTCATTTATACTCCTGCATGTCCTGCATAACAGATAACAACCATAATTTTATGTTCATTTTTTGATGTCATGTATGTCTACCTCAAATCATAAACATCAGGGCTGAGTTGCTCATAGCATGGTTAGCGCTAACCATCGGTTAAGAGGTATTAAAACCTATAGGTTGTCATGGTATTTAACCCAGGTTAGCGCTAACCATGCTTCGAGCAACTGGGCCCAGGGCCCATTTTGCTAATCCCGGATTAAAGCAAACTTTGATGCGAGTTTAATTAATAATTAATAAGAATTCTACCAAAAGATTTTTGTCCGTCAGTTTTGCCTTAGACTTTTCTTAACCTTTAGCTTGAAATTGGCCTTTTAAACCATTTTAAACGAGCGAGATGAAAACCTCGATTAACGGTTAATTGTGGATTAGCGTTAATTGGCTTTCGAACAACTGGGCCCAGGTTTAGAACATCTGTTTTGCTGAGTCACTGTTCACCTTGTCCAAGTGCCGTTCTACATATGTGTATTTCTAGGCTTGCTATGTGCCACAGGTTGTATTTTCAGACTTTTTGTCCTTGAAATGCTTTCAAATGACAGTGTCTTCCAGGATATGTTTTTACGTTTTCACGTATATTTCATCCTAAATTAAACATTCCTATTTGAACTTGGGTTTTAAGTGTCAGTCATTTTTATCTTAAAAATGAGTTAACATTATCATTGTTTTTTGTTTTTGTTTTTGTTTTGTTTTGTTTTTTATACAAAAATGAAATGTTTAGAATTCTCTCCTGGTTAACCAAAGAAGCTGTTTGGCAGTATTCTTTTTTCTAAAATTTATCTGTAGGGGATTTATATATTACAGTGGGCTTTGTATCTGAGTAGGAAACAATAATATTTGTGTATTTTTTGTTTGTTTGTTTGTTGTTGTTGTTGTTGTTTTGTTTTGTTTTTGGTGTAACGATCTTAAACAAACCTAGGTCAACCTCTATTCAATTTACTTATTTATTAGGCCTTGTTTCAAATGCTTGTATTTTGCTTTTAACATTTTTAGACTATACTTTCTGCGAGCTGATGCTTTACGGGACAAACAGAGCATTATAAAAGAAAAAGTTTCAAAAACAGCTGCTCTTCAGAGACAATCTCAAGAAGAAGGCACAAGTAACAGCAGTGATAGTGACTATGAAGAATTTTTTGATTGGCGAGCTAAAAAAGTATCATGATGCGGATACGTCTTTGGTCACAACTGATGAAGTTGCGGAGCTAGAGACACTTTTACTCCTGCCACCAGCTTCCTCTAGAGGAGGTCGAATTCTTCCTTCCGATTGTTGCTCGCGCGCACTTGAGATTGCAGAGCTTCTCAATATAAGTGTGAAAACAAAGAAACAGTGGTAATGAAAGGACCGAAATGTATCAAAAGTAGCAAACATTACTTCATTTATCCGTGGGATAAATCAGGGTGCCACACATTGAGTAATTCCTTGTGGTGGTTAATATTCTGCACTGTTGCAGATAGCAAGAAATCCATGAATTTGGCTTGAGTTGCAGTTAAATTTCGATTCACTAGACTAGTTCCAGTTAACTACTTGAAACTCGATAGCAAAACTCAAACTCCAGTGAACTCATAATCTCCCTGACCCGCCTGCAGCAACATCCAGTTTTCTTCCTCTCCTAGCTCACAGCAGCTGGAAACAATAGCCAAAACCCACACTTCTGCTTCAGCCACATGTCAGCAATTTCCAAGTGTACCAAATATAGCATGTTTCATTTCTCGCTTTACCATTCAAAGAACAAAGGTTCATACCACTGTTAACTAAGTGTACATATTGTAGTTAGGTTTGGCAGTTGATCACACTCTTGCCAAACATTCTGTACAGTTTGGAGCCGCCTTAGCGACTTAACCTCTTCTTCAAGAGACCTTCTGTAAGTGACCACTCCTCCTAAACTGCGAACTTACCTGGCATTTTGTGAGAAGTTGCTTTCAAGTAGTTCCAGTGATAACGAAATAAGCAGTATAATAATAAAATATCTTTACAAACCAGTGTGGCGACCCATGATCAACCACAGTAAAGATAAAGCCTTAAAATGCACCATCAGAGTTAAATAAACAGCACTTTAAAAAGTTAACTACTTTTTTGCGATAGATCTAAACCTCCTTTTGCAAACCATTCAAGGGCCAAATGCTTCGACTGTCGTTGTTTTGATATTCTATTACCAAATGAAATGGCGATTTTGATCAGTTCAACTAAGAACTTCACTGGCTCCGGATCATCATTCTGTTCATAATGGAAGTGCCCGGTCCAGCAACACCCTGTCACACCCTGTGTAATAAGGCAAAATACGCACCCTCTCTTGTTTTCAAGTGTTTTATGGCATAACTTCTCGGATCTCGGGCGAATCATGCTAAATACTGAAAAACGATATTTTAGGACGGCAATCGTGCAGCCATGCCCGATGGTGACTCCTTTAGTTACTGAGCTGCGCAGTATATACGTTCTGCGCCTCTTGAGATGGTCCAAGACATTCGGGTGCCTGCTAATAGAATGGTATTTTTGCGCGGCCATCCGGGAAAAGCAGAGCTTACCAAGGGTAATTGGCCTAATTGGACTCCCAAAAGAAAATTGGGGTTAACCACGCACTCAATTTTGGGGAAAAAAATCCATACATTTTTATTTATGATTATCTCTAAAAAAAAAAAAAAAAAAAAAGAAAAAAAAAAAAAAGGCTGTTACACCCTTTCCCCCCCCCCCCCTCCCCTCCCCCTATTTTTCTTTTTGATTCCAATAACCCTTTCTAAGACTCCCGCACAGTCCTAAACTGTGCAAAGATGCTGGGAGGGGATTAGAGTTTAGGATGGACAAACATATACAAAAACTCACGGGGAGTAGAGGTGCTGGACAGGATACGGTTTTTGGCCTCTCTAGCTCTTTCATGAACTGAGTATTTAATCCTAATATTAAAGGGAATACCTCCTACGTTTTAGTATTCGTAGTTTCCCTTATATCGGGCTAATTTGTTATTTTATATTTCAGTTGTTTGAGTCATTTTGTTTATTTTTCACCACCTCCGCCGTTATGATAAGTCTGCCGTGTATATTTTATATTTTCCCTTCCCGGAACTGGAAGTATGAAATCGATTTTTTTTCCATGTAAATCACGAAATGTCTTCCTTTTCCCGTCTCCTCTTCCGATCTTGAAACCAGTCTTCAACGGTCAAAGGGGGTTAGTATTGAATTAAATAACTAAATTATTCCAGTTAGAATCATCGTGGGCTCAGTGGCCAAGTGGTAAGGCGTCGGTCTCGTAAACCGAAGATCGCGAGTTCGACCCTCGTCTGGGCCTGCAGGTTGTTTTTTTTTTTTTTTTTTGTTAAAAGTCCAACGTTTTTCCTTTCTTCTTAACATTTTTTTGGGAAAAAAGAAACAAAATTAAGCGCAATCAGGCGATCTTTGAAAGAAAAAAAATTTTCCCTACCGGGAATTTGACGTAAATCATCAGCTTTGAAACCGTTGGGGGTGGAGGACGGAGGTGCAATTTTTTGGTTTGTTGGGGACTGTACGTAAACGGTAAAGAGCGTTAGCTGTAGCTCATGGGGTAGTTGTAGAAGAAACGTAGCAACTGAAGAATGCACGGCGACAGTGAGGCATTTAACATCGGTTTAAGAACGAGTTATTTTTATAACTCGACGTCTCGCCAGTCGAGGACTGAGTTCAAAGAACGACGCTACAGCTCGATTATAATAGTGGAAAAGTGGTCCTCTAATCTATAACCATCCAGACGAAGGAACAACTACACAGGTTGTTTCATTATGATCCGATCTTCAGTGCGGTGTAGTAGTTGCAAAGAAGACGACAAAAAAAAAAAATAAAAATAAAAAAGTAGGGGAGTGTACTTACCCCAGGTGGGCGGGGGATACTCCTCCAAATTTTTGGTGGAGGTGTGCGGGTCGGCTCTACAAACCCTGACTTTATTTCTGATCAAACTGTCATTTTTTGGTACCCTTTTTCAGACCATAAGGCTTCTGGGCCTCTAAAACGAGTTCATCCCCATTTTCGGTCCAGGTTCTAGAATCCCAAAATACTGACGGCAGACTGATCCTAACGGCGGAGGGAGCGAGCTTGATAGAAATAAGCAACAAGGGCTAGAATAACTGAGATGTATTTGCTTTTTGAAAAAAAAAATGCCCATCCCACCCATTTGGAAAAGACCGAAATGGTTATAAGAAAGTTAATACCTTACTTCAGACCAAGACGGACAAAGGCCCAAAAACCCTACCCTCTGGCGCCGCACACATACCGATATAGCTTATAGAGCAGAGTATCCCCTCCCTAGGTGGGGGGGGGGGGGGGTGATACACAGGAGCATTAGCCTGCGAAGCAAGCGTTTCCGTGGAATTTTCTGCACTTAAAAGCCGATTTCCGATATCTGTAATTTTGGACGTGCTCGAAATGGAGCGAGGAGAGGATGATAACCGTTTCTTTCCTCTCCTCTCTTCCCTCCTCCCACCCTCCTCCTTTTTTTCACTTTTGCCCCATTTCGCGCGTCCAAAAATACGGATATCGGCCTTTCAGTGCAGAAAACTCAACGGAAACACTTGCTTCGCAGGCCACAGAAGCATCTGCCTCATCCATAATGGAGGGGGAAAGGGAAGGGGAGGTGCAGACAAGACCGCGAAGCAGAGCAGAAAACAGATCAGTGAACAACATCTTGCATTTGTAGAGATTTTCAGACACTCAACTGACACAATATTGAAAAAGATTGTTAATTGTAATTAATTTTTGGTTGTTGTTACTACTACTGTAATATAAATAAAGCCTCTCAGCTCTCTCACATTAAAGAAAAGGTTCTGGGCATACAGTGATTTCACTGGTTACATACCGAGGCTCAACTGTATATTCTTCATTTAGTTACAGTGCAACGCGCCTTACCGTGGCCACCCAACAAACTTTTTTTACAAGTTAGCCAATCAGGATATGCGAATTTGATTAACGGTCATGCCTCCTTGCAAAGTACAACAGGCAAGTGAAGCAATAACGAATTATTGAAAACATGTAGTTTTGTATTTTATGAACAAAGATGAAGATATCCTGTTTGGCTAACTTGTAAAAAAAGTTTGTTGGGTGGTCACGGTAAGGCACGTCACACTGTAAATAATATTATTTTATACTCTTAGCACATATATATTCTGTATTTCCATGTAGCATAACTAAAATAAATTATTATATAAATGAATAAATAAATAAATAAATGCTTACAAAATATGAAATTGAAATATAAAAAAAGATAAGATCCCTTACTTTCCAATAAATTAGTTATTCTAGGGTGCAAAAAAAATTACATTAATTTTTTGCTTTTATTTTCTGTGGAATACAATAAATATTGAATTTATATTAATCGACTTGTAAAAAAAGTTTGTTGGGTGGTCACGGTAAGGCACGTCACACTGTAAATAATATTATTTTATACTCTTAGTACATATATATTTTCTGTATTTCCATGTAGCATAACTAAAATAAATTATTATATAAATGAATAAATAAATAAATAAATAAATGCTTACAAAATATGAAATTGAAATATAAAAAAAGATAAGATCCCTTACTTTCCAATAAATTAGTTATTCTAGGGTGCAAAAAAAATTACATTAATTTTTTGCTTTTATTTTCTGTGCAATACAATAAATATTGAATTTATATTCAATATCATAACATTTTGTTAACGTCCCACTTCAATATAAATAAATAATAAGTAATAATAACAATAATAATAATAATTTTATATTTTTAGACTATGGCTTTTATATATTATTTTTATATATTTTATATTTTTTATATATGTATATATATTTTATTGATTTATTCACGTGCTATTTTAAGTTTCGCTTGGCTCACAGGTTACGCTATGCACCCTGTGGTGCTTCTTATACTGTGCATACAGATAGTGTTACTGTGCATAATAGTAATAATAATATTTAATAATAATACTTAAAATACTTAAACTCTTCACTCAGTTTTGTACTGGTTTTGCTCAAACTATTTCCTAACGATTGCTGAGTTCCAAACAGAGGTGTGCTCAATGCATGTTTAACGTTACTTACACGTTATATCACGTTTAGTCTGAAATTTCAAGAGAATACATACCATTGTATATATTGAATATTGTCTGAATTTTTTTTGTCAGAAGTTTATCGTCATAAAGTAACTGAAAGTCCTTGATTTGGTGCATTCTCGGTACTGTAAGTAATGGCAAATGTTATGAACATACATCAACCAACAAGCAGTAGAATCAGTTTGCTTTCTTAGATGAGGCTAACTTTAGCTTCAAGCCAGTCAGTGTTGCAGGCTTCACTGCTAATCCTTCTACTTTTTCCTTATAAACTTTCCTCTTTGTGTCTTCATAAATCTGTTTGGCAATCAGCTGCTGTTCCCTTTTCCAAAGTAACAGAAAGTCAGAACTAAACTTTGCCCAGAGCTCAAAGAATTCTTGTGGTGGAGGGCAGGCAGCTGAGCTTTTTACACTAAAGAATTTCCAAAGATCGGTATACCTAACAATGAAATGAATCAAATTAAAACAAATCTTTGTGTACTGTACAGCCCAAGATTATCTTTTTATAATTATCCAGGACAGAATGTGAAGAAATCCTCGGAGTGGTCAGGTATATAATTGTAAAGATTAACAAGTATTCCAGTCACAAGAACGTTCTTTTGACTGCATTTGTAGAGCCTGAGAACTTTTACTGGGCAATCAGGTGCCATTATCGATCAACTGAAGCCACTGAAGTCTCTGTACTGCTTTCAGTGCAAAATGTCACCTGCATCACAGGCAACCCAATCCCATGCTGTGCATACTTAGGGTGCGTTCGATTGACTGTATTCCGGAATAAGAGAAAGCGGAATAGCTGTTGGATTTCTCTTTTTAAGTAACTTTGGGAAGACATTTCTTCAAGCTTTTGCCGACTCACAATAATTTAAGAGCCATTTTGTACTTCAGTAACTCCCAAAATCTCTTACAAGTGATTTCTTGTCATCATTGAATGTATACCTATTCCGGAATAGGGTCAATCGAACGCACCTTCAGTTACTGCTGCAATGATTTCCAGTTTGAATTGTATAAATTAAAATGTATATTTATGCCACCCATTCCAGAAATATACATACCTCCCCCCCTTCCCCAACCCCCGAAGAAGTAAACTAAACTTCAGTGTGGGAGAGGGAGCAGGGCCTTACATAGCAGGGGGAGGGAGAAAGCAGAGCCCGGCCAGGAAAACTGAAAATATTTTTCTAACATAGTGTTTGAGTTTACTGAGCTATTTCTTGTAGCTATATTGGTCCAAAATCACCAGACAATCGACTTATTGACTGTGACTGAAAAAAATCTCCCTTCAGTGTGAATTCCAAATAATTATTTTGGAAACCCTTCAAGGCAAAGGCCAGTACATGTTTTCTTGAGAAAATAATGATTTTGTAATTTGGGCTGTCTATGGTTTCGAACTGTGAAAATAAAGAGTGACAAGCCTCCGCGTTTCCCTCACGCATGTTTTAGCCCTTTGAAATCTAAAGCTGACATGAGTAGGTTTTTTCAGAGCTAAATTCAGCTCAAACTGGTTTTTAAAGGCTGCGCTACTCCCAAGTATTGTAGCAGATTTGGACAATCTGCTGTTCAAAGTACAGCTTGAGTTTAAGATGGCAGATAAATCATCAATGCATAGCAGAGACCTTGGAGGCAATTTCGAGCTAAACAAGGTGTTTATGCCATAATAAATCAAGAGCATTAGTGTGTTTTGATTTCTTTAAAGGTCATCGAAGCAATAACTTTCTGTGTAGGGGTAAAAACAAAAAACGTCCAACTAGAAACCCTGTCTGTATACATGAGACCCCTGTGGATGGGAGTGCAGAGTTTGCCCCCCTAGACAAAAAATCCTAGGTACGGCCCTGGGGTGTCTTAGAAGGCAAGGTATTAAAGGAACATATGAAGCAAAATTGGAATTGCCAGAGGAGTGGCATGTCCAAGCCAAAACACACCTTCTTTGAGAGGGATTTGGTTATTTTCTAGAGCAACACAAGCAAAATGTAGAATACCACACATGTAAAAATAGAGTACTGGTCAGGATATATTATCAAAGGTATCCGAGTATACATGTAAATGTTACCAAGAAAGATACCAGGAAAAAAACCCACTGGTATTTCACCTTTTCTTGCATTCCACAAGGACTTGATCCTGTTCAGTTAACTCTCCTCGACTCTGTTCCAGAAATGAATTCATCACATCAGCAAACGGCTGCTGTAGTTTTTCCTCACTTTCCTTCATCACTTTGGACACCTTTCTTTCACATGTATCAAGTTGCCTTCTCAGATTGTTAATATCAGCTTCTATGTCTTCAAATGTCACTTGAGATGCTACTTTGAGGTCAAAAGGTTCAGGCAGTGGAAACTTGGAATTAACAGTCCCTGCATTCTGAGAAAGGAAAATACATTTTTGGATATTAGTCATTCCCAAGATTGTTGGTATCCTAGATTGCATCATTTTAAATGATAAGTGGGGTGCTGCCGCATGTCAGATTTATAAGAGATCTTCACTTATTTTTTAGCTAGACTGAATGATCAACTCAAGAATGTTACATGTACATTACATGTGTATTCTGAGTACCTGATGTCAAATATAGACAAATTATTAATTATAATCTTAATTTCATTGCTTCTTAAATTGGGTCATTAACTGGTCAGACCTTAACAAAAATAATAACATCTGGTAAAACATATTTAATAAATATGTAAATAAATAAATGATAATAAATTTATATAGCACCAGTTCCCATTTATTCAGGAGTAGAAAAACTGAGATGAACACTTCACACAATCCAACATCATACCTGACTTTAGCATGAAAACAATGATGAAGCAACAAACATGGCTTATTTAAATAACCAATTGAAGTTGAATCTTTCTTTCTTTCTTTCTTTCTTTTTTTTTTTTTAAAAAAAAATTTTAAAACAGCAAGGAGTGAATGGACTATTATTTTCATTATTATGGGCAAGTGCCTTTTTAACAAAAACACTGTACGAGCACCCTGGATGTGGCTGCTGGTACACATGTTCTTTGCTCCTGACATGGCTGTGGTTGCACTTGAGAAACGTCTTTAGTCTCACTTCAAGTAACAAAAATTTTGAATCACACTTTAGCACATTATTGATGAGATAGTCAAACTTTTCAGCGTGCTTTATGCCAAAGTTGTTGTCGATCGTAGCACTAGATGAGTATACAAAAGGCAAAAGGTGAAAAGCAGTTAACTCTAGGAGCTCTTCATCAGGAATTTGGGAAAATAAAAAAATGCAAAATACCAACTGATTGATTGGCTCACCTAACAAGTTTGAGATAAAACCTAGCTGCCTTTTTACATGAATTAGATGGAGCTTTAAGATGTCAATTACATCACCATCTGCTGAGATCTTGAATAGACTTTTTTGGGGGTTGTACACAAAGTGTGATTTAGTATGCCTTAATCACGATAATTTCACTCAGTAGTGTGACCATAGCCAATACTAGTGAAACAAGAAAGAAGTCTTTTATGAGTAACGAAACTGAAATGCTACTGTACCTTATCAAACTTTTCAACATAGACACTGACAAGATAGTGCATCAGGTTGGTGGAGTTGTCCTTGCATTTTACATCCTTCAGTTTAGGAAGTATATCCAGCTCAAAACCATCTGCTTGTCCACGTGCAATATTTCCCCCATTCATATAGTTTCCAAATGCGAGAACCAGACCAAGAATGTTGGTAACCTCTACACTGGTCTTTAACATCTTAAAGATTAGAGGATTGCGTAATTACTATTAATATGAATCATTACATTGGGCAATTCCAAAAAATATCCATACCCAACCACGGACGGCTTCCATGTTTTAACCCCCCCTTGCCTTCGGAAATTCCAAAATGCGTTACCCCCCCATGCCCTCAGAATTCCATAATCGTGAACCCCCCCTCCCCTTCAGAATTTCCGGTTTTTCTGGGAAGTACATTTTCGATTTTAACAACGCCTATATGAACAAACGAACATGAATTTATGCCTCCTCAGGGCTGCGATCTAGCGGCGCTAGGCGACAAGCTTTACTCTTCAGCAACAAGAAAAACCTACCGCTAGTGGCCAGGCCGTGAAATGTTCTTTTCAAGTCCGAATTTGGCTATAATAATAAACACCATTTACGGCAGTTTTACTCCTCTTTGTTTTCTTGTGCCATTCAACTCCTTTAGGAAAAGTAGGAAACTAGAACAACGCATTGGATGAAAACAAAAATTATTTCTTTTCACCCCTTGTTTTATACCCGCACAAAATCCATGCTTCAGTCGGCTTCAGTTTCTGAACCAAAAATTCAATTAAATAAAATTGTATCTGTGATTCCAGGCGCTATCAAGAGAAAACTTGTGGTTTCAATTACCACATTACGAATACCTAGTATTAACTATTTCAAACGCTTTTAGCGAGGAAGAAGAAAATTACCGATTGTCAACTACATTGAAAACAACTTTATGCAAATTTATCAGTGATATGTGATGCACGTCTTGAATGTTCGATTCCACGTGCCCGAGTCCCTCACGAGTAAACATACATCGTTGCTGTTTTGTAATTATCTACTTTATTTACAAAATGTTACTGAAAAAAGTAGCAGTCATTAACCCTCATACAAGAGCAGCCTTCCAATCGATCGACTCTTACGCCGGAGCATGTGGACAAGATTGCGGCTTTTTCGCGGAATGTAACACGATCGCTTCTGAAATATCTTCGCTGCGCAAGCAGTACGCTGTGCAAGATTATACTTGATTGTACTTGAATCTTTCGAATGAAAACTTCGGAAAAAGCATTTCCTTTTTTAAAAACGTACAACGTCTACGGTAAAATTCGGCAAGGAACCGGGGAAACTTCAACGTGGCCGCTCGCTTGCCTTTGAGCAGACTTTGTTTACATCTTTGGCGTAGCGTTACAAATTTGCATAAATATTATCGAGATCATCGAATCTCAAAAGGCGATGTCACGTTATATTCATTTCAAATCGTAACCGTGTCTTCCTCTCAAAGATGACTACCTGTCCACTTAACCCAGTAATAAACAGTGAAGGAAGCGATATTAAAGGATTGCACCTTTTTCGGCCGCTGTTTCACAAGCTGAGAATGGAAACACGCGCGATCGCTACCAGTACGCTGCACATAATTATGCTTGATTGTACTTTAATCTTTCGAATCAAAACTTCGAAAACAGCATTTCCTTGATTAAAAAACGAGCAAAGGCCCCCCCATGCCCTCAGAATTCCATAATCGTGAACCCACCCTCCCCTTCGGAATTCCATAATCGTGAACCCCCCCTCCCCTTCGGAAATCCTAAAAGCCGTCCGTGGTATGGTATGGATATTTTCTGGAATCGCCCATTTTAACAAAAACACCACAAAAGAGTAAATCATCCACTAATGGTGTGTTAAAGCCTGAAACGTGTACCACCCAAATTTGGTCGCTGGAGAATTTCAATCATTGTACAATAATGTCGGCACTATACAAATTTGTACCAGACAGAATTAACCCAATCCTAGCCTAGCCCCACCCAATGTCTTCTAAAAGAAAAAGAAAATTTCAGCTATAAGCCAAGACCTAAATCTTGAACGATGTAAGGGAGAAACAGATTGCCAACCTTTAAGCAAGCTCATTTATATTGGTCATATAATAATATTAAGGGAACTCAATTCAATTTCACTGATTAGCAGCATCCACACATGAATTCATATCCACATCACTCTCACTCGTATCATTCGCAAACTATGCACATACTAACAAGATCACCCCAAAATTCTAACAACCAGCCCGCACTATTAATTACAATTCACACTTTGAATGGAATGGTTAAATTTCAATCATGGCTGTGTATGCAGACATTCCATAAAATTAATATATCTCAATACATGCAATTAGTGCTCTCTTCTTAAAGCAATTATTAGTTAAACTCATACCTCACAGACCAACCTGAAGTTGGTAAGTTTCTGTCCAATTTCTGAAAGTGAATCTGTGACTGTTGACCTTAACATCATACAAAACAGCCGTTCCTCATAGCAGCTGATTTTTGAAAATTCCAAGAAGAACTGTTCTGGCCTGTCTAGTGCTGCATCAGAATTTGCCTTACAGAAAGAAAAAATGACTTGAAGCTCCTCTTGTGTTGGTCTCTATATAACATGAAAAAAGAAAAACTCCTTATCAGTAACTTAACGGGTCAGAAGCCTTTTTTTCCATGAAATTTTCAGTTTTTCACACAAGTTACATAAAGGTTAAAGCCATCAACAACATAATAAATATAATGTATCAGAAACAATATTTCCTCACGATTTTTAACCTTTTAGTTACCAAAATACATTTTGTAAAAAAATGCAAAACTATTCATCTATCGCCAATATTATTGTACCTGTCACCAATCTACAAAGACAGTCACATGACAATGGGGGAAAGCATGCCGACTTTTGTTGGAAAATCGGTCTACTAAAGCATTTTGTAAGTATTCCTTGGTTGAAAGAAGCTGTCAGTGGTATTCTTTATTTAGCTCATGGCCTTTGGTTTTTTTCAAAGTTCAAGCTAATGTAAACACAATTTTAGAAAGAGAACAAAACAAAAGCAACATTGGTTGCCACTGAATGTTGCCATTTGTTCCTTTGAAGAAATTACAGTCAAAGGCAGGAAAATCAATGATATTTGCATTTCCGTAAAGCAAATGGATTACAATTTTATAAACTGGATGTGCTGTTTATATTTATATAATCATATAGTTTTATTACTTGGCACTTCTTCTATAAAATCTTAGCCCTCAATATCTGAAATGCTAATACTCACTATTTCAAAGAGAGAGCTCAAGCTTTCTTGATCCAAAATAGCAGTGTTCATATTATATAGTGCATCTCTTATCTCATCCATTTCAACATGAAGACTTCTCAGGAATATTCCTACAGCCTGTGATCTCTTGTTGTCCAACAAATGGACAACTTGCTGTTTCATTCTTCTTGTGGATTTGGAGGAGAGATGTGTCCCTTCTGATTTCCTCTCCATCTTTGCAAACATTTCAGCAAAGTCACTAACATTAATAACTGGTTCTTCAAGCGTTGACCACACTGTTGTGTTGAACTCTTTCTCTGGATCAGCTACCTGATTTAGCTGTATGCGCTTCCAAAACAATGGTTTCATTGGGAATGCTATTTAAAACAAGCAGTCAAGTAAAATTAACACACTATTAATTTAAATGATTATTGATATAGATATGAGTACTTAGATATCAACCTAGCAGCTCTGAATGACAAACAAAAGAAAAATAATGAAATTGATATTATGCTAAAAACAGCTGGCATTGTGCCTGTTCATGCAGTTAAAGACCTAACAATACTAGTTTTAGATTTTTCTTCACAAAATTATAAAGCATTAAAAAATATGATACCTGTTAGCTGACTTTTTATGAAAAAGAATGTGATCAATAAATCCTTGCTTCCACACAATCGCAGATTGCAGGTCACAAACAGTTCTGTAGCTAAGTATGCATAATATGTTGAAATGTGACAAAAAATTAATTAAAGCATTATCCTCACATGGAGCTACTTTTTAGCTACTACCTACTATATATGAAGCATACAATAAGGGTGTGACAGTGCAGTTAAGTACAAGAATGTACCTGGAGTTATGGCCTTCTTCCTGGAAGCAGACAGTTTTCTTGTGGCAGCAAACTTTGAAGAGGTTGCTGTGAAAAGCTCCATAGGAGGGGGAGGAGGAGGAGGAGGAGGAGGAGGGGGAGGAAGACCAGGGCAAGCTGGTATCCCTGGGAGAGGTGGTGGGGGAGGTGGTGGGGGAGGTGGAGGAGGAGGCACGGGAGCAAGTGATGGGAAGCCATTTTGATCAGAAGGTTGTGCAGGAACAGCTGCTGCAACAATTTGACTTGCAGGAGATTCTGGTAATGGAGATAAGGAGACAGGTAGTGGTGGTGGACATGGAAGAGGTGGAGGATAGTGCATGCAACTTGGTAGACAAGGGCTTGATGGGGGTGTCCTAGTTACAGGCAAACCTGCTCCAGGATACATTGGACAGATAGTGGCATCAGGCCTAACCTGGGAAAAAAATAAACACCATAAATATAAAAAATTGCAACAGTTCTATTAGCATAGCTTGACTTGCAAAGCCACTGACAGGTTCAATATAAACAAAGTTAATGCTACTACAAAAAACACTTTGCATTTTGACAAAAAAGATATAACATGATTTTTTCAAGCCTCTGGGTAACATTTGTAATAATTATTTACTGGTAAGAGCTCTGTTAACAATGAGTTACCACAAGACATCCTGTCTGCAGTGAGTTGCAGGTGTGATTTCACTGGGTGGATCTAGGATTTATAGAGAGGGGGTTAGAATAAGCTCTCACTGAAATTTTGGTCCTCGGAAATGCATTTTCCAGTATAATTTCTGGGGAGAAAACCAAAGGGTTTTCATTACTGAAATTTAAGCGAACGTTTGCATTGAGGAGTTGTCGAGGAGTGTTCCAGTTTATATGAACAAATCTATGCATGACATGGGAGTTGAATTCATGCTGATACTTTACAAAGACTAAAGTTATGTTTCATAACGTGACAAGAAATGTGGCCAGACAAAATATGTCACTTGGCAGGATGCTGAACAGTTGCAAACAACAGTAATGTGAATATAAACTTGAATAACAACGGACATTTCCAGCCAGTAAAATTCCTGTTTTACTTATTTTCTAATCCCTCCCCCCCACCCCCACCCAGATATGCCCCAGATTTCATCATATGTTTTCCTGGGCCGAATAAAACTATTACAGTAATTAATGCATATATGTCACTGGCTTCCCCATGGGATCAATGCCAACCAGGGCTTTTACTTTCAATCAAATCTAAGCTAATTCAGGCCAAATTTAGTCTTAGGTAGGTCTTGTTTCCTGTTGCATTGTAAATATAGTCAATCTGCAGCTCTAGCATCCTATTTACATGCTATTGAGGCATATTCAATGACAAACTTACTGTATTTGCCAATTTTATTTATTTATTTGCCCAAAATAAACAACTATTACAATATTTCATTCATCACTGTCATGACAGCATAATTTTTTTTTTTATTTGAGCAGGAAGTCTCAGAAGCCTTTCTAGGCTTATCAAGGAGACCCCCCTCACTAAATGTTACTAATAACTCAGGCGATATATGAAATTATCATAATCTATGTTAAATTATAAATTCAGGACTATTGTAGGGCAAGAACCGAGCTACAACTAAAATATACTAATAACATCAAACAGATCAAGAGAAAAAATACTAATTAGTAAAGAGTAGAAAATACAAGAATCGTTAATATCTATATTTAATTTGTAAGGATAAAGTTTTTTAGTTTTCGCTTAAAAGTTGATTGACACCTGTTTTTTTTTTTTTTTTTTTTTTTTTTAAGATCACTTGGCAGGTTATTAAATATATCTACTCCCTTGTAACTTATACTAAATTTTCTCATATTTGAAGCATTACAATGCTGTAAGGTGGAATAAATGAGATGGTCAAATGTCCTCGGGTAATTGGATGGAAGGCTAATGCCGGACCCCGGGGATGGACAGTGTGGGAAAATACACCACTATTGCCCGGGGGAGAATGGGCACAGCTGCAATTGACTGATAAATAAATCCGCTCCTAAAAATTCATAACAACCGAAAACGGTGGAAAAAAAGTAAGCTTAAGGATTTTTCGTCACCGAACGAAATTTTTGTAACCTTAAAACCGCCACGAAAATGGCGCCAGACTATAATAGACCCTTGACACAGCATACACGGAGTTAAACCTATGACCTTTATACGATTACTGGTTCGGATGCTCTATTACTGAGCTAACTTAAGGTTCACGGGACAAACAAATGACCCAAATAATGGAATAGTGTGTTTCACAGCGAATTTGAAAGAACAAAGCTTACAAATAATAAATTGAAACATAAGTTTCAATAAATCACTCAGAAAAGTTGAATCTTACCAAGATAATTTGCTGTCTTTTCGTTGTAAGCTTCTGACAATTCCTCCCAAAATTTGAGCAATTCTATACTTCCATTTCCCTGTTTCCCTGATTGTGGTTTAAGGGAAGGAGTATTCGCTTGACTTCAACTCTTCAAACCACTGAAACTAGTGCTTTTAAATAACTCTCAGTCGTCGAATATGTTTTACATAATGATTTTTTTCTCACTCTCTTTTCTCGCTCTTCTCGCTCTTCCCTGGAAATCCCATCTCGTACCCAGGGCCTTCTCGGCCTTCTCACGAACGTTTTGTGAACGGGTTTCTTCGACCGTGAAAAACCAGGCCAGTAAACCTCACGGATATGCTTGCTTTTGAAGCAGGCTAGCGGCCGGAAGGTTATTTAATAAATCTTTTATACTATTGTCATTATTTTTTTTTCTTGCTGGAAGATTCGGGCTCAAATTCTAAGGAGGGGGGAGGGGGTGTGTGGGATCAGTCGTTTCGGAACTCGTCTTTTGGTTGGGGGTGTGGTTAGGTTCTCCAAACCCTGACCCTATTGATACACTCCTTTATACATAGATATTACAGAAACCCACAAGGTCATTCTCGTCCCCAGAGCCCCAACGTTTTTTTTTTTTAATTGTTGAACGAGTGGCTCTGGGTCCATCCAAAAATATATTTTTTTCATCGGCTGTCGAAAAACTGATGCGCTATAAGGTGAAAAATGCTACGCTTCTGCGCATTTGTCTTTACTTCCTAATGCAGTACTGAGCAATAATAATACTGAGCAAGCGCAATGGTAATTTATCACGCTGAGCGTGCGCTACCGGATGTCGTGACCTTTCGATCGAAGACTGCGCGTACTCCTCCTACGACAAACCAACGCAAAAAATACGAATGTTTTGCAGTCTAGGTGTGTGTTATTAAAGAAAAAAAATAACGAAGTATATAAAATTTAAATCCACTGTCCAAATTTGAGTCCATTCCGTTCAATATTTATGGTCAGGCGATCGGGGATCATTTGCGGTCCAATCTGGGGATCATTTACCGTCCGGGGATCATTTGCGGTTCAATTTGGGGATCATTTCAGGTCCGGGGATCATTTGCGGGCCGGGATCATTTGCGGGCCGGGATCATTTGCGGGCCTGTACAGATTCAACAACATTGGACGATGTTCACATGCGGCTGTATCCGTTTGGCCGGGCCTTCACTCACAGATGGGAGAAAGTGAGTTGTCGATAACAAAACTGCCGTGTTTGTTATCGACAACTAAAATAGTTGCTCCAATAGTTTTCCTTTTCATCAGTGACTTGGCATATGGTACATCTCTCACCCTTACTTTTATGCAATCTCTGTTTAGAGCCCTTAAAGTACCGCATCAAAACTGGCATTCAATAAATTATCTAAACAGACGCCTAACTCAGTGCTAGAAAATAGATGAATGCTATTCATTCCACGTAGCTTTAAACATGCGTAAGGAAAGGTTACTTATAGGAAACAGCCGTCTTAAAGCCAAACACCGGCATTACCTTCATCAAACAAAATTCATTAAGTTACCTCAAACGTTAAAATACACGACAACTGAAACTGGTTTTATTAACAGTCCTTGCAGCATTTTTAAATAACAAGCAAAGTTTTCAAGTTTAATTAAGAATTATTAATTGTACCTTGGTAAATATAAAGTTTTCTGGAGAAACTCGAAATTTTCTCGTGTAACTGATTTTACCGGCTCGGGAAAATCATCACCACTACCATCAAATCTACCATCTCGCCAAGCATTTTCTTTCTTGCATCATGTTAACTGTAGGTAGTGTCGGTCGACACTATCGGTCGAGATACTCGGCCGATACTCGGTCGATATGTCGACCGCGATTCGACTGGGTGTCGGTCGAGTATCGGTCGAGCATCGGCCGATATATCGACGGGTGTGTGTGTTGACCGCTACGTTTTTAGTCTCGTCGACACTCGGCCGATACCTTATCGATACTTTACCGATAGTCTGCCGATACCTTACCGATACTCGGTCGATACTCGGCCATACGATTTTTAGGTTTGGAGTTAAGACTGAGCGCGCACTTTTCCGGTGTGTAATTTACGCTACATCAAAGATAGCTCGCCGATAGTTCACCGATAGTCTACCGATAGCTCGCCGATAGTTCACCGATAGCCTACCGATAGCTCATCGATAGGTCACCGATAGTTTACCGATAGATCACCGACACTATCGGCCGATAAATAGACGCTCAAAAGGCCGAGTATCGGCCGACTGTTGGTCGAATGTCAGCCGAGTGTCGGTCGACTATCGGTCGATATGTCGACCGATACTGAACCGACATTCGACCGACACTCGGCCGATATGTCAACCGAGTGTGGACCGCTACTCGGCCGATATATCGGCCGAGTGTCGGTCGATGCATCGACCGATAGTGTCGACCGACCCTACCTACAGTAAACATGATCCGCCATCTCAATCTCTGTCTCATCAATTAATATGTAAAAACCATACACACCTACTCACAAGTGTACACGAACCAAATTCGGAAATTAAAAAACTATCCGGCCATACTATTATACGTCAAACCAATAGAAGCACCTACGACTACACAAGGTAGACGGCACATGACTACAAAGAAAGCACTTTTGCATTTCCACCGAGATTAAAACATTCAAAAGAGTTCTATTTCCACGTTCATTACAAAGTGCGATGGTCTGCTTTTACAAAGTGCGACAGCTTTATTATCACAAAGTGCGACAAGTGTTATTACAAAGTGGGATAAGTATTAAAAAGTGAGACAATTTTCTTACAAAGTGCGACCATAGTTAATACTGAAAAGGCAATGGTTATGAAGCCTGACAAACTTCTTTGTTATATGTTTTTGTTAGCGTTTTTGGCCTTGACCATGCACAAACTACAACAGATTTTGAAATGTTTCGCAGCAACTGACCAATCGAAGCGTTCCTGTTAAGATATTCAACTGTAGTGTGAAACGTTAAAACAAAGAATTGTGCACGGTCGCGGCCCTTTTAACACGAATTGCAGCACCATTGTTTTCATGGCAAGGTTTCATAACCAGTCCCTCCATTAAGTATGGTGCGACAGGTATTACAAAGACCAATGATCATTACAAAGTGTGACAAACATGGCAATGACATCGTTAATGTTTTTAATCTCATGCATATTTATGTTTATATGGTGTTGACACTATCTTTGTCTTTCCAACACATAACGTACATCCCTCTGTGTGAAGCAAGTTGGATTTGATCGAGTTAAGCAAGCCAGCCAGCTGCTGAACCAATGGACTTTAAAAAGTTACTGATCAGGTAGGTTATGCCCACAGTCAGGCCAATCGACATTTGGGAAGGTTGCTTACGTCTCTCAGGCCTTGCCGCTGTTTTGATCTGACCCATTTGTTAGGTAAGTAACCAGAATATAAACAGCCATGAGCACGAGGCAGAATGTTCCAAATATAGCGAAAGTAGTGGACGCTCCGAAGGTGCTTATCAACATTCCACCAATGAGCTCTCCAGATCCATGCCCGAGTCCCCAATGGACACCATGCAAAATTCCTAAGGTAAGTAAATAACGAGAATTAACGACTACCTAGAGTATGTCCGCAAATAAAATATCGCAAACAGCAGTTTCGTACTTAAGAAGCCTTACTTACCTTGCAATGTCACTGACGCTCCCTCTACCGAGTGGGTTCCCACGTAAGACATCATGGCGGCCCAGACTGCTGCTGTGGTGATTCCAGACAACAACTCAATAGGGAGAACGGTCCAGGGGTTGGAAACAAATGCATAGTAGAACAACCTTATAGAGTAGCATATTAAGCCTAGGTACAACACACGTATTGTGCCAATAAAGGAAATTAGCTTAGTAGAAAGAAAATACAAGGTAACCTCAGAGACGCAGTTGATCGCTGTCATGATACTGAAGAGAATCTGTGTACCACCCAAGTCTTTCAGGTGCCAAAAGAGAAACACTCGGATGAAGCCCATTGTAATACCCACGTAGAACGCAGTCACTAAAAACATTGCGTGTTTTGGCTGAGTAATGAGTTTGAGCCCTGCAATGATCCCTTTGCTGCCGGTTTTGGGTTCCTCTGTTCTTTGACTTTGAGGAAGCTCATCGTCTATTGACGTCGCTCCTTCGTCATTATTGTCATTCTTTGTCTTGTTGTTACTGTTAAAGTCAAACCTGCTGCCTATCACTAGGGCAATGGCGTTGAAAATAATGTACATTACAAAGCAGGGATAATAGTTTACGTCTTTGCGTCGGGCACTTCCCGGGGGACAAAGATGCGTTCGGCTAACGGCTGCGCCAATTAGAAATGCCATTGAACCGTAGCCGACGGATCCCCAAAGCCTTTGCTTTCCGTACTTATGCGTTTCACCATTTCGCTTTAAGAGGTTCACAGTTGCTGTGTCTCCCAGCGTGAGACCAGGGCATGACAGGATGGTCGAAAAGACTGTGGCAAAGAGCAGGTAAAGGAAAATAAAAGAGTTCTTTCTCGTAGTGGTCTTTCTTTTCAGGTCCTGTAAAGCGATCATATCTGACTGAGACCATGGAGTTTCTTCGAGTGATTCATCTGCCATTGCTGAGACCTCATCCAAGGATGTCAGATTGCTTGGCCCAAATTTTGTGGTTCTACCAGTTCTTATGTTTAAACTTAAACCAGTAAAATCCGTATTTTTCTTAATTGGTGATATCTTACTTATCAACTCAGTTATGTGGTAAGGTCTCTTACCGAGTACATTTCTGTATCTGAGGTTTTCCATTTCCATGTACTCCATGGCAGGCTTGCGTGAGGACTTTGATGGCTCATCTTTTGTGGCAAGACTATTTTCTTTCAAATGGGAGCGATGTTTGGAGTTATTCAGAATCGTCCGGCTACTGACGGAGGTCACCTCAGTATCGCAAATATTAATGGGAACAAGAGCGTACGCCACCATCCCTAACACAACAGCAATCATTGAAATAACGAACAATAGCTTTCCTTTCTTGAATCGATCAGCAACGCAGCCCCAAAACGGAATAAAGAAGAAAGCAAGATAAGGCTTCACTCCAGTGATGGCGCCGATTTGATGAGCGGGCAGCTCAAGTTGTTTGAAAAAGAGAGCTAAGTACGGTAACAACGAACCCTGAGCAGCAAAAAAGAAAAAGTAGAATCCTTTGGATACCAAGTAAACTTTGTTGATTTTAAAACAGCCGGCCCCTTTCTCCTCTTTTTCCTGATCGTTTTCCTCATCGTTGGTTTCTTTGCGTTCCTCCGGATTCTTTGAAGACATAGTTTACTTATTTGGTATTTTGTACTTCTCGTTTTCCCTTCACTGATATTCAAGCCTAACTTTGTCATGAACAAGAACGGTGAACTGTTTATTGTCTCAAGCGATGAACAGGTGATCAAACCCACGTGCAAGTTCAAGTAGGCATCAGATAAATGACTGGTGGATTGCTGGTTTTAATGCAGGTACCTTCAGATACCGCCAGCTCAAATAAATCTTTTTTTTTCAGGTTTAAGGTTTTTTGGCTTGATGTTTATGACGTCTTGTTTAACCGCTTAAATTGAAAGATTAAACTTAGTTTTAGTGCTACTTAGCATGTCTCCTGGTTCGCATAAAACACGACCGGGAATAACAAGAAAACAAACACCTCACGAGATTTTGAGACCGTCAGATCTTTGACAGAAAATCATCATTTTAGATTATTACGTAATAAATCCCGTTCAAGGACTAATTGTGCTTGAAGATTCAAAGTGTAGGTGCAAAAATCTCTTCAAGAGAGAAACGTTGCAAAGAAAGGTTTTAAAGGAACGTTTTATAGAATCTTAATTTGTAGTTTAAGTACAGTAAGAAATTACAATGCCCCAACAACGATTTTACATTATCAGTACGTATTTTCCGGAGCGAGTAAGAAAATAATTACAAAAGTAATATATAATCATAATAAAAACCTTCCCAGAATCCTTTGCACCTAAAAAAAATTGCAAATGCCAAATAACTTTGTCAATTTGAAGCCAAGGAGGATGCCACACCACATGGAAATAACACTTGACATAAAATATCGCTTATATCAAATTTAGTGCTGGATGACGTCATCATTTACATGACCACGCCCAAAAACGTGTTTGAACTCTTTGCGAAAATGGACATAATAGTCAGAGAAGAGGATTTCAGAAACATGAAAGGCGAAATGAATTAACGGGATCGAAGGTAATGGAGACTTTTATTCACTGCCTACTCGCGTTAATATGTGTAATATTTTGTTTTTGTTTTCTTACTTGCACAAGGAGTGGTTTTCATGCTTCTTTTATTTTCTTAAGTTAGTCGTATCGTAAACAATAATTGCTCTATGTGTAATCGTAGTATCATCACGTTCAACGTTAAGGGAATAGCTCGAGGAAGAGACAGCGACATAATAAGAATGCTTTTACAAAAGACGTACAGTTCTAATGATCAGTTAGCCGATATGGAGTAAGGAATGGAGTAGCGAAACTTGTTTCAGCCATGGCAGCAAGCACAGTACAGGTACTGCGATTTTATTCAATCCCAAACTTCAGGCTTGGTAAAATGCTAATAGGAAGGACACTTCCTATGAGATCGAGTGGCCATAGAGGCCAATCTGTGCATTAGGACATCATTCTCATATAACCTTAAATTATGTGAAACAGAGAATTTTACACCAAAAATAACCAAGTTACAGAAGTTTTTAACATATGGTCGCAACACGACCTATCGTTGTTTGGCAGAAAAACAATTGCTAAAATCCTGGGTTTGTCAAAAACTAGTTTTCTCATTTCCTTGGCTTAAAGAAATGCAGGAAGGTGCTGAGAATCAGTGGATGACAATTCCGTCCTTTTACCTAGAAAAAAAGGCGGCCTTTTTATATTTGACTCTAATTTCATCTCAACAACATGCCAACCTACCACACTGATGTTCTCAAAGCCTGCGCAGAAGTCCAGGAGTCACTTGCGAAAGATTATGCTCAGAAAAATCCTAGAGATTTTATCTTATGGAATAATAAAAACATTACTGTAGCAGGTAAATCTGTATACTGGAAAGACTGGCATGATGTCGGAATAGCGAGAATTAAAGACCTTCTGGATGGAAACGACAATTTTTTAGGATTTGAAATTTTTTTGGCGGACGGTGTCATTAAGGTGGCGATCCACTGAGTATATAGTGAGTATATAGCTCAGAATATGGTTCTATCCAACGGTCCAGTTGCTGGTTCTTGTCGTTCACCTGATTTGGATTCGATGGGCGCCACTTTATTTACTTGTGGTCCAAGAGCCACCTTGATTTTTTGATACATGGTTCTTGTCTCCTCTATCATTAGCTTCCTGCATTTCAGATCAGAGCTTGTTCCAATATTCATTGGCACCTCTCCTTGATTCCCTTTGTAGCTTGCGCTTAACTTCCCTGAGCCTGTCTGATGTTGCTTGAGACGGAGCATTGTTGTTGGCAGTCCGAGACGTGATAACGTCCAATCAGGTCATCAAGCTTCAATCTAGATCCCGTACAAGACCATTGTGCAAAGAAATATACCTAATTCCAAGGGTCGGCAAACGAACAAATTCCTTTCGGTATGGAGACGTCTCCTGTTTATTATAAGAGATGTAAATGGGCTAATCGAATACTAAGTATGCCTCAAGTTTTGTATGTGACTGTAATGTATTCTTAGTAGACTGAATAAAATTCATTAAAAAAGAAGTCTGTGTTTCTTGGAAAGGCCCGAATCCTCAAGAGGGTCATTGGCATATGAGGCGATACTTGTTGTAAATTGCCCCAGTGGACAGAAATTCCGGCCGAAATGCTGTGTAACATGTGCATTAAAGCTCCTCATCAAAATTGCTTACTGTTCATCCCAGGTTGAGGACAAATGGAGGAGTCAATAACTGCATTGGCAGAATGGTATCTTCAGATATGTTGGGATTAAGAGTCAAAGGGGTTAAGGCAGAAAAAGGAAACATTCGTAGTTATGAGGTGGTGATAAGAAACGTGAGAAATATGATGCGCGCTCTTTGCAACCTTCATAGCTATTATTCGAAACTAATGGGTCACGGAATTGTGAAATTAACATTTACTGTTATTTGCTTTGAAATTTAGATATCTTGTCATGACGGAAGGTTTGGCGAGTTTCTGTTCTTTTGCGAGCGTCTCATGGTTGCAATGGTCTATCATCTATTAAAGGGATTTCTTTGACAGTTCACGTGTATGATATTTCATGTATTTCACTTTCATCAATTCATCTTGCACGGGTAGCATATCGGATATATCGGTGTACAGGACAAGTCTATTTCGGTAAGACTACGTCTATTTCGAGACACCCATTACCTCCGATATTGTGACATTCATGTCCCCTGAATTGCCCAAGAATGTACATGTGATAATGTTACAAAGGCAAATTGTCCAACTCCCGACAGGAGATAGATATGAGGACGTATGTGAAAAGTGTGGTCACTTACGGGAGGTTAAAAACAAAAGAAAGTTGCAAACCGTCGTCTCTTAAAGTGGTCGCGGTCGTCAACGAGAGGTCGTCATTTACAAGAGGAAAAGTGGTCTCCTCAAGAGAGGTGGTCGCTTACGAGAGGTGGTCGAAGGACAGGTTCGACGGTACTTCCCTTTCATCTCTTCATTCGTTAGACTCATTTCAATAGACTGGAAATATCTATCTATTATTTTTCAGAGAATCAATCATTGCATTTTCTACGAACCATGCAGAAGCTAAGGTTTAAAGTTGAGAGTTACAAGTGGACAACAAAGTAACATTTTTTTTTTAATTTCTGGTTTATGCTTAAGTTAAACGACATATAAATAACTGCGTCAAAACATCAACCATTGTTGGAGGAAAAAATATTTAATCGCGCAAAACAGCTTGCAAATTATCTGCAACAACAAGTTTCCGAAAAAAAAAAAAAGAAAGCCATAAAGCCACCAGTGGCCTGTACGGCTTCAATTAAATGGCAGCTATAACAATTTTGTAAATATGTCTTAATTCCGTAGGAATCAAAAGTAGGGATCTGGAGAACGAGCGCTAAGCATGCTAAAGCACTTCCTTTACACTCTTAATACCAAAATATGACAAAACCCTAAACAGTATATCGACTGTCACTTGTAATTTTGCGATTTACTATCAACACATTTTTTTGCAAAAGAACTGATGATTGAGCTGATAGCTGCCATTTTAAAGAAGGATAAGATTTTCAGCTCGCACAAGTTATTTCTTTGTTTCATCATCGCTAATATCCGAGTACTCGGTATCTGTATTACAACCCTCTTTTCCATCTCTGGGCCCGCAGAAGTAATTGATCAAAATATACACGCCTAAGATAACTAAGCACAAAACACCAAAAATAACAAACGTAGTAGGAGCACCATAATGATGCACCATAATCCCACCTATGACCTCCCCAGCTCCATAACCTAGGCCCCAGTGCACCCCATGCAAAATGCACTGCATCGTTGTAGCGGCGCCTGGACCTGAGTTTATGCTCACGTAAGAGAGGCAGGCAGCCCAAACTGCTGCTGTTGTAATACCAGGTAACAATTCCACAGCAAGAACCATCCATGGTATAGGAATAGCTGAGTAGTAAAAAAGTCTTATGGCGTAGCAGATTAGTCCTAAATACAAGACTTTAGCATGACCAATCCGTTTTATAAGCCTGGCCGAAAGAAAGTACATACTGACTTCGGCGAAGCAGTTTACCGCTGAAATAATACTGAAAAGAAGCTGGCTTCCGCCGAGATCTTTAAGGTGCCAGAAGAGGAATGTCTTGATAAAAGCCATAAGGAAACCTAGGTACAAGGCAGTGAATAGAAACATGAGGTACGTCGTGTTTTTCAAGGCTTGAAGTCCCACGCTTAGGCTTGCACCTCGTGACTTCTTCGTTTTCTCTTCGAACTTGAATCGGGTGGCCGTTATTAAACCCATAAACATTAAGCCAGCGAAGGTGTAGAAACAAGGAATATAATCAACAATCTCGTAGTCCTTGTCTTTACCACATTTGTGAGTTGTTTTTAGAGATGCGCCGACAACGAAGGCTCCGACACCCCAACCGATGGATCCAGTGAGCCTCTGCATCCCATACTTGTGGGTTTCTGATCCCAGAAGTTGCAGGGTGGCTGTGTCTACCAGCGCTAAGGTTGGAGCGGAGATTAAAGTACCAAAGAATGTTATTAAAAATAGCGTCACAAAACACTTCGTCGTGTCCAGTTCTATCCGAACTGTTGTCTTTTCATCCAGATTGATAAAGATTTCAAGAGGCCATGGGGTAGGACCTTTGAAAAAGTAAGGCATATACGAGTCTCGGTGATTTTCTATCTTGACCATCTTGTCAATCCCAGGTTCAGGAAATTCGTAGTCCGGGCTGTCAATCACGGGTCTGTTTATGTCCATTAAGCTAGAATATTTGGGACCAGTCATGTTACAAAACCGTTTGACTACTATTTTGTTCTCTTTGGGTCCCGGAACTAAGCTGAGAGTAAAGGTGGAAGAGATGAGTGCGATGATGGAAATAATCATAACTAATTTGCTCTTTTGACACTTGTCCACTATGGCCCCCCATATTGGAATGACGAGAAAGTTTACAAATGGCTTCAAGCCCATAAGAATCCCTACTTCGCTCGGTGAAAGCATCAGTTGTTTAAAGTACAAAGCCAGGTACGGTAGCAGTGATCCCCAAGCGGAGAAAAAGAAGAAATAAAAAGCTTTAGGGATCAAAAGTTTGCGATTTACCCGAGGACAACATTGCTTGTCTTCATCCGAGTGTTCTTGGTCTATAATAGCTTTCTTCTCGTCGCCAGACATGTTCCCTTATCTCTTCGCATCGATAGCTTGCTTCTTATCAGTCGTGTTAGAAAATACAATTATCGTTGAGTGGTTAAACGAAGCCGATTGATTTTTCGTGCAGGGTAGGTGCAATATCAAATTCTTGTCAGAGCACGTAACATTTCCAAATTTGCTTTTCATGAGTCAATTCGTCCGCTTATGGCCGCATAGTGACAACATGTGAATTTTTTATTGTCGACACCCTAACAGGTGTTTTGTTGTTTAGCAACCTCAGCGGTCGGTTAAATCAACCGAAACTGGGCGCCTCGAGGACTTAAACGATAAAAGGAAATTCGTTTCTTAGGCAGAACGATTGTTGAGTTGTTCACTGTTGGTTGTCAGCAAGGTTTGATCCCTAGATTAATGAGTGTCGAGGTGATTCTTATTTGTCTTAATCTTACACTTTGTTTATTTTTAGACTTGTGAAGACATCACTGTGTCCTATAGAGATCCTTGCCAGTGGAGTTAACACCGATGGCGAGAAACTGAATAACGCCTTTAAAGGAATTCAAACAGTAGATCACTTCTCGAATTCTATTCAGCAGGCCCATTCTAGCTGTTCCCGTTAAAACCATAGAGTTTGGTGTTGTTTATTGAAACATAGCATACTGGTAATACTATGAATAAATGGAAAATAGATTGTAAAGCGGTTCCTTTAAATAGCAACATTTAACTGCCAATGTCAGTTTTTGATTGAAGAGTTTTCCTTTACCTTAATTTCCTGAAAATCTAAGCTACGAATTCGGAAACTGAAGACTTTAATTTACCAAGACCACCAGAATGTTCTGCAGGTGGCTAGTTTCTGGCTGACGACTAATCTGCTCTGTTTATTGATGTGCAAGACGCACAAAGCCAAAACCAAAAAAAAATGAAAGATAACCCCGTCGTTTACAATATTTTCATTTACTTAAGTGAAAGAGGGAAAAATTAGAAGAAGATATTTGCCTGATTTGCCGTCTCTTTTTTATTTTGATTTATTAACACCAGTGAAAGAAAGCATTCGCCTGCTAAACAATGATGACACCAGTCATTAACTAATGGCTGAAATTAGATTTCTTGAATTGTTTTTCAAATACGATTCTTATTGAGTAAAACGGTTTAAATGTTTTTGTTGGAGGAGAAATTCAGTGTAGAAAATTACGGGAAAAGGCCGCTCTCGATGTCTCTTTGGTGACTATCATAATTGATAAAATGTCTAATCCTAAGTTCATCATCTTCAAACTGTCACTTCCATTCACTACGTCATTCAAAGCGCTGCTGTACTCTTGGTTATTAAGCGAGTAAATTTGGTTTTTATGTACAGTTACCAAGTTTTCAAATCAAATCTGAACGACCTCATGAAATTGCCATTTTGCGTCACTGTTTTGTACATTTCTAATCTCCTAGAGGAATCTGGTTCTCAATTTCCTTCCGTTTTGCAATCTGTCAAAATCACACAACGACCAGCTAGGAATTCAGTATCACTTCCGTCATTTCATTTGTGTCATGCGGTAAGCTCAAAGGACTTCCGTTTAGTGCATCTTTTAGAAAACATTTTAAAGTGGAAAAGGTGATCTATATCCTCTAGATCAGTTTTTAACAAGAGTAGGGTACTTCATTAGTCCACTGATGTGTTATTGTCGACTTTAAAACTGGTGTATTTTGTATTTTATCGATGGCAAAAAGCCCAATATTTAATACAGAAATAAAACATGCTAAGGTGAAGTACTGCGGGAGGGTAAAAGACTTTAAATCCAGTTCTGCAGGGACCATCTATTTTAAATTTACCCTATTTGGTTGCCTGAATGGAAAACTTTTCCAGCATTGCATCAATGGCTTAAAAACAAAAGCTAGCAGTAAACCAAACTGACCCAGGCTGATACCCACTGGCACAGCTCGTGCAACTCATCCTCATACACAGGGCTATTTATTTAATACTTTCAGCCAAAGCTAGGCAATATCTGTAACAATATCTGTCAAGACAGATTATTACTCAAGTGATCGTTAAGTGTTTTCATAGCGTACGACCTAAAAGTTCAGTAAAATGTGCTTTTTAATGATTACCTCTCATTTTAAATACATAGTCAGTTTGTATCGAAAGTTGAAGGGCAAGTGCTTTACTCCCCCCAATCAACGTAATCTCGCGACGGCTCTCCTCATACCCCTCAGAGGCTACCTACTTTATTGCCGGTAACTGGCTGAGATAATTATTCTATTGGAGATGCCCGTAAGATTAAAAGATAATACTACTGCTATTAGAATTTGATTATAACTGTGAGGGCCAGCTCATAAAATAAATATGACCTTCATCTATACCTTTTCGTGTTAATTAATTACCTAGTCCTCCGAGAAACGTTTAAAAACTCGTTTTAGTGTATTCAAATTCTCAACGAAAATGTTACCTACAAGGACGCAAACTGCACCTAATGCAAAAACTTTGAAAGCATTCCCAGATCCTACAAAGTTAATCATTACACCTCCAAGCACTTCGCCACAACCATAGCCAAGACCTCTGTAGAATCCATACAATATACCTTGATGCGTACTAGAGTTATCAGTTGTTGATATTTCATTGACGTACGACAGCATAGCCACCCAAGCTAAGGCGTTTGTTATTCCAGGCATAACTTCAAGCGGAAGAGCGTACCAGGGGTTTGTGAGGAATGAATACCACAAACAGCGCAGAGCGAACCCTGCTGCAGCAAGGTATATGACTCTAGTGTGGCCCAAGTGTGTAATAAGCCTGTCAGATATCACATAAAGAGAGACTTCAGCAAGGCAGTTTATAGCTGCAATAATGCTAAAGAGCAGCTGTGATCCTCCCAAATCCTTCAAATGCCAAAATAGAAAAGTCTTTGTAAAGGCATTCAGGATTCCAAAATAAAACGCTGTGAATAAGAACATGGCGTATTTTATGCTAATGATGCTCTTAAGACTACCAATTATACGACGGTTATTAACATCATCCATGTCTTCAGAGTTATAAGAAAACTTAAATTTTGTAGATATTAGAACGGCTAGAAACATTAAAACACCAAATGTACAGAAACAAGGCATGTAATTAATTTCAGAAGGTTTAGTAAATGGATTGGGGCAGTGGTGACTTAAGGTAACTAGTGCTCCAACCAGAAATGATGCGATTCCCCATCCAACGGATCCCCAAAGCCGCTGGCGTCCGTATAAATGCACATTGGGTTTTAATGTTTGCATAGTTACCGTGTCTGCAAGAGCTAGAGAAGGAGAGGAAATCACATTACAAAATAGGATAATGATGAATAATATTGTGAAAAGTTCATTGGTGTTGGGAACGCGTTCAGAATTCTTTGACAAAAGCTCGAGTGAAGCCTCTTCTTTGATGAGATAATCTAAGGGCCATGGCTTACTGTTCACGACGGACGGCACAAAAATAAAACCCCTCCAGTAAATGGACGCATTTTTCTCATGTGAAATGGTACTAGAAGAATTATTTTGCTGCTCGATGGAACGCGGTATTGAGTGCATTGTGCATAAACGCTCAGCTGGTGCCACTAAAGACAGCGAAAACTGAGACAGTGCTGTAGTCAGCAGGGAAAACAACAGGACTGTCTTGCCTTTTTTGAATCGGTCCACAAAGGCTCCCCACAATGGTGTGCAGATGAACTCCACAAAAGGTTTTAATCCCATCAAAATTCCCACTTGAGATGGCGTCAGTCTCATTTGCTTGTAGTATAAAGCAAGATAAGGCAAAAGCGCTCCCAATGACGAAAAATACAAAAAGTAAAACAGCTTTGCTGTAATAAGCTTCCTATTGATTTGTGGAAAGCATGTCTTGTCATTGTTGGCATCATGTGGCTGTTCTCCTTTGCTGTCAATACATTGCTCTCTTTGATCAAGGTCAGCATTTTCAGTTAATCGCATCACTTGTTTTTAATTTCCGTTGAGTCAAAATCAACAATCTTTGTTTGCTAAGCAAATGTTAAAAGGAGACACGCATACTTCTCAGTTGAGTAAAACACTGTAGCATTTAAAAAGTAGTTGAAAGTCGCTTCTGTCAGTCTCCAGCCTCTCTTGCAATAACGTTGGCGTCTATTGCTCGTGAATCCAGCAGATAAAAATTATATTCGTGCACACGAGTTTTAGCGCAATGCTTTAGTCCGTTACTCCTTGGCACTTCACACAGTTCGTGGAATTTTGCCTTTCTCTAACTTGTCACACACCTTTAGTCGTGAACCACCCGTTGTGACCAGTGGTCTTGTCTTCTTAATATCTTTGCTAACTCTCTTAGAAATCTCTTAACTACTAATAAAAAGAAAGAGCCTTCTCCATTGAAAAATTAAACAAGCGAAGATTGTTTTTACGTTGTTCATATATGTGATAATCTTAACAACGGCTTTCCTGGTCAGGGGCATTACTTTGAATGACTTTTAGGAATCACGTAGTCAGTTTGGTTACCAGTTTAAACTAACTTTTTTATATTGGCTGTAAACACTGAACGAATTTACCTTTCGCTTTCTCATAGTTGCCAAACAACTTTTGGTGTTGGAACTACTAGTAATAATGTGCTGACTCAGGATATTGTGGTTGATTGTTCTGCTTTAGATTTGCCCCTATAACTGTACTTCCAACTCCCATTATTTTGATATACGGAATACCCAATGGAATTCCCTCTATTTTCTATATCAAATTCACGTATCCTCTTTTCTTCTAGATTAACGAGTCATACCCACTGCGCTTGGGCCATGAATAGAGATGAAATACTTTCTAAGGTAATCCGTCAATAAGCGTTTGGTGACCGGTCATTTATTAGAAGGGGGGGGGGGGGGGGGTGGGCTGGTGCAAATGGGGTGGGGGTCATACCTTTTTGTGCACCTGAAAATGGGGAGCTGCATAAAATTGTGCAACCATTTCTGAGGGGCCATGTAATTTTGTGCAATCCAATTTCCATTCCACAAAAAAGAAACAACACTGAACGAATCAACAACAAGTCAAATATTATTTATTATCAAAATGATGGCATAACAAACCAACATAACATGGTATATAGCATCCCTTTCACATTGGGAAAATAAACTTCATGTATTACTCAGTATCACTGTCCTCTGATTCACTGTTTGAAGAGCTGATAGAGGGCAAGTGTACAAGCTTGATCACTTATAAGCCCTCTTTCGGCAGGTCTATTCCGGGGGTGAGGGGTGGGGGCGGGGTGAGGGGTGAGGGGTGAGGGGTGAGGGGTGAGGGGTGAGGGGTGAGCTTAACAGACGTGGATCTAGAACATCCTCAATCTCACATGAAATCACGAGTTCGGGGGTGAGGATACGTTTAATTTGTTCATGGCGCGAGCTGTGGGGATCTGCGATCCACCTTAACATTATTGAGTTCGACAAACACATAAAAGTAATCCAGACTGTGGCTATCGTTTATTGTATTGCTTTTTTGTTTGAGACTCGTAAGATCTTGGATCTTGGATCGACTAAATGATACAACTGACGTCATATTGGTTTTGATTCTTCAAACTGTAACAAAACTGTAACTTTATATATACAAATAAACGAGATTAACTTTCCCTGGTTGATCATTTACCATATGGCCTTCGAAAAACCGGTTGTTAGGCTGGTTTGTCAATGATACTTAGTGGGTCGCTATTGTCATGATACAATTACAAATGTTGTTATTGTCACGTGATTTAATTTACATACATCGTGTATGTCAATATGTTGACATTTGCACTGAACCATGTTACTCTCCAAAGTCTCACGACGTTACGGCCGTAACACGTAACTCAATTTACATACATCGTGTATGTCAATACTTTGACATTTGCAACCATGTACGTTACTCTGCCAAAGTCTCACGAAGTTACGGCTAAATCTTCAGATGATAGGCCACCCCCTTATTTTTTCAAGTAAATAACTGAGACCCATGCCTTAATTTTCTTGAGGGGGATACAAGTCAAGATGAATTTTTCGCGACACGTGAATTTCAAGATTTTGAAGTGTACGTCGCAGCACTTGACTTTGGCCAATTTTCTAAAGGCTTGCACGGCAAGTCACTTAATTTAATTTTCGTGACTGAATTTTCCCGTTTTCACCAAATATGCAAAATTAGAAAGTGTCGCAAAACATTTATGTGCTAAGTTTGTTTTTCGAATTGAATTGATAATTTTATCGTCAGCTGTATTTGTTTGTGCCACTGAAGTCCCAGTACACGTTACTTCAGCTTTATTTACGCACGTCCGTTAAAAATTTTAAGGACCAATCTTATCAGCGGCCAACCTCAAGCTTTACTCAGTTGGACGATTCGACCATTGAAATGCCTTAATCGGCAACGGCAAATACACTAGAGCTTATTGTCGTGAGAGTTATCTCTCGAATATAAGTGATACCAGCATATTTTAATTACTAAAAACATGTTTGTTGTTTATTTTTATGTTCCGTTTTTCTATTAATGGAACTCTGATTACAAGGAAGGGAAAAACGGAAATCTGAAATTGAAAGAAATTATAAACTGAAGGCAGTGAACTTTTTTCTTTCTTTTTTCTCTGATCTTAGAGAGGATTAGAAATGAAGATTCGAAATGTAACATGCTCATATCCCAAATACAAACGAGAAAAGGGAAAAACATTTTTTCCCTGCCCACCGAAAAAAAAAAGGGGGGGGGGGGGGGCGGGTGAAGGAAGGAAACTGCTCGCTAGTTAAAGTAACAATTCAACAAAACCAGTCTAGATTCCGGTTTTTCACAAGCCACTTTGGCAAATTCATGAAAGTTAATCCAGATTATTTACAGTTACAGTTGTGTTGCAGTTTTAAGATTCCGAATTAATATGAGAGTAGAGGGTTCATATCTCAAGAGAAGAACGTTTGTTTGTGTAATGACAATAACATACATAGCTCGCGCCATGAACAAATTAAACATACCCTCACCCCCGAACTCGTGATTTCATGTGAGATTGCAGGATGTTCGTTTATCACGTATATGAGAGTCTAGATCCACGTCTGTTAAACTCACCCCTCACCCCTCACCACCCACCCCCCACCCCTCACCCCCGGAATAGACCTGCCGGCCCTCTTTCCATCATTTGCTTTAGCCAGTAAACTTTTGTCCCTTTTAAGGATATTAGAGCAGCCACATTGACTTCCTTAACTGGAATCTCACCATCAGACAGTACTTTGGAGATTAAACCAAAATTCTCTTCTTCTCATCTAGCTTTTCTCTTCTGTGCCTTTCTCTTATTTTCTCTTTTTGAACGCTTTTTTGATTTAAACTTCAGAATGTCATTGTCCACGAAACATATCCTTAAAGTGCTATACAACTTACTTCAACTACAGCATCAAATTGTCAGTTCTTTTTCAACAAATCGTATCTTATGAATTATGCAAATACTAACACAGATGTTGCAAAACATTCTGTTCCTGGATACCACTACTTTAAGAAGATATATTCATTTATGGACAACCACTGTATCACTGGAGAGATGTTCCTTTCGATTCCTTGAATATTTAAAAGGAGGCTGTAAAGAAAATGGCGAACTCTGCGACTTCTGAAGTACAAGAGAACAATGCTGTGAGGAGATTGAACATGTTGCGAGGCCATTTCCTGACAACAAAAGTGATGGACATCATCACGTTCCTTTGTCTAAAACCCCAGCAAACAACAGGCTTGTCGATGATTACGTGCTAAGGGTACAGCTGAAAGCAGCATACGCATCAGGGCAGTGCTCCTTGGATGATCCCACCAGTATCTCGAAATTCTCAAGAGAATTTGTTGTGGCTGAGGGATGCATGAAAGACTATTTGGAGCATTTGACATTACTTGATCTTAAGAAAGACAAAAGAAAGAAGGAAAGACTGGCTAAAAAGTCAGCTGAGGCAAGCAAGGCATACCAAGAGTATGATTGGAATGCGATGTTTAAAGATGGCTCCCTTAGTAAGCAGACAATAGCAGTTATCGATACATACATGAACATCACGGGCCTCGCACTGCGTCAAACAAGCTTCCAAAGCTAATGGAGGTGCAAATTAAGGCACATTATTCAACAACAGATACAGGGTTTTACACAAGAAGAGGGAAGTCCATTCTGCAGTAGTGAAAATGAAGAGAAATACTTATCTTCTGATGATAAAAGCGTTCAAACAGACTATGTTCTTGCCAAGATTGGCTCGAGTTCAGAGGATGATGATGAAGAAGGGGATGATATTCACATTACAATGACAACTACTACATCTGGGAGGAGGGCTACTCGCTATTTGCTTTAAATAATTCAGTGAGTTTTATTTAAGTTGTACTAAAACTGTTTCTGTAGTTGAATTGAGGGTGGGTCATCTTATTTCATGTGCCGACTCGAAGGGGAGCCACATTATGTTATGCAGTGGCAAAAACAGGCCCACGAGAAATTATGTATAAGAAAATTAAAATGCACCAGCCCACCCCCCCCCCCCCCCTCTAATACATGACCGATCCCTTAGTAATGTTACTCTAAATTGGGACACTATGTTTATCTGCCAAAAGTATTAGGTACTTGGTTAAAAACGGTTTTATTTATTTATTTTGTTTTATTTTATTAGCTTCGCCAACATAATGAAAATACATTCAGGTAATCAACAAAGTAACAAAGAAAAAGTGGCAGGGTTTCCACAACAGCGTGAGCCAATTACTGCGGGCCCAGAAATTTTTTTTGTCACACAGGAGAACACTCCTGGGACCTTATTCTCGAAAGCCTCCAAAACATCTCTCACGAGATCGAAGAGGAACGAAGTGCCGCGCTGACTTTAAAATACGGCATATCTCTGTGACTTCCCTAACAGTTATCAGTATACTATAACGTTTTGATTGCTGACATGACTTGAAGTTTCCATGGTAACAAAATTGTGTTACTTTTAATGAAATTTTAAATCTCAAAATTTATTGTCGTTAGCATTTCTTTATTGGTTTTGATTATTTTTGAGTCAATTCTGACGGTTTTCTGAGGTTTGAAAAAAATCGGAAAAGCGGCTGAGAACAAATGACGTAATTCCCAGGTCATATGATGTCATCGCTCCATTTTGCGAACCTAAAATGAAAAAGATGTTGACATAAAACCTACAATCTAAGTCTCATTTTCATGGCTATAATACTCTTAAGACATGTAAAAATATGTCTTATTGGCAATAAATAGTCTGAACCACTTAATTTCTCCATATACGGAGATGCCATAAAAATATCTGCATTCTTAAGAAACTGTGGACTCAGGCTAAATTGTCACGTGACGCACATGACGGTAGTTGTTTGTTCGAGCGAGTGCACGAGCTCGAATCCGGTGAGTTTATCGCTTTATAAGTGTTTTTTCGAGCCATTTTCCTCTGCAGAAACCCCCACTCTGGCATCATTAAGCTGGAATGTGGGTAGATGCAAGCCCCTGAAAGAAAACAGAGGTGAGAGGTGGTTTCATACTGTCGGAGTCGCCAAACATGCTGTGTAGTAAACATGGAGGTCCACGAGTGAAGTTGTCTCTCTGGCCGTTTTGTGGATGGATTCAAGGACCTACCAAGGCAATTTGGGCGAGTTTGGAGGAGTAAAAAATTCAATGGATTCGATATTTTGCTGGTACTTTCTGTGCAATATATTTGAAGCCCTGAAGATCAATAGGTTCGATCCCGGGGGTTCGACTCCTGTTTGGAGAACTCGGACTTTCTTTTTTCGAGTATGCCTGTGTCACAAAACGTACGCCAGTCCCAGGCATCCCACACGACTGGCGATTAACGCTGCTTTCTGTGGCATAAAGCTACTTGAAGTATCATTGCTCCCTCTGGACCTCAGCCACTTGTAGCAGCGCACTACAGAGGTCGTGATTTGTTTGTGAAGTTTGCGCGTGTTGTCAGAGAATTACGACTACAGCTTCTTGTTCATGTCGTTTTCTTGTTAGTTTTATTCTTCAGTATTCTTCTGGTGTGAGCAGTCCTGACTGTCATTTGCACATTCATTTGTGACAGAACACCTCTATTCATTGTAAGTAGGGAAAGTTAGTATCACCAACAATAGTCCTTTTGATAGACTGGCCTCAAGTCTTCTTCTATTGGGCCGAAAGAGTGACTGACAAGCGATGAAGTCCACGAAAACGGACTTTGAGAAAGTCTATCCTTCTGAGGACAACTTTCAAACAAAAGATGTTGTTTTTTATTTTCGTTCCCATGGCAACGGATCGAAAAGCTTTTCGTTACGAGAAAGAGTACAGAAAAGAAAAAAAAAACACATAAGAAAGTGATTACCATGTTTTGTTGAGTGGTTACCATCAGTGAATTAAGGTGCAAATCAAAATTTTTAATGATCTCACCAGATTTGACAAAAATGTGACTGTAATCCCGCCTTAAGCTGCCTATACTCCTTTTCAAGTCGCAAAATGAACTGAATAGATTCATCTCTCCTGAACAGTATCTACCCCTTGGGCTTAGTTTTGGAAGTTGTTAGTAATAGTGACACTGGAGGATTTGAGAAATGCGCTTCCTTGTTCTGACATTTTAATTGTTGGGTTTTTATGACCCATTATACTGATGGAAAAATCTGTTAAGAAGGCCAGGCCGGCTGTCAAGTTTTCATAAACAAAAAAGAACATTATTAAACAAACTTCCTTATAAGGAAGTCAGAACAATGGTGATACCGGTTCGGCAGGGTTGTTTTGGTTATGGCATAAAAAATTAACTTGACTAAACAAAAAATAGGCCTCTTGTTTCCCTAGATGATGTCACCACATTGTAGGTAACTCAACATCCCCGTTTAAGCATCAATGAAGGTTGTCAATGGGTTTTGGAGTGCGTGTCGAGTAGAAAAGCAAAAGATATCCTTGCTGAGTCAATGGAAATATGCCCGAGAAATCAAAGGCGTCTTTACAGAAACCTTGTGACAGTAATGATGAAGAAGGAGATGAGAATTCAAAACATCGCTTCGATTGCAAAATTAACCGAAAGCGACTGGTGTCCAAATTGTTTTACCTGTTCTACTTTTCAGCGTTTGGATCGCTGTGGCCTTATCTATCATTGTACTTTAAACAGTTGTTCTTATCGCCGCGACAGCTTGGAATCCTTGTGGCTGTTCGATCTCTTGTCCAGTTTGTCTTCACACCAGTCTGGGGTGCCCTCGCGGATAGATTCAACAAAAGCAAATTTGTGTTATTATTAGGATTGTCAGCTTGGCTATTGTCAACATTTTCTCTGGCCATAATACCCATAGGAGAAAAACCCAGGGCCTGCTATGAGATGAACTCATTGTCTTTATCGTTGTACCAAAATACTTCTACGCGCAAGGCTAACTTCACGAGTTCAACAACGCGCTCAAACGCACAAAAAACCACCATCGATCATGGTCACGCTTCAACACGATCTTATGAGTCTATTTTTGGATCAAGTCGATTTCTTCCTTGGGCCTTAAGTTTTTTTTCAAGCAGAAACGAACCTGAGAAATTCACTAAGCTCACAGAAGATACTTTTCCCGACATTAAATATCACCCTCCTCCAGAGAAAATTTCCGATTCGTCGAGATTGTTCATTTTCATGGTTTGTATTATCGTAGCTGGACAGATGTTTGCATCTCCGACCCAGTGCCTCGCAGACACAGCCACACTACAGATTTTAGCAGAGGACAGCCATGAATATGGAAAGCAAGCATTCTGGGGATCAGTTGGTTACGGCATGACAGCCTTTATTGTTGGCACATCTATAAGCGGTCGGAAAACCCTTAACCCTTGTAGCCAGGAAATGGACATCAATTATATTCCTTGTTTTTACGTGTTTGCTTTTTACATGATAGCTGCTCTGGTTGTTGCGAGCCGGTTTCGTTATAAGCCTGTTGACCACTCACAATGCAGAGAAACTGCTGTTGGTGGGCTAAAAGTGCTAAGAAACTTCGATTATGCGTTTTTCATATTTATTGTATTTTATTGTGGGACAGCTTTTGGATTTATACAAACATTTCTGTTTTGGCATCTTCGTGAACTAGGCGGCCCGCAAATGCTGTTTGGTCTGATTATCCTTACTAATAGCACAGCAGAAGTTGTAGTGTACTTATTATCTGAGCGTCTGCTTCGCAACATAGGACATTTTCGGGTTATATACCTGGGACTGCTGTGCTATGCTCTGCGTTTCTTTTACTACTCTTACTGTAGCAGACCGTGGTTTTTCCTTCCTATAGAGCTTATCCAAGGAATAACAACTGCTGCTGTTTGGTCATCGTTTGTTTCCCATGTGGGAGCAGAGCCTGGAGTGGCCACTACTCTCCAAGGACTTGTCAATGGATTTTACACCGGATTAGGTTACGCCAGTGGCGGGCTACTGGGAGGTGTCATGGTTCACGAGTTTGGTACCAGTACCGCATTTCTTGTGTTTGGAGAGTTAAGTTTGATAGTTCTTTTTGTGTTTATTATAGTCAACAACGTTCGCCAAACAGAGGAGAAGAAAAGTAATATTCATTTTCAAACTATTAGTAAAGCAGATGATTTGAAATAGTAACTTATTGACATAACAAGAGAATTAGATTCAATAAACTCCCTAATCGTTCATGGCAGGTTGTTACATTGTTTGCACAAACATTTCCATGAACGTCTCAACTAACTTCTCATATACGCCGGCATAAAACCCAACCTTCCAGTGTCCTGAGTTACTTATTTTTATAATTAGTACAATTTTCAATCTTTTTGGTTGTTAAATTGGAACAACAGCCTGACTCGTTAACATCCATTTTCGCAAGTTTGCACTAGCTCACAGGACGTAAAAATTACGGACAAAGATATATACAATGCATATATATTTAAATTTCCGAACATGGATTTTTTTTACTAAAGGTGAATTTATGAAAGAGAGATTGATTAAGTGGCTTAATGTTTAGTACCCACTTATGAAGACATTAAGTATGAAAGGTAACTTAAAGTTACCAGATTACTTGGTGTAAAAGACAAAGCCTGTAAATGTCCTGCTTGGACTATGACTAGTCGTTTGCTAAACATATTTAATGAGCTAATGAGCTGGTGTGCTAATTTAGTGATAAACATAATTTGTAAACGAGACAACAGTTGAAACGACTGAAAACATCGCGAAGTTTACCAACACAGAAAATTAAAAAAAGTTTTCGTTAAAGAAAGTGAAGCAATTCTGCTTTACATAATTCTTAAAAGTTATAAACTAGTCACATCACCGACCGCACTGCCTACTTCTGCTGCTAGGGAGTTTAAGCAACTACTACAGTGACGGCAACGAGAACGTCACAAAACAATAAGATTTAATAAGAAAAACAGTGGCCCTATACGCATTTTATAAATTTTGTTACAAATCTTTGTCGTCCTTGGCAAAACAACAACGTGAAATAAAATTCAAGGTTTTGCAAAGAACATGACACACACGATCATGGTGAAATTTTCATTCTCTGAACGCCATTCCTCCTAATTCTATTCCAGGATAGTTTCGGCCACATTGTACATGTTGAACGAGTTAAACTAATGGCGAAGAAGTTCAATAAACAAAACCTTATACTTTTAAGTGACGTTTTCATTAGCGTTGCCGTCTTGTTTTTGCTTAAAGTCCCTACTGCCTAATTCGCCCGGGGACGTTCTTAACAGGACCTTTTTAAATCATGACTATGATCATTACTTTTACGAACTGGTAAAATAGTACATACACACCAGTGTCTTCAATGTTTCTTTGTGGAGTATTTTGTAGAGTTCTATTCATTATCCTTATTCATATTTATTAAAATTTAAGAACCTCTAAACAGACCTCATTGAACAATTATCCAGCAAAATCGTACACCTCGTGCTTAGCCGACAAGGTCGTACTGAGGTTGAGAAGGAAAGTTGTTTCAACATATTAATACCAAAACACGGCATCATTGCAGAAGAGCTGGTAATGGAGAATATTTGCAGAATATCTAGTGTGTACACAAGATACGAAGGTTAAATAATAACTATCAGAATTGGTGAGAACGAGATTGTTCAACTCTTTCTTAACAAAGTTCGCCGTCACGAACGCGAAACATTAGTTTAACACAAAACTTCCTTTTCCTATACTGGAGATTTTTGAAAATACACTCTTGCACGACCATTTACAATACAAAAACTCTCTCAAGAATATGCTTGTTGAAACAAAACGGACGTACTATTTCCCTTACATTTCTAACAGTCGAGTAAATATCTTATCCGTTACATAACAATCCTTGTCAGTCAGAAGCAAAAAGGGAGAGCCGTATTTGATTCTAGTAGGAAGTTAAGAAGTGAACGTTCAATTTACGAGGAATAATACCAATGAAAGTAATTTCAGAAATGCCGGATCCTGTCAGATGCAAGAAATGCGGATGGCGAAGTAATCCTACTACTTATAGGAAGTCTTAAAAGAACTAAACACTCATGCTAGATATGATCTGGGTGAACTGATACTTCTGACAATTAGCTATAGTGTTATGCCATGTAGGTCTCGAAATTTTAAAAATTGGTTACCCCCCTCCGAAACGTACTAAAAACACCATTACATTGTTTTCCTGAACCCTAAATGAAAAGAAAGGGTTACTAAGGGAAAATCCTGACAAACAACGTAACGACTTTTATGAAAATAATCTTTGTTGAAGCCTGACATGCATTCCACTCCCGTTTGAGTTCTCAGAGGGTTCTCCAGTGTGATTCAATTTGAGAACAAAATAACAATCTTCATTCATTCACTTATTTTGGTAGTCACTACATATAATCGACATTTTTGCTAGATATGTGTCATGCAGTAATATCGCCAATGTCTTGTTACGTTATTTCGATGCCGCTCCTCTGAGCTGCTGCCATTTCACTGAGTGATCGCTGTAGGTCCACTTTCTTGTGAGCGGTGTTACACCTGTTAAGGTTACAAATTCGAACTCTGATGCGCCTACCCGAGCAATGATGCTCGTCGTGTGATGGAGACGGGCTAGTACAGTTTCGTTTGGTGTAGGACAACCCTCCACCGCATGTTACAGAACATGTTGACCACTTAGACCACTGTGTCCATCCTCCATCTACACCTAATGACACAAGAAAAATACAATTAGTTTAGCGCCCGGCGATTGTTGTCGAGTCATACGTTTTGTACGCTCTTTAAGAGCAGTATTATTGATGACTACCAAATATAATGATGACCATGCCCAAACACGAGATGCTCATCTTGTCCAGTCATGTTAGAACAAAATATGAATATTGCTGGTAATGAAGTATCTTTTTATTAAAGTTCTTACTGTGAAAAATATTCAAGGAGGTATTAATGTAATTTCAAGGAATTCTCATTTTTTTAATTTTTTTTTTTACTCCGTACTCCGCAGTTTCGAACAGCCCTTACCAGTGTTGCGGGTATAATTTCTTTGATAACCGGGTTGGTTTGTAAAGCAACTGTGGTGCTGCCTAAGTGGGGGCAGTGAAACGAATATTTGGTTTCCTCTTTTGAGTTGCTAAAGTAATTTGGCCGCCCATAAAGGGCCGAGTTCGAGAGGTGATGTTTTGAGGGTTAGCTCGAAACGTCAGCTCTTTCCATTACGGTGGTCCCTAATATTAATTCAGATGATAAAACCAGAAATATATACAATTTCTTTGGATTCATTTATATAGCAAATTTCAAATCCTTATGAAGTTTCCAATGCAAAATGCTCTTAGGAGAAAGAGAGCCAGTGAATAAGGCTTCCAAATGACTTCTCACGCCGAAAACTGACGGTCATCGGACTGGGTTCTTTAATCGGGCGAGGTTAGATAAATAGGAAAACCTTTCGTAGGATACTTTGTCGAACCCTTTAGAAATGTCTAGAAGAATCGCATCAACTTGCCCCTGGTTGTTAATCATAGACGCCCAGTCGTGAACAATCCGAATAAGTTGCGTTTCACAGGAGAATCATTTCCTGTTCAATATCACACCCTACATTAACTTACAGTTGATACAGGTGGTCGACACATGGCTATAATTGGAAGGATTGGAGTTATCCCCAGATTTGAAAATGGGAGCAATCATAGCTAAAGAGCGGTCCTGCGGGACAGAACCAAAGTCAAAGCTTTGTGGGAAGATGACAGGAGCGCCTTCCTGGGCCATATCATAAAGTATTCTTGGGGAATCCCATCTGGTCCCCCAGATTTATTCATATTTAGATGCTACTAGATGTACTAGTTCCTAAGGCAGCCTAACATAGCGCATCAAGAGAGTAAACTAGTTTGGTAAGTTGTCGTTGTTCGGTTTGGGCTTGAAAGATAAGATGAAAACTTCTTACAGTTAGCGGCATCTCAAACGTAAATTCACACAGCGAAATTAGCGGCGTTAATTGCATCCATAAAAAAGGAAATAAGCTTAGCTGCCTTTGGGCGTCAACTGCAGGGGCATTTTGAAATTTATTGGCAAGATCGACAGAAGGTTGACCCTGTGTGATTTGTGAGCGCGCAGTTTGATGAGAGAAGGCGTCGTTGCATTAGACATCTCTTTCAAAAGTGTAGTCTTGCTTAGGATTTCAAATGATTGTCACGTTTTTGGGAACACACGCGAGTTCGACTAAAGAATCTGTAGGAAGTGTGTGAAAAATGGCTTCGTAATAAGCTTAATCTGAAACATTGGGGGAAATACTAATATTAAACATTCAATATACATTAACAAACCTTCACTGTGATTTTTCTTTGCTGCCGCTTTCCCCTCGAGTTTTCTTGTGATTGCGTCGTGTTCTGTCAATTTTTTCACGAGTTTTGTTAAGGTCTTTGCTGCTTCTGCTAGATTTGCTGCCAATTCTGCATTTTGCACAGTTTTCTTATATTCTTCTTCTTGTTTTCTTAATTCTTCTTCCTTGTCAGAATCATCAGCTTCAGTTTTACTGTGGCTGTTTGTGGCATTATCTTTCTTGCTTGCCCCAGTCGTTGTTTCAGGATCAATATTAAGATCGTGTTCTTCCTCTTGAGCTTTGTTTAACAATTGCTTAATCAAAGACGGATAGTATGGCATCCCTACGGCAGGCTGTTTAAAACCGAGCGAATTTAAAGTATCAACTTTTCTTAACCTTGAACCAAGAACACTAGACAATGTCGGAAGGCCTTGTAGAGCAGAATTTGTGATGTAATTGCTGTCGTAGTTGTTGTAACCCACCACGGTCTGGGCTGGTTCGTTGTCCTCCTCGTCAGGTGTTTGGTTCAAATATTGATCATTCGTCTGCTCACCATAAGGAGATGTTTGTTGGTTGGCGTCTTCATAAGTAACAGTGCTTTTGCCATCATCTCTGTCGTTTTCTATCCTATTGCTGAACAAAGGTGAAACTATTCCGAAGTTGTTATCTTCAGGTGGTGCTTGTTCTTCAGTTTGCTGGCTTTCTATTAGACCCTGATGCGAATTCGCCTGGTTGTCCCCGTTTAGGAAGACCGTTGTTGGATCTTTTAGAGGATTTATCTCGTTTGTCCCTTCCAAATGAAATATTTGAGACATAATGGGATTGTTTTGGCCAAAAGTGGAGCCTGCCAAAGTTCTCAGTGGCACAAGTACTTGCTGCTTCTTTGCTATATCACTAGCATGGCTTGATTTTTTGTTCTCTTTATTTCCTAGGAAATAGAGATAAACAGACTAAGGTTAATGCTTGCCGTCTGAGTATTAACCCCATCTCCCTAACTACATGATGGTATATCTGTATATCTATCTGTTCATGACAGTCATGTCTGCCTCGCCCGTGAACGCATTTATTCAATTCTACTCTCATCTTAGCTCCCTCAATCCCCACCTCAAGCTTAAACCAAAAGTGGCCCCTCGCATTTCAGGTATGAAGAGAATCAGGAATCCCAATGACCCCACTCTTACCAGTATCTACAGGAGATCCACCCATAATTGACAAGTACCTCCATTTCAAATTTTGGCGGCTCTTTTCAACTTTCCAAAGGGTCTGGAAGCAAGTAAAAAGTTGCCCCGTGCGAGTGTAGGCGAGTTATCCCTAGCAAAGCGTTTACAAGGTAGGTAGGGTTACCGCTAAGGTAACCCTACCTACCTTGTAAACACGTCGCGTAAAAAAAGAACACATGTGCAAGTGCTAGGGTAACCCTCTTGCAAGGGTAACCCTCCCTCCTTGTTAACAGGCTCTTAAGGAAAATTACATATTTTGGACTAAACAAGGGTCAGGGTATGGACTGAGAACTGAGCCACACACCCCCACCAAAAATTCCGTGGAGTATAACCAGGATTTAATCAACAGTAATATAATATTATTGAATTACTGTTCTTTTGCACAACGTCGCCAACGTGTGCGTCTTTTTTAAAATCATTTAGCTAAGTGCTCTAGTATCACTAGAAACACAAGAGATTTTTCGCTTCATTGTCTTAGCTTTAGTAAAAGGACATTGTGAATGACTCATTAGTTTCACGTCATGAGCTAGGCTACGTTACCTTTTGTCAGCAAACCGTCACTTCTTATAACCAAACTGATTAATAGCAACAAGAAAATGCCTTTCATGTTTTTCGTGACAGTAGCGGGTTCCTGGGATCTGTAAACTGGAAAAACAATTGACTCACTGCATAAATTTAAGTAAAATACTATCTATTTTTCAAGTTGAAATATGTTGTGATACTAATAGTGAAACTGTCTTAATACAAGGCAAGGAAACCATACGCGCAAACAGCAACACAAACCTGTTTTCACATTGTGGCATATCATTTTATAACTGAAGTTATTCAACACCGAGTAGTGGCCGATAACGTTTATGTCTGTTTAAAGTTGGACGAAAAACGAGCAGCGAGGGAACTAAATAAAGAGAGGGATGATGCTAATCAACAGCAACAACAACAGCAAAATTATAAGAGCTAAACAATAAAAATAGAAAATAATATTTAACAAAACACGTCAGTACAGAATAACTAATTAATATAATTGTCTTGAAGGAGTAAGTGCAACTTAGCGATCATTTTTTATCAACAAACATATTATGGATTCTACGTGAAATGTCACGAAGGGAAAATATCAGTAATAGCATAGAGTGGGTTAAATATAATACCGGCAGCGTTAACTGCAAAGGAAACTATTTAACACTGAAAGTTTGATCCATCTCGTCTCTGTCACACTACATTCGAGAATAAGTGACTTACTAAAACGTGCAGCGACTAAATATTTTACTACATGATGCAAAAATAAAAATCAAATGTCACGTGTAAAGCGGAACAATTTTCACAGACGTTCCTAAGATAAGTCTTAAAAATAAAATAACAACGGTTTGTTTTCACTGATAGGATAAGCCGTCCGGTCAAGCAAGAAAGGACAGTGGGAAGCGCATTGGGAACACTTGAGTAAAAAATGCTAACACTGAAAATTTAGCGTTCAAGTTGAAGCCACAGCTTACCTTTACTGTGCCCTTAACAATGTGATCACTTCAGAGTCAAGTGAAAGCGCTTGACGTCTGTTTAACCATCTCATTCAAAAGACGCGAGATCGAACAAAGAGGTTAATTATACCGTAAGGAACCCGTTTGTTTTTAATTGACTAACATGTGCGACGGGTACCATTTGCAGTGTTATTGATTATTTTTGAACTGAAACATAAAGTTTGCTTAAAATAAAGAAGAACTAAATACCGTGAGAAATTTAATTTAACTTTGATAATATCAAGTTTCGTACCAGAATTCAAATGTAAGAAATAAGCACTGACTCCGCCATTGACCATGACAACGTTCAATGACGGAGCAGTTCAGCAATTTTTGAAAAAAACTTTTCCTCTGTTACCTCTTTTCCTTAATCAACGTTTATTAAAACTGTTTAACGATTTTGGACTGGAATAGTCAACAAATGATGAAAACCCTTCACTGTTTCATAACAGAATATTTTGCTGACCTTTAATGAAACAAGACACAAAACGAAATGGAAAAGAATGCCCGACTTATAACAGACTATTATATTTTCTAAATTCGCTATTTGTAGTTATGTCCCTGAGTATTTATTAAAATTCCACGAGAGGGCGTTGGATGCCTTAGATATGATATGTATATAATCGTCTCATATCCAACAAGCTCTATTGGAATAATTTCGAATAATTGCTTCATTAAAACAACCAACGAATATTGCAAGAGGTGGGAGTTTCTCAAAGCTCCCGAAGAGCTTTCGGGCCCGAAAACTAAGTTTCCAATCCCTTTTCCACAGATTCATCCTTGCCGGTTGTTTTTTGTACAAACTAATGCATTGTGTTTGTAAAGTGTCTCTGGAATCACAGTCAATTTCAATTTCATTTGTATTAGAATTCTACGTTGCGGGCTGATTTGACTGAAAACATATAGACTTTACTGACGACTAACAGAACTAACTAGCTGATACGATCACTGGATAATGAACTTGCTGATATTGCAATTCATTTGGTGACGGCACTGGAGAAATCTTCATTATGTGAAATTTCAATAACGATTCTGTTAGCCTCCATCCATCCGTTTATTTTGGTCCAAATCCAATTTCGAATTCTCCCCCCACCCCCCCTCCCCCTAAAAAAATCCCCGCCACACCCCTATCAAACACCCCAATTCCGCAGCCCCTCCAGAAAGCAGTGCGAAACAAGTGCTTACCTAAGGACGGTGACTACTTTTGATACTGCGCATACATTCTGCGCATCTGGAGATACCGTAAATGCTCGAATTAGCGCCAGCTTCAAATAAGCGCCCCGCTTCGAATTAGCGCCCCTCCTAAGGCGCAAAAGTTGTAATAAGCGCCCCACCTTTTTTATGAAAAAGTCTTAGGAACGTTTCCAGTTCGCAGAAAGTAGTTTTCTATAAGGTTTTTGAATTTTTATGTTGCAGTTTGGTTTTAAATAGAAATAAAGATATTGTCATTCTGAGGCTAAAAATTGTTAACAAAATAAGCGCCCCCCTCTCGCCTTAGAAAATTAAATAAGGGCCCCGGGCGCTAATTCGAGCATTTACGGTACTCGGGTTTCCTGTGGGAGGTGCTTACTAATACAGGGACATTTAGAGAAAGTAGAACTCAGCAAGTGCTCTTGCTATCCAAATGAAAATTGGGGGTGACCATGCATTTTCAGAGATAATAAAGCTTCAAAATTTGAAAAAAAAAAAAAAAAAAAAAAAAAAAAAAAAAAACGCCATACATTGCTTTGAATTTTACGGAGTTTTAGAATATTTTTTGCTTAGTTATCTCTAAAAAAAAATCCTTGGTTCCCCCCAATTTTCTTTTTGGATTCCAACAGCCCTTGCTCAGATCTGCTTTTCCCGCATAGTTATAAACTGCGCAAAAATACTTCGGTGTTAGTAGGCACCGTCCTAAAATATACAACAAATAGTACTGGAGGAAATGGTAATGGACCATTCTTCGGTCACTGGGTACTCGCACAGTTGGCGGTAGCCTACTATATATGGCTAGCTCGGAAATGCGGATAATCTGAAAGAACAACGCTGTATATTAACCTTATTCACGTTTATTTTACAAATTCGTTTCGTCTCCTAAAAAGAAGTTCATAATTTTAAGCAGCATCTGACTGAAGCTGCTGAAATCATGACTGTCGCCATTTGTTCCATACTGTGTTTCTGGTATTTTTTTCTGGCACTCTTTGCATTTTGATGGAATTCAGAAATTTTGCACTTTAATAATGATAACAATAATAATAATAATTCTCCCTTTTACAAAAGATTGTTGGATCTTACCTAGGGTTTTGAGATTTTCGACGAAGAGGAAGTATCTTAGGCCCCATCCACACTAATATGTTGTCGCCTTTCGTCCACACTATAACACCAGAAAACGCCAAACGCCGAAAACGTTTTCGAGACTTTTGAAAACGCATCGTTTTGAAAACGCTTCGTTTCTTGTGTGGACTAGTGAAAACGGACACTTTCGAAAACGGTGACGTAAGAATCGTCAGATGCCATCGATTCTAGTCTAAATTGGATCATCAATCCAAGATGACGGATGGTCTTGTGACGTTAATACATGCGCAATCCCAAGTCCCAGTCGTTTTCATTTTTTTCGAGCGTTTTAGTGTGGATAGGTGAAAACGATACGAAAACGCTAGTAGGGATGAAAATACTTTGCTTCGTTTTCGCCAAGATTAAAACGGACACTTTTGAAAACGCATAAGTGTGGATGGGGCCTTACAGCTCCTTCCGAAGATCTAAACACCCGATTGATAAAAAAAACTCCGAAGGTGTGTTTAGAAGAAAGGCATTAGTAACATACTTATGTGTCATTTGCTGCCGTACGGCTCAAGGACTTGGGCTTTTTCCTCAGTGTAGACCCACCGAGGCCGCTTAAAAACATGTACAATAAGAACATGGCCAGCAACGAAAAGCTGTCAGGGGGGGTGTTATTTTCCTCGTGCTATCAATGTGGCCTTTAGCAAAGAGCATTTAACCAAAACCTTTTGATTTCAAAAGCAGTTAACAGCTCAGTTGTTTGTACAGGAAAACTATTTCTAAGCTGAAAGTTGACGTTTCAGCCCTTTTCCGTCTTTTATTTTCAGTGTCACTCAGATTTATCCACCAACTGTTTGTCTGCTACACCTGTTCTGTTAAATGTCGCTCTAAAGGGAGCAAGTTCAACGGTAAAGAATTCGAGCAGAACTCAGTGTGGCTCTAGTTTAGGACACAAGTGTACAAAAGTCAGAGACACTCAATAATCCCTCCGGCGGAAAATCCAACAACAACCTCAGAAATTCGGATTAAATTCAGATAAAAAAACTAGATTACATGTATACTTTAGCGAAGTGTTATATGGGGAATAGGTGCCCCTGCCCTCTTCAAGCGATGAGGTCGATCGATCATGCTTCAGCATTTATTTTACGAAGGTCGGCTGTAATTGGCGGATTTCGATCCTTACACTCTTTCGGGAAGAAACTGTCTCCCTAGCGGTCCGCAGTGTTGCTCCTATTTTTTTTCTTTCCTGCATAGGCCTCCTTGTTTCCGTACGTCTTCGCAAAGGATCTTGTACAATACGCCCTATTGCTTGGGCGGGTGAACCACGTCCTTAGGCCGCACCAAGTGTGACCTCAGTGTGCTGTCAGATTTAAAAACTTGTTGTTGAAGGCAGCGGCGAAGAGGCCCGGGAAGGTCCCTGTATGTTAAGGTAGAACTGGCTCTGCCACAGGCTCTCTTTGGTAGATGCCGGTCTACAGGTTTTGGAAAGCTTCTGAAAAAATCTTTATTGTACTCAGATCAATTAACTGAACAACATAGTGATCATTAGTAATAGTTTTTATTTATATTTTCTCATATGCAATTATGAAAGTGCAGGAGACTACACTCCATTTTTATAAGACCTTATTTAAGCTTTGCTGCAGTTGCTGTGATTAAAACGATCTTATTTTTGCAACTAAGAACGTAGGTGTTTTGCAGAAAATCACCCACAAGTAGCCTACAAACAGATTTGTTGCAGTATCAAAAGATATTTATGGTAAAATTACAGTGTATGTTTAATGTTCGTGTTTTGTGTTATGTATATCCTTTACATGTCTTTACAATCCATCACTCCGAGTCAAAAGTTGATTGAGTCTTGTTCTCAGTGCTTCCCCTTGGATTTTTTCAGTGGCTTTTTCAGTGACTTTTTCAATTTTTTAAAAGCTTTAGATTGCAGCTTAAGCTTTTTCTTCAACGGAATCAGTCGTATTTTATACCGTTGAATACGAAATCCAATTGGAATAATACGTGATCTTAAGAGGTGACGTAAGGGATGTGCTGGTTGGTGGACATGCACTCTCTTTGTTCTTGCTGTCTTTCGTCTCGTTTTAATGATACGGCGAAGATTAATCTTCCCACCATTCTTGAATCCTCTAGATCTAGAAGCTTATGTGGGAAAAAGATCAAATTCTACGTTAGCTTGTCGCGTGGTAAACATTTAAATTTGGATAATATGCCCAACAAAAAAGACATCCTTAATGCTTTCGTGCATCATTTGAAATGGCAATATGCTCAATTCAAGATGAGCACTTTTCACCAGAACTGCGATTTCAGTATTCTGTATTTGTTCAAGAATAAGCCGGGTTCGTTATCCCCACTCCAGTTTTTAATTCACTTGCAAGATTGTCTTATTTTTGTAGTTAAACGTTACAAGAAAAGAGCATACGGTTACCGTCACTAGCTTTTGCCCCTGTCCCTTACTAATAAATAACAATTAACTTTATTTGCCCAAGGTAATGGTTTATCAACAGAGCTGGTTTTCAGGCGAGCTGTGCCTAAATGTCAATAGTAAATCTAAGCAGTACATTAGCAAACAATACTACATTTATTCTCTCACAGCATTTCATATTGATATATTCCACTTTCATCCCATCACCACTGCGGGTATATTACAAATTTACAACGAAATGATCACTTGGCTTGATAGCTCAATTGGTAATGCACTGCACCGGTATCATGTCCTTCAAATCTGAATTTTTTCAGGCTTTCTTTTCCCAACTGCATAAGTTGAGTACACAACAACGATGGTCATTCACTTATTCATTCTTTCACCCATAGGTCAAATGTATGAATTTCGTGTCAGTTTCACTTTGAATTCTTTACAATACACTGTATAACCATATTTACCATATACTGGGAAGTTTAAACTATTCATGAATTAAAACTGCTTCAAGCCCCTTCCACCCTCCAAAAGGAAAGAAAATAATTAATTTACATATCAGTTCATTCTTAGGGGAAATAAAGGAGTCACTTTGTTTACTATACTTGGCAATTTGTTACGTTCCATGCAGTATACCGTACATGTTCTACTAATCGACGACTAACAAACATAGCTTAGGTTTACTTACGCACAGTATCTCTTTCAACAAACACAGTTTTTGGGCCATTATCACCATGTAGATCCACACTGTGATCAAATGAGTATGGATACCAGCCTCTCATTGGATTAAACCACCAGTTTCCTTTGAGTACAACAAAGTGAAGCAAGAAAACATTAGCAAAAACATTAGTAACAAATAAATAAGCAAATGGATGAATAAATCAATAAATAAACAAATAAAAAGAACATGTCAGTTAAAGGTCATGGCTACAATTGGCTTAAAAATCTCGAAGCACTGTCTGTTCAAAGCGTCGCCTTCCCTCTCCAATCAACATTAAACCAGGGGAAAGGGGAGGAATGTTGCAATGACTTTTATGAGTCGTTGTAGTCTTAAGAAAAATGTCGTGTCTTCAGAGGGTATTTTTGTGTGGTTCTAAATCCCAATATGTTGAATACAAAGTCTGGTCATGTACCGACACAAGACTTTTACAACATAACTGATCCTAGCAATACAGTGACCCTGGTCAGTGAATTTTCCACCTCGCTCAGAGTCTTCTCTGTGAGCTTGGTGGTTAGACCATCCGATCGGTAGGAGGAATGCCGACATGGGAGCGACTTTCTTCACTCGGGGTTACAGGTTTAAGAAATGTGGATAAAGTTCATTAATTATGAATATAAATTCACAATTTTACATATAATATCATTGTGAATGCTTCATCGTATTCAGCCCTCAAATCCTTCGTGTTGACCAGGGTGCATTTTTTTCGACAAGGCATTGTCTTGCTTACAGTGGCAACACTGATAGCCTAGTGAGAGCTAGCATTCCACATGAATCAGCCCCTTGATATTTGTTCATCATGGAGAAAATGGATAATAATGTCCATTTTAACGATACATAACTCACCATCACCATATCCGTGACCATAACCAAAACCTAAACCACGCCTATGCCCGTGTGCCAGGTCATAGCCATAATTAGCTAAAACATGTCTCAGCAATCCGCCCCGCAACGGTGCATGTCCAAAATGGTGATGGTACCCATAGCCGAAACCGTGTCCAGGTAACGGCCCATACCACGGACCGGATGCGAAGCCATGTGAGAAAGGATAGCGAACACCATATCCATAACTGTGCCACGGACCTCGTCTGTAGAACCAATGGTGCCCAAAAGGTCCCAGGGGTCCAAAATGCTCAGGTACATGCACTGGATGGTATCCACCGTGATACACCGGAATGTTAAGCGGATGACGGTGCATGAGGTGATGAATGTATTCTCCAGCAGCTGCCGGCACCCCATTAGGCATCAGGGTCATCGTACTTGTTGAGGGAAGAAGGGAGCCGACTGTTGGTGGGGCTGCCAGAGTAAGCACGTCATGCTTCTTGTGTTTGAGGTTGAGATGGTGTTTGATTGGCTTGTGAAAGATGTGTCTTATCCATCTCTTGGGTTTATGACCATCTCCTCCTGTTAAAAATCAAAGTCTCCTGTAAGCCAACTCGTGAATGCAGAAGTAAATAGTGGCGAGGTATAAAACATTGTTCGCATTGTGTTTGGTTGGCCCAGGACTCGAAATATAAGCCATAAAGGCTTCATAAGGATCCTCACGGGTATTTCATTCCGCATCCTACGCCGCTTAGATTTTTAGCCGTTCCCCTCAGCAAGATTGAGCCCCTTGGATAGTTTTGTATTTTTTAAAAAAGTCTTAATTTTGAAAATTGTTTGGAGCCTTTGGAGTGGTCGGCTTTTATAGGCGAAAAAGAAAAAGAAAATAAGGAAAAAATTTGCTTCCCTTTGCTTCTAAGTAAGCGCACCACGCCACTACACAACATGTCCATGACTCCTGAAGGAGATATTGTTGAGAAGTTGTTGAGGGTATCGAACTATCCGCCACCCGTGGCGCTACGATTATAACAGTCAAATTACTTCGGAACGCCAAAAAGGAATACGCGAATGAGCAGGGAACACCCTCAGACGTTTATCCATCGTACTTTCTCCCTCCATTTTGCGCGAAATCCCTGTTGACTTGGACGACAATCTCGGCCTTGAGCGGCTTTCAACGCGGCGCTTTCAGTCACCAAAATAAAAACTTACGAAGACAAGTGTTCTAAAGACTATTTCTTTTGATTTCGAACTCCAAAAGACGTGAATTTTTATAATTGAAGGAGGAGGGAACCTAAAGCGAGCTGCGATTATACGCCGTATGTGAAAGTTTGTGACAGATCGACCGACCGATCGACTGAGTGACATTTACCCCACATCACGATAACTCGTTCATTGCGCATGCGCGCATTCTCGAGTAAAAATAAATGAAAGCAAATCTCATAGAATTCGTGACTTCCAACCAAATTTTTTTTGCGCTAGTCACCAGTTTTTCAAGAATTCTTTCTAATCAACAACATTCACTATTTATCATCCTTAAAGAGGAAATAGAATTTCCGTTGCATGCCTCTTTTATTTTAAAATATCCTTCCCTTATCTGGAGCTCCGAAGGAAATAAACTAACATATAACCAAAATGTTTTGCTTTTGCGTTTTGCCAAATTCAAGAGAGGAAATGACAAAGATAAGAGGTAGTTAATTTGTTGAAACTCCACAACGAGTAGATCCTATGTTGGAAGATGATAAAAATGTAATATAATTCAAAAAAATGGCAAACTGTGAAAAATTGGGAAGACGTACCTATTGTTCCTTTTGTTCGGACGTTCACGATCGATGAAAATATCACGAACAGGGAAAATGGCATAAGAACCTTTTTCTTCATTTTCTTCCTTTCCAAGATATGCCTGCCTCCTAAAAATAAACGTATTTTCAGGATTCTTGAATAACAAGATGTAAATACAGATTGAAATTTTAAAAAACGTTCTTACTTCCACAAACCGGTGTCTGATAATTTATTTTGCCATGAGATTGTTTTACTTTACAATTCAAAACAGTAACATGGTTGCTCCAGTATGAACAATAAACCTGACAGGTGAAAAATAAAACTAAACATTCCGTAATTTAAACGTCAGAGCTTTTTGGTGGCGTCGCTTCTTTTTCGTGAAGGTAATGCATAGCACGCCACTCAAAGTTCCAAGGAACTCGGCTAGAAAAATAGCACTGAAGTACCTGTCCTTTTACTTTATTCTCAGCATTTTAACAATTTCAACTTCATGTACGTTGGCTTTTAGACACTTCTTTAAATCTCAATTTTTCTTCAGACTAATAAAGCAGGAGTGTTGTTGTTGTTGTCGTTGTTGTTGTTGTCGTTATTGTTGTTGTGAATTCAGGTGAAACAAAAAATCAAATAATTACGATGAGCAATGAGCAGAATACATTTTTGGGAGAACTTTCAAACGTCTTGAGTGTTACGTTAAAGCATAATTAAAAATGTGGTTCTTTCTCAAAAAATCTAGAAATTGCAAAGCAGTACTACTAAAGAACCACCAACGCAAGCTGGTTGTCTTTTGTATCCTGGCATGATCCCTTTTGCGCCCTTTTAATGTTCTTTTTGCCCCGTAATATGTTTCATCCGAATGGCTGTATGTCCTCACTTTCTTTAGATCCCCTGTGTTTCCCTTTTGTGCCCCGGTAAATTCCCCCGTACATATTCCCTTGTACGTTCTGGCACATTTTTTGGTGTTCTTGCTGTTCTTTGTTCACTTACATGTCATATCATTTCTGTCTCGAAATTATCGGCTGATAGTTGGCTCACGGAAATATGATGTTCTTAAAACAAATTATAGGGCTTATATGCAACAAGTTTAATAAAAAAAATTCCAAGGGGCAACCATCCGACTGATAGCCCCAAAACAGAACTTTTTATTGTTTTTATTAGTCACCGAGATTGGCAAATAAACGTACTATTAAAAACAACAACGCAAGCAACCTGTTTGTTAATGAATTATAAAATATATGAGAGGTTTATCTTCGAACGAGTACTATCCTTCCAAGTATTTTCACTGGTTGAACCCTATGACCCGATAGTGCCTCTATGCGGACGAAAAAAACATCACGTGATCACCTACAACCAATCAGATTCTACTGGTGAACTATATAATCCCAGATGGCCCGCTTTCACGTAAACTAGAAAGAATCACAATCCGAATCAGTCCCATGTAGCACTAGTTTTCCAATAACGGAAAGTTCACTCCGAGCTAATTATCAGATATATGAGCTTATTAAAACTGAATCATTGTATAATGCAATTCGAGGGATTTGATTGGCTTAGCGGCCATGGTATATGAGCCATTATACCATGGCTGAGAAATGGCGGCCAGTAAATTGTCTGCTGGTTATTCTTGCACAGCGAAATCAGTAAGATCTAGCAATATTTCTTGATTGTTTTTAATAAAACAATTATTCCACTTGCGCTTGTTGGATATGGAATGATTATAGCCAACTCGGCGCTACGCGCCTCGTTGGCTATCTATCATCTCATATCCAACGCGCGCTCGTGGAATAATTGTTAATTATACAGTAAAAACCCGCATATAAGAACCTACAATCTTTAAGGTCAGGCTGAACAGGTTCTTACATTTCAGGATAATTTTTCACAATTCAGGCTGATTAGGTTCTTAACAGTTTCTTATTTTTCAGAGGTTGTCGTAGTGTAGCCATTGGCAGATTTAGATTTTAAATCGTCTATATTACACTGTAGCTTTATGGAAAACATATTTCTAGTGAAAATCCAAACAAATTTAAATCAAAGAAACATATACACAATAACTTTTTGCCAGAAGTTTCTCATCACACAATTAAAATTGTTTTTGTATAAGAACCTATTTTTCTTTGCCAGGCTGAACAGGTTCTTATATTTTTGGGTATTTAAATGCCAAATTTCAGCCTGTAGGTTCTTCTATCACTAGGTTCATATATGCGGGTTTTTACTGTATGACTTGTTCTGAAGTTGGTAACATTAACCCCCACCTCCCCATCGTGAAGCTTTATCAGTCTTTGGCCATTGTCCTCATTTGTTGTAACCAACTTTCTAATTAATCCCTTAAGTCTATTCACTTAGTTGTATGGCTGTCTCTCACAACAAGAATGCTTGGCCCTCGCCTTCATTTACAGTGAACACAACAGGAACATTTGCTGTACTGATAGTTGCAACAAAAGCATAGATACGCCTTTTACTTTATTCTGCATCAACTAGCACATTTGACTGCCAATCACTGAATCAATTATCATTGCCTCATTTTGCACACCATCAACATTTTTTAGGACTGACCATGGGCTGTTTGTCATCAGCAATGGTGGACGCTTAATCACTCTCAATCTGTAGACGCACCTCAAAGTTCATCTGGTTAACTTCTAGACTACCATGAAAATTTTTGCATTCCTTATTCTTTGCAGGACATCTCTTGTCCGGTTTGATCGCACCTGTGACATCTTCCATGTGTTTTTTGCGGACAGTGTTCAGTCCTGATTTTCCGTTTTTGTACAGTGGTTTCCAGCTCGTTCAAAGTTAGCACTAGTCACTATTCAATGACCTGATCCAGAATATTTTTATCTGTCGTCTCTTGAATTCACAGTAAGATGCCTTTTCTCGGAGCCTCGTATTGATTGGTTGATTTTTTCTATAATCCAGAAAAGTCTTTGCACGAACGGAACATTAAATTCTGGCGTAAACAGTTGCAGGCTCGGTCGCTGTGCTTTTTTTGTGGTTTCAGTGGAAAGCAAGTGTCTGGTGCGCAGTTCCTTGGAGTGTGCATATGCTCAGTATTCTGGACAGACTTTTTCATATCAAGAAAAAATATTAACGTATCTTTGGAAAACCAAATAATTGTCGACTTTTTTTTAAAAGAAGGGTGATTTCAAGGGAATTGATCATCTTTTCCTTTTCCTTATATTCTATTTTGGGTGAGCATGCTTTTTGCCATTTAAAACACTTTTAAAGCATATCATCCAATTTGAAAGAATGATTTTCGCAAACAACAATAACCCTCATGTGCACCTCGAGGAAAGGAAGAAAGTGTTGAGTAACATGTAAGAATTTGTGATTAGCCAGTCCCCTTGTACGCAAACAGGCTACTTACTTACACTTAGTTTACTTTAAGTTTTGGTTATGATTATTTCTTATTTTCTTTTTACCATTCAGTATATATACCTGTAGTTATTGTAATCATGTAGTGTTCTTATTGTCTGCCTATTCCTTGTGAAATAGTTTCTCAGAAAAAAGACATTAGCGTTCGCCAGATTGACTAGTTGGTGGAACACTTGTAACAAACATCCTGCATTTGAGGTCCCCAGTAGTTCAGTAGGGGAGCTTTCTTTTGTGCAAGGTTTGAACTCCTCTTCCTTCCGTGAATAATTGGAATAGTCTTTTCCATTACTTCTACTGGTTGTTGACAGTCATGGGGTTTCCTTGAAGGACGTCAAAGCTATTTCGCCTAAGCCAGTGTTTATTTCCACTACCATACGTTAGTTCAGTATTATCCTTGTCACCCATCCGTAATATCTCCCACCAAAAAGCACACGATTTAGCTGTGAAACCTGTATTAACTGCCATCCGCCCATGTTAGACCATATAGAAGAAAACTCAAAACTCAAGAATACCAAGGGATAAAATTTCAGTGAGTTGTGCTAAAGTGAAAATGTTAGTTGCATTGTAAAATGTCGGAAAAGCCAAATTAAGATTTGTTCAAAACTCATCGTTTAATCTGAAATAAGCCCTACCCTCCCTGTCCATTAAGCTCTCTTTTCTGCTTGAGTCCTGAAAATGAATAACCTCCCCACCCCCTTTTACCACAAAACTCTCATCGCATGGGCTAATGGGTAAACAGTGCAATTACGTTTATTAAACAAACGATTATTTGCGGGAAGCCACAAACGGCACTCCATGAGTTTCGAATATACACAATGAACAAAATTGCTTAAAATTATAGTGACTCAGTAGAAGCATGCATCTCAGGAGATATATATGTGTGTAAATATTGATATTTTACACAGTTTATCGTTTCATATGTTTATAAAGGTAAGAGAATCCTCACGCTTCGAGAGAGAAATGTAATTCGATTTCTTAATCAGTTCTGGCAATGCATCGACTAGAGATATAAAATGGCTTGGATTGAGGTGTTATCAAAAACTACTTATAACATGGCTAGGCCGTGTGACAGTACTTAACGAAAAACTTGCTTGTTGCGTAGACAAACTCTTTTGTAATATTATGGTTAATCCAAAAAGAAGTAGTCGTCGAGGAAGTCTTAAAATTCTTCAGCTTTTAATTTTTGGAGGTTTTTTAAGCGCAGCTTTTGATTTCATAGCTCTCATAGCCTTAAGTAGTTCATTCTTTCAAGTTCCTCCTCCATTCTCATCTCCTCCATCTTCTCGGCGACATCCGCATTTGGAGAGCTATGAGGGTTTGCTCCGTTATCCAAAATCTGATCTTCTACAGTGGTAGTATCGACAGCTGTAGAAAAACAAGCGTAAAGGTCATTAACTTTCTACATAGACGTCATTTGTAAGCAAAAACAGGTCAAAACTGGCCGGGAATTGGAGTCAGCCAAAATCAGTAAAACTAAAGCTGCGTAACCAAACGCACTTGGGCTCTAGCTTCTTGGGTTAGGTAGTTTTCTCTGAAGTAAGAAGAAATGTAAATAGAATATTAACTAATATTAAATTATTATTATTATTATTATTATTATTATTATAATTATTATTATTATTATTAAAGTTGGCTATATATTTTTAGTTTTTCCTTGAGACTGGGTGCGCGTCTTTCATAGCAGCATTCAGTTTAAAGAAACAAAATTTCGTTTTCCTTGATACATGTATTTGCATTTGATATACTGTATTGTGATTATGTTACTGTATATCCACCGTTTTTTAAGCGTTTCTACACTGATCTCATTTTTAACCTCGGTCAAACGTAAAAAAAAGTAAATAAATAAATAAGAAGTCCGTTTAAGATGAGGTTGTTATTTTGAGAGTCCAAGACTGATGTTTACCAAATCATTTAACGATTTATAAAAATGTGGAGACTGGCCCTGCGTGTGTTTGTTTACTGTTTGAATGCGTGAAACCCAAAAAACCGATTCATCAAATGGTCCTAATCTGACGCATGCGCAGAAGTTTGACCCCGGTGAAGTCTCATGTGTAAAACTAATTTGTACAAGCCGTTCCCGCGGTAACAGCGTTTGAAGTAGCCCTTACGGAAAAAACTTGGGTGATGGTATCCATACGTGTTAACAGCATGGTTCATAAATCCCGGATACTGTGGAGGTATAACAGGGCGGGGTATAAGGGTTCCTGTCACAGGCTCCTGGTACATGCCGTCATTTGGATCTGCCAAGAACACTGGACCAGATGCTTGCATGTGCGGCCAGTGAGTATGATAACCATGTCGAAGACCCCAGGGTATCATGGGATGGTATGCTGGATGTAGGTAATTGTTGTGGAATCCCGGATGTGGAAAGTGAGGAAACGGATGAAAGACATGACTGCCCGGAAACAATGGGTAGCCGTGATGAATAGGGCTTGATACTCCATGAGGTCCGACGAATAATTCGTTTTCCGCGTTTGCAGGAGGAAGGTAAGGCCCTTCTAATATAGAAGTTGCTACTAGTGGAACAGCTACAACTTCCTGTCGTCGATGGAATACATTCTGATAAGGATTCACTGTGTACTTGGTTGCTAATATGGGGCTCCCTGTATACAAATCATGGTGAAGCACATAGTTCAGTATTTGCTCATGATAGAATTCCGCTTCCTTAAAATGTTTATTTTATTTACTTAGTAAAAACATTAAAAATCGTTTTCATAATAACATAGAAAAGAAAGGAAACGCTAGCAATAATTTACGCTTCCTGACAAACAACCACAGTACAAAAATTTGTACCTATCGGTACGATTAAAGAAGTATCATTATTTTGCGTTCTTTGCTCTCGTTCAAGCCCGGGATAATTTTCCAGTAAATTTGTATTTGAAAACGAAAACGAGCTTAACAGTGGTAACCAGGGAAAATACAAAATTAGATTAGGAACCCTTTCAGTCTGATTTGTCAATAGCCATCCATTATATAAGACCAATTTCAGACTGTTTCCGAAAATCAGGGTTTGTTATATGCATGTTTTTACTATATTCTCTACAAAATAAAATTAGAGTTTGAAACATGGAAACATACCTGTAACTTGGCGGGAAAATGCATCCAGAAAAACTGCGGTTAAGAGACCAACCATAAAGACCATGTCAAAATAATCCAGCTGAAAGAAGGACACTTTAACTAACAATATGAAACATCTTTCCCCCTCACCCTGCTTCTAATTTTAGTAATTAGGTCAAATAACAAAAAACGATCCCCACTTACCCAAGCGGTAGTTGTATTTATTTACCTGCAACAGTTGAATCAACTACCAGCAGCACTTGCCAAAACAAATGGTAAAGAAATACTAAGTTTAGAAATTTACCAATTGGAAACGCAAGCACCTTGTAGAAAACAATAAATAAGTCAGCCACATCGTCAGACAATATAAATTACAATCACGTTTCAAAGGTCCACATGCTTTCTTCTTTCTTTGCAACAAGACCAAAGAAGAGTTAAGTCAGCTAAGTACAAAAGAACTTTTGGCTTAAAAGTAAAAGTTTGTGGCTGATGGTTTATCTCGATAGATATTTGTTTAAGAATTGAAAAAGGCAACGGAATTTATTTTTGTACAAAAGATAAAGTCTTAGAAGATGCGTATATACAAAACGCGAGAGGACAACCAACTTGAATCTTAAAAGAAAGTTCCAAAGTTGCATCTAAATGGTTTAAGGCCCATGTCAAAAAGTAACAACAACAACAACAAAAGTTGTGACGCAAACTCTGGTTCCAAGTGTTAAGGAGTTATGCACATTACCCAGGAGGATTTGCAGGTAGTACGTGTGGAGATTTCTATTGTAGGGAACGGGGAGGAGGGGAGGGGACTGCTGTGGGAGACTGCAACCAGCCTCTATCCCCAGTTACCAAATTACTGAATTATTTTATACGGATAAACTGGCCTAGTTTTTGGGCACCGAATTCTCCTCACAATATTTAGCCATAGTTGTTGTCAGAGAAGAAAAACAACCCAACGCTGTGTAAAAAACGATCGTAGAATTAATTACTAGTGGCATGAAAAAGGCTACAGGAATTCGTAATATTGGATCCAACTAACAAAAAAAATGTTGTTTTTCAGGTCTGGAGTAACAATGATTTTGTTTATCACCCGCCACTATGCGGGTAACTGACTTGAAGGATCAAAACCACGGTAGGGCCATAGATAAATAAAGGTCAGACTGTTGACAGTACACGCCCAAAAATTTCAACTTCAGGTAATCAATGTTGACAAAGAAAGGGACTTGACTGGTTACAGAATATTCAGGTCTAAAAGAGACTATAAGTCGACAGTAGAGTGAACAGAACTGCCGAAGAGCCGAAGTGCCGAATTCGTAGCCTGAGAATGAGTTCAGTAGATGCCAGATAACAGAGTTATCCAAACGTCGAATTCAGGAACTTTTTCTCGGGGAGGAAAAAAAGCACTTGGGGGAGCGCGCGGAATGTTAGTAAGGGGGTGGGTGAGGGTTCAACCTCTGAAGGACTCTGAGAAATCTATGTAGATGAGAGGCTAAAAATTTAAACCGGGTTTGTAACACGCACGAGAGTCTTGCAGGCCTAATTCAACCCCACGTTTTAACAGCCATTGCCATATGCTAAATGAGATATAGGAAAAGTCATGGAGCCAAAATGTACTCATGGAAGAAATAAAGCTCTATCTGGCTATTTCTCATGAATAGGAGCCACGGAACCCCGTCACCACCGTCTCTGTACTCCAGGTTCATTCGCCGGGGCAGATTAACGCTAGTCCCCCTAAAAAAAGATACCTGTATGTCGATGTGCTGGGCTCTTATAAATCCGTGATCGATTTGCATTTGTTGTAGTTTTATACTTAAAAGTATAACTTATTAAGTAAAATTTATCTGTACACGGACTGCTTGTTGTTATCACAATTTTGTAAACGTGCAGTCAAAGTTACCGCGAAAAGTTTTGGGAGGATCCCAACAGTCTATTCTATGCCTCTTCCTCTTTCTCTCTCCCGTTTTATTTCATTAGGCAAATTAACTGCAATGTGGAACAAATGCGATCCTAAATTGTTTCCTTAAAACTACCTTTCCTTTAACTTAAGTTATATAAAAATTTCAATATTTCCTAAAGAGATTTCCATCGCTCTGATATCACATGGGTGGTCAGCGTCAGACTTGCTACCCTCTTGGATGATCAACTGCGACTAAAGGAAAGTAGATGAGCGGATCCTTTGTGTCAAAACTGTTGTCTTTGTTTAATATTCTGTAGGCAGGACCTGTTAGGTAAGACTTTTGGTCTTCCTGTGCAGTAGTCTCATGCGGTACACCATGGGCATCTTTCAGAATTGGCACGGTAAGGAGGCCGAATGAGCCTTGAGCTTTAACTTCTAGAATAGAACAAAGTTGACGAAAAGGTCATAATCTAATTGATTCAGGGATTGGTGGTCAAGTTTCTACATTTACGATTAAAAACATTCATCTCCTGATTTGGTGTGGTAGACTGACGTAATCCTCTTTAGTATTTGAATGGCCATTTAGCCATGTAAATTTACTTGTTCTTAGATACCTTCTACTTAAAACATGTTGTTTTCCTAAATATAATTCTACCTGGCATAACGTTTTTGTTCAATATCGTTATAATTAAGATGTTTTAAGAATATATTTTAATCTTCATTTGGACAAATGTGTTTTTGTTTTGTAAACAACCACTTTTCGAATCTATAACGATCTTACTCTTAAAAAAAAGGTTAATAATGGAAATAGATGTAAAAGGTATTAATCCCAAGTCTTCTAAACAGAAACTCAAACGGTCAAGCTTATTAATTTAAGTAAAATAAGCAGTTTTGTTTGGTGTTTTAAAATGGACTGAAATCTTAGGTGTGACTTGAAACCAAAACAATGACAGGTTATGCCGCCTGACATAACACAATACTTAAAATGGTTTTGTTGAGATCTTAACCAATTCTTTTTGGGCGTCTCACACTGACTTTTCTCATGGTAAATATTACAGCTCGATATAACTAACGAAAATTCCTAACATTTTCCTTGTGTTAATCTCAATTTATTTTCAGTCTAAAATGACATTCACCGGGTGGTTCAACCTTTTCAGAGAGAACATCATTTTAATTTAAGTTTCCTGTAACTGACCACGAGGAAACTTACCGTACTTTCTTCTGTTCGGTGAAGGCCGCCCGTTTACGTCTCCAGGCCCCAAGATCACGAGAAATAGCAAGAGATTTAAAATCATTTCTGCCATAACATTTCAAAGCAAATTACTAGAGCACCTTAATTGTGTTACTTAAAATTTTAAGAGGAAATCGAAGGAGTCGTTACGTTAAAGGGGAGCCTTGTTGGGAGAATACACTTCAGCTTTCACACGCAAAATCATCAAAACGAGGCAGATCATTTTTATTCACTTATTCAGATCGATATTTTTATCCCTAACCGCTGTAAAAACGGTCATGGTTTGCGGGCTCAAATTACTGAGCTCTAAATGTCACTGCAAAGTCAGCTTAAAAACTAACTTTGCAGCCGCGATTCTGTGCTTTAACATTATTTTCCAATGAGTGTTGAAACCTAAGCAATCACTCCGAACAATCCCACTGAACGCAAATGACACATCGAACCACGAGAAAGGAACGCGGAAAAACGCGTGCGACAAAAACACAGCTGGTTGTAGTTTTACTTTTTTTGTTCGGAAAATGGAGCAAGTATTTTCTTAATACTGTAATCTTAAAACGTTGCGAAAAAAAAAATCCGAAGTAAAACGCACTTGTTGATACAATAAAAACCTCTCTATTCGTACACATTAAGGTTTGCGGGATTGATCGCCAGAGGGAGTGCCTGAAAACTATACATTTATCTTTGACACTTATTCTACTGGGTGATAAATTTCTGAATTGCCAAATTTCAGCTTCATTTAGAATACCCACGAGTGAAATCACAGTTTCCACATTCACAGGAATGCACCGAACCCTGAATTTGGGTACTTCATGTAAGACAGACCTTTTTGTCATTGCCAATGGCAGGGCAGAATTATTTGTCTTTTAGTAAGAATTAAGGTTAGGGGACACCTTGCGATGTCTATCATACAGATAATGCATATCATTAGCGTGCATTTCTGGACATATCTCTTACCTTCACGAAATTCAAGCACTTCGTTGAAAATTAGACAAAAAGAAAACCTGACATACTTACAGACAATTCACGACAAAATTAGAAAGAATGGACGCAGCTGGTCATGGGCTCCTGGTTAAAGTTTATATGACAGAAGTTTTTGTCTGTTTGATCAAAGGTTCATATTGTTCTCGTATGGAAATTGAAGAGAAAGTTATTATCGATTTTTTCCTCGCGTTTGAGGCGTATAAAGCGTCAAATTTCACTTCCGGGGTTCACTTCCGGTTGGGTACAATGCTGCGCAAGACCGGGAGACTGGGGATAGTAGGGCTGTGACCCTTGAAACAATGGATTTGTTGAAATTAAAGTCAAACTGTTTATTTCCACATTTAACTTGCAGCTAAACTGAGGTGCAAAGTCAAGTGATGACTTGACTGCTGCAATACGTCCAGAATTTTTTCGGGCGCAATTAAACTATCTTCTATAGCTTTCACTTTTAGCCGTTTAGAAAAGAATTCGAACCCGCCAGGATTTGAACCGGCGGTCTTGCCTGTGCATCGTTTTAAATCACTCTACTTGATGTCAATGAAATACTATCTTTCATCGTTAGGGCCGTAACGCCCCTCTTCGTCATCTTCGTCATCGTCGTATTCAGGCGCCGGGTAATGCCTTGGAGGCTCATCACGATAATGGTCATAATCGTCATTATCAACATCATCATCGTCATCATCAATATCGTTACCGGCGTCCTCGTTGTTCAATGGATGTGTAAATGCTGGATTCATCGGCGGAAACAGTGGTAGGTTGAGTCTTTTCCGGAGAGGCCTTCTAATTCGTAGATGTGGAGTTTCCCGATAAAAGAGCTGTGCTTGGTTAGGCAAAGGTGCTCCTGCAAAGCTAAATGGAATCATGCCTTTCGAAGGTGCAGGGATAGGATATTGCAATTCTCCAGCGGTATTCAAAGTTTGATCGTTTTGAAGGTTTGGAAAATTTGGTTGCTGTTGTTGAAAAAGTTTAAAGTTCCTTTGGAGTTGAGCGAGGTGGTTCTGCATTTGGTCCTCGATAAATTTTCTTTGCTCTGCTATGTTCGTTTCTTGCATTTGCACATCATTACCTGATAAAAAGTCATTTTGCCCTTGGCCATACATCTGGTTCACTGGACTTGAGAAAGTTGGTGACGGCATATCACGTGCGTTTGTGACTCCGTTTAACCCATTCATGCCCATTCCATTAAAATAATTAATCTCATTCGGGTGAAAAGTACCTGCATCGTGTACGCCCTCCATACTTTTCATACGAGAAATAAAGTTAAGCAGATCTAACTGGTTTGCACGTTTAGCGGAAATTTCACTGTCTTCAAGGGATGGTGTGGTAATCTGAGTAGCGTAATTTTCTTGAAGTTTTGCCTTAGCAGTTTTAATTGAATTATTTGCTACTGCCAGTTTATGTAGAACCTCCTGTTTTTCATCCTTATGCTCAGTATTTCGTGATGAATGAGTCTTTTTCTTAAGCTTTTCCAGTAGTTCGAGTATGGCGCTGCGAAGTTCATGGATGGTTTTGTTTTTCCCAGCTTCCGATCTATCCTGTTCATCATAATTGTTGACTTTCTCGGCCTTGCTTTCTCCTTGTGTTTCTGACAGCTGGAATTTTCCATTTATAGCTTGTGAAGCATTTGGATGATCTCGATATAATGCCCTCAAAAGTTTTCGAAACTGCTTACCAACTATAGTTTTCTTGCCAAATTTGATTTTCTGTGGAGTTCTTACTAAAACGCGTTTCCTGGAAATGGGCTTCTCAGTACCACAGCAGTTTAATTCCACAGAAGAACTTAATGGTCGTTTCTTCTTTAAATATGCAATGTGGACGTTTTTCCTGCCAAAAAAATAGGATAATTATAAAACGAACGAGAAAGGTCACTTTACTTTACTATAAATAGACAGAAACAAAACATATATAAAGGAAAGATGGAATGGTCCGTACACCGATCTAATGCTCTAACCACCGGGCTACTGGGAGACTGATGGCGAGGTACGTTCATGTGTGATTCAATTTAAACCTTTAACCCATCACTTATTTTGATAATTTAATTCATAAAATAAATGGAATGCTCTGGCCTTACGTCTATGAAGTCACTGAAGACTGCGAGTACACATCCACACAAACACAAACTCCTCTCGTGTTACAATAATTGCCCTTCATGTCGCACACCGTTAGTAAGATGTCCAGTGCCGCTGGGGTGTAGTTTTCAGAACATAATTTGTGTGCCTAACCTGACCTCATCTGCTTCGCTGCTTTTAAAATTCTTCTTAGCACTCCTCTAAATGGCAAATTTAAGTTAAACATGTAATGTTCAGCCCACTCCCAGGCATAACTGCACTACACACTACTGGTTAAGGTGGCTGGCAATGTTTTCTAGCACGCAGTCCAGCACTAATACTTTGAGGGATCAATTGATACAACAACAGTGGTATCAAACAAATGCTTTATCATTGGTGAACAGGTCATAGTGGTACCTTTTTTCTTTTCTATAAGTTAAAGGTTCTCAGACTTTTTTTTTATAAGGCTCATAGCGAGTCTTTACCTGATACGCTGTATATGTATGTATTTTACTCGAGAGTAGAACTGTCTCCTCGTACCAAGGTGCGAGTCAAGATATATGAAAGATTCTCTCTCATATAGAGGCTCATCTTTATGGAATTTTGTTAATTACAACGACAAGGAGGCAGCTGCGTCCCCGAACTTTAACGATCTCAGGAGGCCGTGGGTTAGCGATGAGAACTATTTTAAAGTTTTTTAAGTACTAGTTTGACTGTACGTCTGCATCAACCACACGTTACAGACAACGGAATTTTGTCTACTGTTAACCTACTATTAACTATTATTATACCTGAAATATTCTAAAGTAACGTAGATTAGGTTAGTTTGGGCGTAAACACACGACCCCACAAGCTTACAGCTTTGAAAGCCATCGTGTTTAAAAAAAGATTATGTATGTATGTATGTATGTATGTATGTATGTATGTATGTATGTATGTATGTATGTGTATGTTTCCTTGTCATAATAGGTTACCATAGTAACGCCATAACCTGTTAAAACAGCCCCAATTTTAGCTTTTAGTGGTTGTAAGTTGGTCTTCCCTATTTTTATGGTGAACTGTGACCAGCATGTTCATTGTAAATTGTAGTTATACTACTACTACTACTACTACCACCATCACCACCACTACTACTACTACTACTACTACTACTACTACTACTACTACTACTACTACTACTACTACTACTACTACTACTACTACTACTACTACTACTACTACTACTAATAATAATAATAATAATAATAATAATAATAATAACAACAATAATAATAAAATATAGCGGTTTCCCACTAATTAAGGACACCTATCTAAAAATATAAAAATAAATACATGCATAAAACCTATATCATAAAAAAACTAACAACTAATTAACTACTCAATCACAAAAGAAATTCTAAGAATTGCACAGTGCGCAATTTTCGCAGTCATAATGGCAGAAATAAACGCAGCTAGATTTTGTTTCCTAATCAACTTCTTAAAGGCATATACAGATTGCTGTTCCCTCACTTTAGCATCTAATCTGGACCAGAGTAGTGGTCCCAAATATCTTATTGAGTGTTTCCCAAAACCTGTGGTATTAACTCTAAGAATTACAAATTCCTCACTGTTGCTATGGTAACGCATTATGTCGAGAAAATGACCATAACACGTTCGCCAGTGAATAGGCATTTGTTTCATACCATTGCACTGTGTTGAAAGAGATGAGATGTTATGCTTTTAACCTAGTGAATAAATGATGGTTGAGTGGTACAGGCGCAGGCTGGCATACTCAGGAAAAGAAAATACATATGACCTTCCGGTTATAGGTTCGACTCCTGTTGGCAGATCTCGGATTTTCTTTTTCCCAGTACGTCTGTGTCAATGACTGAAAATTTATCCATCACTATTATTGTTGCATAAACTGATAAATAGTGGTAGTATTGATCCTTCAAGGTACAAGAGATGGAAAGTGGAAGAAACCGTTGCCAGCCACCGCAAATGTCACTTTAACACGCAGAGAAGTGTTGAAAAAGTAAAGAATACAGATTTTTGTCACACTGTCTACTCTTTCACACACAGGAGAGCGAAAAGCTAAAAAAAAGAAAGAAGGATTTTGTGCAAGTACTATTCACAGTATTGATTAATTGAATTGAAATTTTGGTAACCAGAACAGTCGATATTAGCGTACCTCTCAGCTCGTCTTTTACTTCACTGCATGTGTGAACTCAAAGATTGCTTTTCTCAGAAAGTTTCGACATAAATTAAATCTTCTAACTGTAACATTGTAGCACAACACTGTTTTACTCACCTGTGAGACAGTAAATTTGATTGCTCTGTTCCATTTTCCTTCTCCTTTAAGTGATCTGTGTGAATCAATTTGTAATGTTGCCCTCGAATTATACCTTTGGCAGGCTGTGTTCCAGGGTGATCTATGCATTCTAAAAAATGTTTTTTTGACAGTTAGAGACATATACCTCGCTTACCTAGAGCAACATGCTTTTGTTGACGTTAAATTGAAATTAAAAACCATTCAAGTTAAATGAGTTTGTAGCAGTCGACTTCAGACAACAATAATAAAAGTAGATGTAAGAGATTAAAATAAATTTCCAATAAAGTGTCATTTCAACTGCAGAATTCTTGTATGTTGCCGGTGTTCCTGAATTTCTACAACCCATTGGTGACATTAAGTGAAATATTTAGGAAATGATTCACGCCCCGAAGTGAATAAGCAAAACAACCGAAACATGCAGTAGAAACATTTTTACTTGGTAGCATACAAAATTTCAAATCAGTTTTGCAAATAAAAGCGGCTGAAGACGAACGCTCGTAAATATTCCCTACATGTTTGAAAAACTCAGTGAAATAGTAAACATTTTACCCAATTTGAATGGTTCAATCACTTAGCCGTCATGGCATGACTTGACTTCTTACCTGATTCGTGTATCACTGCACAACATAGCATGAACCAAAGAAACCCAGTGGCCCTCATACTAGTTTAAGATAAATTTCTTCCTTTTTTGATTTCACATTTTACTCTGTTTCTTTCCAAAGGTTTACAATTGAGCCATTTCAGACTTCGTTTCTCATCCAAGTCAATCGCAGCTCATTTATTATTGAGAACTAAGCAACAGATCAACACTTACCAACGCAGACGAACGACAATGAAACGTCCATTCATTAAAGCTATTGCGTGGAGAACACCTGCTGCCAGGCTTCTGTTAACTTGTGACATACTGTTCAACAACCCGCTCCTGAAAAAAAAGTGTCTTAAAATATAGAAAACCCTATTGTTCGTTTTGTTCCTGTTTTGCTTTATACCATGGAATGTAATAATTGATGACTGGTATATGAACTTACGTTCTCAAATTAGAACTCAAAGCTTGCTCCTGTTCCTCCTTCCACTCAAACTTTTCTCCCAACCAACCCCAAGGCCCCTCACCTCCGAGGGCGAGGTAGAACGGCTAGCACTTTCTCCTTGGTGGGCGCAAAGCAAGGCTGAGCAAGAATAATTTCAATGAAAACCACCTTACTCATCCTGAACGTACACTTCTCTCCACTTAAAGCTTAGCTAGTAGTTTGTGTAAGTTCTGGTCATGTTCTGAGATGGTCTTACCATGGACAATCAAATCGTCAGCAATGTTGGCAACTCTTTCAACATCTGCCATAGCCTGACGGATGACATCCTGGAACTTCTCAGGTGCGGCATTCACATTGAAGCGTAGCCTTCTGTACCGGAACAAACTCTCGTGTGTAATGAAAGTTGTTGTGTTCCTCGAGTCTTCATGCAGCTCTATTTGGTGGAAACCACAGCGGAGGTCTGGAGAAGACAGTGCACCGCCCATACCTGACTAGGATAAATTTGGTGGCTACTTTTACATTTCCAGTAGAAATTTCAACCCCAAATTGGCCGATAACATCACCTTTCTTTCCCCCATAAGCAAACGTTTCTTTGAGAAATGTTCAATGTCCCCATTAAAACCTAAACCCCTCAACTTTTGAAAATATTCAATCCCCATTAAGTTGCTCACTGACGCTGAATCAATCAACACATCCATCACAATTCCACTGATACTCACGTCCATCGTAGGCTCAGTCACTTATATCTGACACCATACAAACTTCTTCCATTTCCTCCACACCATAGGGCTGTCGTCCACTTGAATCTCTTCCTCAGAACAGCCTCCAACAGACCCTCTACTATTGTCGCTGGTTGTCTTACAGGTGAAGGTCGAGGGTTGCCTCTGCAAAAAGCAGCAAAATGGCCGTATCTGGAGCACTTAGCACATTTTCTTTCTTTTGCTGCGTGAAAAATGTCCACTGTTCCCAAATATTCCCCATGATCTGTTCTCTTCTCTTCTTTCTTCCCTATAACGTTAACCAGCAGTCTACGGTACTAAATAAGGCGTGCCAGATGGGACCTTTAGTCCAGGCTCTACTCAGTAAAGCCAACAGAAGGTTATATACCATCAGGCTACCCGCCTGAGCAATTTGAGTTTCTTTTAAGGAACCTCATACTGTAAGGAACAATTTTTGCAAAGTTTAAAATAATTCTACCAGGGGAATTCAGAGCCATGTAAATTTAAGGTGGTTCTGAACCCTTCTGATAGAATTTTTTAAACTTGGCAAAAACACTGCATTTAAAGATTTGATTACAGACCCATAATAAGGAATGGGAGTCACCGGGCTCGATTTTAGGTTATAACCACTTAAATGTAAAATTAGGGGCGTTTTTTACGGGTCATACTGTTGTTATGGTAACCCATAATGTGAAGAATATGACCATAAGTTGTTCACCAATAGTAATACATTGTTTTGGTGTCATTATTGTTGTATCAACTGATCAAGAATAGCATCGATCCGTCAACGTGTAACTGTTAGAAAGTAATAGGTAAAGTAAAAACCCGCGAGTAAGAACCTGTATTTTTCCAAGTTAGCCTCATTAGGTTCTTATATAAGTGGTGCTTAACACAAATGTAGACTATATAGCTTTTTACACAGGTTCTTATTTTCTTGATAACAAAATAGGATAGTGGCTGGAAGAATCTAGTGGTACTGTCTTCTGTTTATAGTAGTGCCATAATGTGTGCACTGTAAATCGTCTTCTTTATTACCGTCAAAACAAAGAGATGTTTTGTGAAATGTTGGCCTTTTCCTATGCCTGAGAGCTTATTTAATTTTACTTATAAATTCTAAGTCTTAAAAATCAATTTTATCGAAAAAGAACCTGATTTAGATTTAAGGCTTAACAGGTTCTCATTTAAAGGATGTCTAAATTAGAAATTTTAGCCTAACAGGTTCTTAAAATTCAGGTTCTTACTCAAGGATTTTTACTGTACCGGCGTCAGCCACCTTAACTATTTTTTACATCCAGAGAGTTGGCAGGATTTCTTGCCTCTTCTATTTGTGTGTGCTAAAATTCAGTAATTCCATAGAATGCGGTTTTGATTCTATTTTCTCTCATATTTTGAGCGAACACCTTGAATTTCAATAGACACAGGCAGCGCGAGTTCTGAACTCTATCCTGCACACTATATAAACAAACATTCTGTCGTGCTGTATCTTATCGGAGCAACAGAGTGTGGACATGCATGATGGATGGCATTCTCGGGAATACTTGACCTCTCCATAATGTTTTCAACCAGGCTTTTCTTTCGTTCTGTTTTTATTATCCCATCATAAAACTGTGATCTAAAGACTGTCGATGTTTTCCTGTGTTTGTAAACTAACCCGTCCATTTTCCCGCCATAAACACGGTACTAATAGAGATCTTCTCACCCGTATCATCTGTGGTGCTTGTCACCTGCCGATATAGAGAATTGTTAAAACCATAACACCAGCAACTTTGGGGAGGCACCGGAAGTACAAGTAAGACAAATTATTTCCTGTTGTTGTTTTTAGGTTAAGGCTGCGATAGATCTCGGATCAAGATAGCATTTGCGAGAGCTGAATTTAAGATTTTAGACTTTCATTAGTGAAGGGCTTACAAATAATGTTTGAAAGTGATTTGGAGTGCATTTTATCGGTTGCGTTTCTCCTTTGAGGACTTGTTTGATCTAAATATATAGGTCAGTCCCATTCTATAATGTACGAACTTTAAAATGAATTTGTACGTAGCCTGGCCTCTTAGGAAAAGCGTGTTTAAAAACAACTCCCCATGCTTCGTTCTTTTCAATTGGTAATTGATGAACAGTTCAAAATTTTCTTCCAATTTTCCATAAGATTTCTATCAAATTTTGTTCATCGCTTATTGCTTAACTTTAGCAGGCGATATGAAATGCTATTTTTTGGGACTAAAATAAGAATTTGGTACAGTCAGATTCGAAGCACAGCGTCGGGGTTGATCAGCAACTGACGACATGTTTCTACCTGTCGCAGCGTTTATTACCAATTTATTACTTACAAATGTCCTCTTTAAAGCGGTGGTGAAGAGACCTGGCTTTTTTGGTTTGTTTGATGCTCATGGTGACTATGGTGTTTATATAAAACTCAAATGCTTCAAAAACACTCAAGAACAAGTTCCTAAAAGCTGTAAAAAAAGGTCATGATTTTGGTGTCATTTCCACGAGTTTAAATGTGCTTTCGTCTTTTTGCCACCTTCTCAACCAAACCCAAGCTTGAATGGGAATGTCTTGTCGGTGCAAACAAGTGTGACTTAATAGCTAATGTCGTCTCCACGCATTTTTATTATATTATATTCATATTCCTTTTTGTACTGATCTACAAACAAGGAATACAAATTAAGTAACTATAAACAAAACTAAATTATTTGTTATTTAAACAATACCACAATTATGAAAATTACTCCAGGCATTCAGTCTGTGAAATACCTTATCGACAGCTACAAAGGATGTTTACTTACTGATTAGGGAAAAGTGCATAAGTCGGGATTATGGGGTTTTCCATTTATAGAATAGAGAACAGCCTGTGTTTTTAGAAATTAAGTTAGGTGGTAAAATTGTCCCTTAATTTGCAGTAGTTTGGATGAGGTTTAGGTAGGTATGTATAAACTAAGCTTGTGTTTCATGTTACAGGAATGAACAAGTCGTGCTTCTAAGTAAAGCAAACATAGAACCTTTCATGAGTGCAGCTGAAACTCAAAAAGTGTTGGTTTTCTTAGCATTTATTGTAATTGTGTCAACGGCTGCTGTAGATCTTGGTAAGTACAAGCTAAAACGTTTCAAATTTAAGTTACAAGGAATGACAGGAATGGGTCTCAGTAGTTAAATTATGGAAACGACTCTCGCCATTTCATTTTTCAGATATATAAATTATTGAGCTCGGTTGTTATATGTGAATGTGATTGTGTAAAATGATCACTGTTGATTGTGTTATGTACAAATTGAAACAAACGACAAGTCCTATAAATAGTTATTAACCATTAAAAAATGTCACTTACTGCCCTAATTAACTGCCGGTTTAAGTGATCCTGATTATTTTTTGAATTATACAGTCCCCCTAAGCGATGGTGACTCCAAATCTGGATATGAGCAGTCCTTAAGTAATGAGCAGGAACGTCCTCCAAGAAACTTAGGTAATAACGACATAGTCAAACTCCTTGATGATTTGGACAACCAAACAGAGGCCATTAAGAACGGCCAGGAGATCGGAGATGGCCTTTTAAATGGCACAAACGAGACAACAACTAAAGAGCACAAAATGGACTGGAGAGAAAACAACTCAACAGGTATGCTATATTTTAGCTGTCATCAAGCACCTTCCTTCTGATTTTGGGTCAAGTATTGTATTAACGATGATTTGCTAGTCGCAACGTATCGTTCTGAGGACTGGGTACAAACGCCCGTTCGGGATACATGTCGGGCAAGAAATAACCTTTCATTGCAAATACAAATAGACTTTGGAGAACTGGATTCACATAAATATAGATTTGTCGGGCTTGATTCTACTTTTTCTTCAGAGGTGTATCAATAGTTTTGCCCACTAAGGCGCTAATAAGGGATATTTCTGAGAAAAACATCCGTAAACAACATTTTCACCCATACAAAGGCCACGATAGGCAAAGGCGAGCCTCGTCTTTCTCAAATGCAAATTTGTTCCTTCATCCGTAACAATTGGAGTCTATGCGTTCCTTTGTTGAATACTTCAGTGAAGACTTTCCAAATCATGGTGCTGTGTTTAAAAACAACAGTAAAGTCCTCTCCGAAAAACGCCGTATGAAAACGTAATTCAGTAATTGCGTCTATATTAAAGAGCGCCTGTGTGATATGTCACCAATTGTCCTGAAAAATGCACGACGGGCAACAATCTCGATTGTGAATGTCCATCTAGGTGGGTTCGTACATACGCACATGTGTGTGTATAGGATTGTGGGTGTTTTGTGGACAAAATGGCTCGTTTATCGGTCTTCGGCCAAGTAATCCATGACAGCGCTAGTCGGAAAATGCTTTAGAGCGAAGATAGTGGTGCAGAAAAACTACCCTTTTACATACTCTGAGAATGACCCTAGGAAAATTGTGCTGCATGAAAACATTGCCTAATTTAAAAGGAAATACCAATTTGGTACTTGGGCAAAAAGGCAAATAAATAGAACTAATGACATATCATTGCTAGGATATTCACAGGAAGAGAGCAGCATGGGCAATGACCAAGAAGTAACAGGTATCCCGAGCCTCTATTTCCGCTTTTGGCTTACGGTGATGAAATTGACTGACACTCAGGTTCACTTTGCGTTTGCCCGCGGAGCATACACACGGGGTTGCAAATAAAGATCTGAGTCCAGGATAGGAATCGAACCCATTTATCGTTTCCCCTTTACCAATGTGTCTTTAGTGACTCACCCACCAAAATTTAACAAATCGAAGTATTTTTTTTTTAACTTTCCTCTTATTGATGATAAATTTCGTGATAGCATTGCTACGAAAGTGTCGTGCATCTACCAACCGAATGGGCATTATAGATTTCTTTTTATGTTTCATTATGTAATGAGATTCAGATCGGTGAAAATAATAAAAGATCGAAAATAATGTTCGCCCATTGAGTATTTTGCCACTCACTTTTTCTAAGTTGTGCAAAATAGCATTTCCTGCTTCAATCCCTCACGGCCCTGAGATTTCTCCATTTGTAACGGCTAAGCGGCTCTTTGAAGCATGCGAACTGCTTTAATATTACACCACCGCACGCCGCTTTTAAAGTGTACCTCTAATTCCGGGTAATCTGTATGTTCTAAAGTGATGGTCATTTTGTATATTTATTTTAGTTTTCACCCTGTTTAGATGATGCCACAGAGGCCGTAGCCATAGCAGAAGCTCCAGTATTGGTTGACGCAAATGGAATTCCAGAGAAAACAACAGCCACTGAGAACGGGGTTTCTTACCTCACTGGAAAGCCTCTCTTAGTGCTCAACAGAGAAAACAAAAAACCCGATGTGGATAAATGGTTTCTTTATTACCCACTTTTTACAGACTCAGACAAGCAAATACCATAATGCACACACTTCTGTATTGTCTTATTCCTTGTCAGTTTATAATAAAGAGTGGGCGTTCAAATACAATCGCATACTTCAACAGTACAAAATAAAGGAAACGTGAGGCAGTTTCGCATATCAATCACAGCAGAACATTCTCCATAGGCTTAAGGGTTATTCTACATCTTATTTCCTTTCGGCTTCCAAGGTTTCGGTAGTTTTGACAACTCCTACGTTTGCATGCTACATGGCGTTGGCATCAGAAAGATAGACAACCACAATAACAGCTTCTTTACAGAAAGCACAACAAAATAAATAGTCCAAATACTACAAAATATTCGGATCGAAGTTGATTTTCAGTTTTTTTTCCCCCGATTTTAACCAGTCTGCATGGAAGACCACACTGATCTGAACTCTTTGGCCCAGTGGTAAGGCATCTCACCACGAGTCACTGGGGATTCCAGGTTTGATTCCTGACGGGGTCGTTATTTTTAGCTGATTTATTCAATAATTAAATAACTTCAAACACACAGGTGAGCAGGGATGGCACAGTGGTGAGAGCTCTGGCCTCCCACCGATGTGGTCCGGGTTCGATCTCCGAACTCGGCGTCATATGTGGGTTGAGTTTGTTGTTGGTTCTCGTCCTTGCTCCGAGAGGTTTTTCTCCGGGTACTCCGGTTTTCCCCTCTCCTCAAAAACCAACACTTCTAAATTCCAATTCGATTTGGAAAGTGTCCCAATTACTGTAGTGCTCTGCGCTAAAGACATTGACACTTAAATAAAGCGATTTATTTATTTATTTATTTATTTTATTTTACTCTCGTTATTCCAATTCTATTTGAGGGCGAAAGAGAGAGAAATTTAAATTTCTCACTAGAAAAACGTAAAGTAACTTTTTATTAGAAGTACTCTCAGTGGATTTCTCGAGTTACGCTAAATTACAAAATAGTTGATGAAGTACAACAAGCTGCAATTAGGATGCTCAAGTGCACATAACTATGTACTGTTTTTTTTTTTTTAATAAAGACTAAGCATTATTGACTCCTGAGGAAAATTAAAGCCTAATGCTTTGCCAAACGAATCCGTCTGGTCCGCCTGGAATCATCTGACGCCAGTTGCATAATGAACCCGTCGTACGAGCTGGCCTTAGTTTGCCATTCATCCTCGTTTACATCCGTGAGTAAAAGAAGCTTAGTTGTGTACACATGTGAACTGGTGAATGACTGAACAGGAGCCACATCCTTTGGAGTGAAACTTATTCTTACAGTTAAATAATTAAGGTTACCACACATTTGAAGCACAAATTTTAAGTGCAAAAAAGAGTACTGTACATACTCTCTCATCCGCAGAGAATCTCTCTCTTTCGCCCTCAAGCAGACACTTGGACACCACTTTTTTCATTTCCATTTTTCTTCACTTTTCTTGTTTTCGCTCCTTTTCCTCTGAAGGACTCTCTGCAGAGGAGGGCGACTGTACATACGCACATGTACTTCTAACACTTTATACAAAATATGCAGAAAAGACACTGAGTTATTGACTCAAACCAAGGTTGTACAATGGCAAAGATTAAGGGTGTGGTGTGATTTGTCCAGCTACATGGATAATGTCAGTACGTGGTGTAACTCGCGCGCATGAACACAATTACTGATCCGAAAACTGATCAACAAAGACAAAACGAGACATCATTTTGTCACGAAACTAGATAAATTTTGTAAGACGTCTTCGCCTGCTTTCTTTTTCTTTCTAACCGGAAAAAGCTTGTGAATCATATTTTTCGTGGTTAATACTTATTCAGATAATTTTAGCGAGAAATTAACTGATACTGCTGCATTGTTGTCAAGGAGTTTTAAACACACCCTCACGTCTTAGGAAAAGCATCACATATAAGTGCTTTTCTTTTGCCGGAACTGGCCGGTCTGGCCGGCCAGGCTGTAAATAAAATCACGGTGTAAATTTGACGGGATGGTTCTTAAAAATAATCACTCCGAAAATGGCACGCGCTATTTTGAAGAAATTCAAAGGACTAGGATAAAACTTATCCTTCAAATTGATACATTCCGTTTACGAATTGACTGGTCTGGCCGGCCAGTTCTGACAAATGGACAGCGCCCATACAAATGCTGTTGCTGTTTTTTTTATGAAAACCAATCGCACGTACCTTATCTTTCTTGAGAACAGCTCCACAAAATCACCAAAGTGCCTCAAAATTGCCACATAGAGCAGTCAACACTTGGAACCAGAGTCACATTCAGCCTCAGTGGAGGAAGGGCGAGGTGTTTTTGATCACGCCACGATTTCTGACAACAACTAACGGAGAAGACAATTCAATTCACTAAGGAAAAAAAATTAATTTCGAATAAGAGGAAATGGCGAATATCATTAATTGTCGAGCTGCGCAAAGCACCGAGGGTGACTAGGATCCTTTAAAGAAATAAATACCTAAAACAGATCGATTAATTTTCTGTTTGTTCTTGCGTAGAGGTTACGCCAAACACCAGCAAAATACTCTTGTGAACAAGTACTCGAGGTTTTCGTAATGTTTAATAATAGATAGCTAGATGAAGTAGTAAAGCAGATCAAGACGACTAAACGAAGGAACTGTCGCTGTTTCTAAACATAAACTGGGAAAGGGTATTTGGTAAGATAACAGCTGTCTCACAAGTTATATGGTGCATCCTCTTTGACTTTCTATAGTCACGTTAGGGATGCTGGTACATAGCTGTATAAAAGTAATATCAATTGCATGTTGTTTTAAGTTGTAAGACATATCATCTCATCACCACAATCAGCTAGCTCCCTAAGCCAAATAAAGGAAACAAAACTTATATCATGAGCATACTACAGGCGGGAATGTAACAATAAAAATGATGATGAGTTTCTTTCCTTTATATTTCCTTTTAATCTATAGCGTAAAAATTATACAAGAAACTATAGATATAAATAGGTGAAATAATCTTTCACACATTCCCCGTTTAAACTTTCCTTGCAGAGACTCGCTTTCACTGGTGAAATACCGCGACGTCGCGATGACCACATGTGCCTTCGTTTTCATTCTGTTGGTAACACTCCCCTGTTTCCAAATAACAGGTCAATACTTAAGTCAATAAATTGTAACTTTTATTTACTTTGGTACATTCTAACTGTGCTGTAACTCCGAATGAAATGCCGTGTCTGTTTTAGTTAAAACTGTTTGGCGTGTTCCAAATTTCTTTCGACCCAAAGAAAGCCATTAGAGAGACGACCCTGATACTACTCAAACCCATTATCTATTCGGCTTGAGTTATTAATCTGCGGAAACACGCCTTGACATCACTTCATTTTGTATAAAATCTCTATGCAGTGTTATAATTTTAATGCCACAGTAAATTATTACCTCAAGACAAGAGCTGCAGTCATACATTATTGAAGACAAAATAATCATAGAAATCTAAATTATTTTCTTCAGTATGACTAAAAATCCACCCTTCTCTTTATCAGAATCCTCTCATACCCAAGGTCGTGGAAGCACCAATAAGATTCAGAGGAAGGCAAAGCACAGAATTCTTAGGATCAAGCAGGAACCAATCAAAGAGAAAACACCATCTCGTAAACATTTGGCGTTTCAAGAAGCGAGCAGCTCTATGATAAAGACCAGGCTGAAAGATCAACTTGGACGAATACCATGGAGTAATTATCCTGCATTAGCATCATATGCTAACGGAGCTGGAGGATTGTCGCAACAGAGACTACAAGCAATCATGAATCAGTTGACCAGTGACATCCGAGTCAACGGTCGAAGAGTTACTCCATTGCAGACTGAGATAGTCCAACAGTCATCTAATGGTGACATAAACCCAACATCACCCTTGCATGACATGCAAAGTGACATGGTAAACAACCTTCAGGATTCTATGCAACCTAACATGCAAGAAAATATGCAGGACGATGTACAGCACAATATGCCAAATGGGATGCAGGATGACACGGGTGAGAGTGAAATAAAACCAATCCAGATACCAATGAATAAGGGAGGAAACAATGAACAGTCAATGCATCCCAACACGTTCGAGCAATTGATGTTTGGCAGCCTCTCTCAAATTGTGGGGGACAGGAAAGGACAGAACAATGGTTACTCTAATTTCGGAGGAGGAATGAGCAACGTTCCTGGACTGTCATTCGGTGGACAACACAGCGCTGGAGTAATTAACCTTATGGAGAGCGAAAACGGACTAAAACCCATGACTGGAATGAATGGAATGCGAGGCATGAATGGAATGTTTACCGGAATGCAGGGCACGCGTATGATGAACGGAATGGGTATGATGAATGGAATGGAAAGAACACCAAGTAGTTTAATGGGAACTGGGTCTTTCTCTAGAAGGGGAGAAACTACTTCACAAAAAAAGAAAGAGCGATCAAGTCACAAAGCCAAAAAAACGGCCTCTGAATCAGTCTCATCTGAAAGTAAGGGCTACACAGTTAGCAGTGCTCAGAAGATAAATGCCATTCAAGAAACTAAGCCACGCATCATACGATTAATACCTGGTGACGCGTTGTCACGAACGCAGAAGAGCTAAGAAATTGAAAATACATAAAAAATTGATAAGACGAATTCAGCATAACTGACGTTATAAGAAAGATTGAGTATTTCTTTATAAAAAGCTCTATCGGATAATGTATGAATTTCCATTTAGCGCTCAAATGCGACTAAATTAAGTCACATAAAGTAATTTTGAAATAAACTTAAACTCCTTTAATCTTGTAAAGTCCTGTTGTAAACCCGTTGTAATGCAATGCAACAACAAATTCAATATTCTCCAACAAATTTTAAATGGCATTTCACCTACAACTAAGGCTAGCAACTACAACTGAGTCTAGTAGCTTCAACGTCTGTTTCTAGTCACTCGTACAGTTACCTCACAGAATAATGAAAAACCTGTTTGGTGAAGAGTGCACTACAACCCCATGGGAGGGGAGGTACTCTGGATTTCAAGTGACGGGATGATTGAATGGTAGCCCGTGTACAGCCGCCTGCTCCCCTCCAAACAAAATCGGAGATTTTTTTGGAGAGCGGGCGGCTGTACACAGGCTAATCGAATGGGGGCAAAAATCAAAACCCAAAAATATCCCTGGACCAAAAATTAACTCCTGGTCTTATGAAACAGATACAATGTACCGGCGCAAAACAAGTTTGGTTGTACTTCAGTTATTCGCAGAATTACGCGGCCACTATCACGAATCTTCAGATTGTTTTGAATACCCACAAAAACATCCCTACTTAAATTAAGCTACACCAAAAAATACTTGTCAAATTTATCCTACGCAAAAAGATCCCGGAATCGAAAATTTCAATCAATCAAAAAATCCTTCGATCATCTCCTTCCTTGAAATCCAGAGTTCCCCCGGGACTACAACTGACTTAGAAGAGCAGAGTTGGAACGGGCTATGACAACTTGTTTTATCTCTTTGCACGTACCTGCTTGATGTTATCACTCCCTGCCCATTCAAGTTAGTCCATTCATAAACCATCATGCATCACAGGATAACTCATGCTCGCATGTCTATACTTTCAGTATGTCAAGGGCTGAAATACCCAAATTTACCTGGGAAACCCTCTCACAAGAGGTTTTCGTCCGACGTCCAGATACCGGCAATCAGGTTATTCAAACATAGCGTCACCGACCGTGATATTGACAGTCTGACTTAAACAAAGTAACAACATCTCTCCGCTTAAAATTGAATCGCACATACCAAACTCACAATCCTTTCCTATCTATTTCACCTCAATTCTTTCATTTTTACCTTGTGGTTGTGTTTTTAGCAAACACGAAATTATGTGAACATTTTAAGCCTAGTGAGCTTTTCGTGAGCTTTCAGGTGTCTCAATGGTTTCGTTGATTCTTGGTAGATCAGTTCGAAATTACCAAGAGAGAAAATGCCCCGGTAACATTCGGTTATGTTGTACAAGTGATATTTTTAGGTGGTGTATTGCGGTTTTGATTATTATAATAAATAAGTTTGAATTGTGACGCGCCTTCATGACAGAATCTTAGCTAAAGGAATTAATTTTTTTAGGGAAAATCAAGGAGAAATAAAATGTTGCATTGTAAGAGGGTAACGCGTTTCTGTGACTAAATTTCACCATAGTTAGTAAGAATTGGATAATAAAAGTGTCGGTAACGTCAAATGATGGTGCTATAATATATTTTTTGGTTTAGATCATTCTCGTCCCCAGAGCCTCTTTTCCCTCTTAGCCGGTGGGGACTTCGTTCCCAGCCTCTGGCGGCTAAGAGGACCAGGCGGCTCTGGGGACTAGTTTATAATAGATGAAAGTTTGGCAGGTCAAACTCGTACAACAGATAATGAAAACGCTGCCAGGTTATTTCACCGACACTTTGTTACCTATACCTATTTCCTTTAACGATAAAAGAGCAATCTTATGACTCAAACCCGCAAACACGAATGTGACTGACGGTGATGAAATGTTTTCCCAGAAGTGGGCCAACATTTTAAAATGTGGCATTTTCTTTCTCCTTCTTTCCACAAAGATGTCCAATACTGCTGAGCCTGGTAAATCTTTCTCTTAAAGGAGCATTGTCAAGGTTTTTTTTACTATGTTTGGGTTAAAACTGCACAAACGCTTGACAAAGAACCTTTGCTCCAAAAGTAAATCGCTCTTAGAACACCAAGAAGAAAATATCAAATGATTTCATAAAGAAAAAAAAAACCAAAAGCAGTTTCTAGTGATCGCTCCTAGTACATAGGGAAAAAACTTGAAAAGACTGGCCAATTTTTTCAAGTTGTAATCCAGTTCCATCCTGGCCATTTGCAGCCAAAGCTAACTAATACTAGTTCCTTTGCACTAACAGAGTAACTGTTAACAAAATTGGACTATTATTTTAACGTTTCCATTCACAAAAATATGTTTAATGGCTGTTCAAAGGGAGACACTAAAAATTGGTGACACAGCCCCTTTAAAGGTTGATACAGGGTATTCAGTTCCAGGACAAAAAAATGTTAATGGTTACAGAGAAGTCACCGCAAATTTTGAGATCACCGTTTGGCTTGACAATAGGAACTCAGGTTGTGAGGCCCACTCGAGGTGTCTTACGTGACTTTGTCGATCATACAGCTGTTTCGACAAAGGTTGTTCAAAAAACCGTAAAAGCGAACGCAACAATGTCGAAAGGTAGTCTGGGAAATACCCAATAAATTTCAATTAAAGCTCAGAACAGAACCCATACGACCGTACAGTGAAGAAATGGCGGGCAATATGGATTCTGAGATTTTATTGAAATTTATTGGGTATTTTCCAGACCACCTTTCGGCATTGTTGCGTACGCTTTTTCGGACAACCTTTGTTAAAATAGCTGTATTCTCCGCTGATACTATCGAACTCAGTGACCGCATTGCAAAAGGTACTACAAGAGGTGTGGTGAACATAGAATTGACATTTTTCACACGTGTTCGAAAAGATGATTGGCTAAGGTCGCCGTAAGGCTCACATTCAGGATTTTCGATAAAACACAACTGTTTAATGTCCTTAGGCTGTTACTGTCACAATCATAGCTGGAAAATGACTTTCTCTTTTCGCACGAGGTATTTTTTCAATCCATGGCTTTGGGCGTCAATAGCTAGTCGTATGTTTGAAGAAGGGTAACGTTTTTGTGTAATGAAGGGCTAACTGTAAAACGTTGGCAATAAAGTTTAAAAACCGAGACTGAAAGACAAAGATTTAAAGCGTACTGTAAGAAAAGTAAGAACATGTAAGTAAGTAAATCCTTTATTTAAAGAGGGTAGCACTAAATAGTAAACAACGCTAATGAACTTGTGGCCCTCTGACTACAGTCTTACAGTCTAAACATATCTCCGAGGAGACCTCTCAGTTTGAGCCCGGGGGTTTCTAAAGGTCTCCTCACCACTTCTTACTTCTTCTTTGACCATTATTATTCACTGTAAACTTAGGTAAGATCCTAGTCTATTATTCACTGTAACTTTCTATGAAAGCTACAGAGGTTAAAACTATGTACAACAATATCAACAATATTCTACTATGGATAAAAATACTGCAATCTTTTAAAATTGTACCAGACGGAATTTGAACCCATGACCTTCCGCACATTGGTCTGATGCTCCAATCGCTAAGCTGTTGAGAACTCGTGGAGAGCCATAAGCTAGGATCATATGTGACATATGTCGATAGTCACATAATTCTACTATTTTAGTTTAGTGTGAAAATTAGGCGTACGGGTACTTGATTTGGTCCGAAAAATATTTTCAGTTATTTTGATCACAGTTAACATCTAAATACACAAGCTTACACTGTATTGCATTTTCAGCTTCATGATTCATATTATGATTATTAGTCTACCCAACAAGCAAATAACTAAATAAACAAAAAATCAGTTGCGCAAATGAAATTCACGAAAATTTGCGCTTGCATGCTGGTATTCTATTGTTGGTAATATTGCGCAGCACTTGAACCAGGAGCTCTTTCACGCGCACAAACGGTCACTTGGTACAACAGTTTTTCTTTGTTCAAACCCTTTCAGTTTGTTAAATATTTATCAGTGCCAAAATAAGTTTGACGTAATTCCATCGAAATCTTGAAGATCGAACAAGGAAGTGAATATTTCACAGAATTGTTTTGGTTTCTGTAGAATGAAAAAAATCGAAACATTACTGGCTTTCAACTTCAGAAATGCCAGAAAGTGACAGCAGTACAAGGTAAGCTACTCAGTTTCACAGAGAATCATTTTGCGCTACCAGGTAGTGTTTCATTGGGTTGGCTTCGTTTTGTCTTTATTCGGAAATACTGTAGAACGCAGTAAACCAAAGAGTAACAGAAGGGCAAACTAATTTTCTTCCCTAAAATTCTTTGTTAACAGAAAGCTAACCAACAAAAATCAAGAGACGAATTTAAGTATTTTTCTGAATCAGTTTGACGCATGACACTTGCCAGAAATGTGAAATTATGGTAATCCTATTTGACCCATAGCTTAAACACCCTGCTTGTATGATGACCTTTGAAGAGGGTCCTTATGAAGTACCTGTTATGAGCCAGACATGAAAATCAGTTCGTGTAAATCTGAACATTAACGTGAAGATGGAGAAACTGTCGCATAAAGCCGTTGTTATACTCTTCCACTTTGTCGTTACATGCCAGGGCCATTTCGAACGATTTTTTCAGCTGGAGATCGGGTTATTGACTGCTCTTGTTTTTTAATTAGACTTCCTGACATCTCTATTACACACATACCAAACTTTGTTTCTTGTCATCTGTTTTCTCATAGCTGACGGAGACCGTAACCAACATATGGTTATTCTCAACAAAAGATGACAGCCACAAGATACAAATTCTTCCTTATGCTATTGCTGTGGGTTGTTGACGGGTCATCCATGACTACAGCCGGTATGTTACAGCTTCCCCTTCGAACATATTGCTGTATGATGTCCCAGCGACAACATTTTATGTAATATGCGCTGTCATAACACTGATTTCATTTTATTCTCACCGCAGATCAGAATGATAGTTCTTCTAATGAGGTTGCTCGGCAATTCATTCTTCCACCAAGGGTCCGACAAATGCCAATATCAGGCAGAGTGACAAACAATAACCCATCCTTGCTAGCCTTCAATGGACTTCCAGGGGCAGGTACTGAGGTCACCGCACAACAGGTTGAGGACCAAATTGACCAACTGAATCAGCTCAGTCAACAGCTTCGCGCATTACCCCAGAATACAGCCATTGAGCAAGCTACCACAGGACAACAGGTTCCCCTCACCAGCCGATACGTTCAACAGACCAGCAGAGTAGCGCCCGAGACTAGCTTTGGACGACCTTTAGGAGTTGATGCGAGCTATCTAAGAAATATAGCTGGAAATCCATTAACAGGACCTAATGGACTAACAAAAGATGTTCTTTCAGACTTGATGTTCGGCGATCTCAAAAGTTTGGCTTATTCGGGTGGTGTAACCAATTATAACAATCCAGTGGAAGAAAGTTCACTTTCCCCTCAAACCCCTGGAAATTCCGCGTTAACTGGATCATTAGGAAAGCCGGGTCTTGGACTTCCACTTCCACCGAATGAAAAGATGGTTTTTAATGATCTACCTACCGATGAGCTGAATAATCTAAAAGATTTATCCAATTTGCGATCGAGACATCACACTAAAACCAGGCAAAAGAAGAAAGGTAGAAAATCAGATGCTGTTACAAAGCTTTTGCTGTCATTGCTGGTTGACAAGTTAAAAGACATATACGAAATGGACAAAGTTAACAGCACTCAAATTAAACCTGTCAAAATGGACTCGTTGACAATAGGAAAAATCGAAAACACCTTGAGAGAACGTAGTCAACCTAAAACCAACAAAATGCATTCCGAAAAGGATGGTGAAAAAGGCACAAGATTGATGGAAAATTTTGAAACTAATCTTTCCTTCCCGTTAACGATTTCTGATAAGAAAGCCCCTCAAGTTTCCTTAGTGGACTTTCCGAAAAACAGGGACAATTTGTCAATCGATGTCGACACTAAAAACATCGAGAACATAATAAACGGTATTGAAAATGGCAACACGATACGAAATGAAAATAACAGCTCACAAATTAAGGGCAGTAATGTTTATCCGGGAAACAACCCACAGGAGACTTCCCAGAAGATAACGAAAACAATCAACAACGATAACATTAATCTTCTTAACAAGGAATCAGGATCTGAGTTCCATCGAGTGAAACTAGATCCTGATGTCGGTGAAATAGGTAAAAGTGGAACTATACCGAGCATCTCAGACTATCACCCTAAAATGGATGCTGCAGGGACGAAAGATACTCCCGTAAGAATGTTTGATGTTCATACAGACAAAGCTACGGTATCAGCCTTGCCTACTTTTTCCATTTCATCTATACTAAACCAAGAAATCCCTGGAAATGTTAAAGGAAGCGACCGAATTCTAAACGAGGAAGCGTTAGGGGACGTAAATCCTGGATCAAATTCGCCAACAACAAAAGTACAAGCCACTTCTTCTGCAATCGATGAAAACAAAGCTGCTTCAACATACACTGGTGAAACTGAAACCACTAATTATCTGGAAGCATCCAGAGTTCTCGGAGCTGTATTTAACAAGGTGAAGGACCCACTGGCTAGAAAAAGTGTTGAAGTTGCTATCAAAGCCATGTTGAAGTTGATGAAATCAGATAGCACTTATTCTAAGAAGCAGACGGTACCATCAATGAAAAAATTATGGATTCTTCAAGAAAAGGTGAGGAGCCTGATGAAAACGTTACGTCAGCTTTCAAATGCTGTCGTTGAAGAAAACAAGGAACTTTCAAGAAAGAAGAAACGACTTTTGCGTACCAAGCACAAGTTCTTTAGAAAAAGGATTCCACATAGACATTCAAGTTACTACCACAAGCCTCATCGCGTACATTAGTGGCGTAGGAGGATATATTCAAAACACGAGCTGTGTCACACGAACGAACGCAAAATTTTCAAGAGTTTTGTTCCACTTCTCGTCCTTATCACTACGTATTTTATACACAGAGGACACCACGCGTGACTGTAAGCAGCGCTACAGCACAGTCGTACATGTAATCATATACGTTATTATATATCAAAGCACGCTTTTTCCAAGTAAAATAATTTTTGATATGTATCGTGTATGCTTGTTTGAATAATGAAACAATAATGGACTCTTTTTGGGGTGAATTGACTGACTTGATTGCTAATGTTCTATTAACCGTAAACTTGATATGCCTTACGTTTCAACTGGTGAAGAGGAAAAAGAAGAGAGGAAATATCCAGACGTTTTATTGCCACAATTCAAGAAATAAAGGAATCAGCAATTAAAAATCTTCAGCAAGTGTGGTGTAATGTTAGCCTTAAGCTATTGAACCCACACCAACGTTGCTACATCAAACATATCTCGTCTGAGGGTGTTTTTAAATAATCGCCAGCTTTTTGTGTAATTTCGTCAATAAATAACAATAACAACAAGTCTTTTTTTACGCACAGTTAAAAATTCGTGAGGTCAATACAATATAAAACTGCAAGAGAAACTATCAATATCCAGAATGGATAAATGTGTGACCATGTATATCTTCCATGAATGCCATGTCTCAAGCGTAAAGGAGAAAGTCACTCCAGAAAACGTGTATTTTTTTTAAACCACCAATAAAAGTTCACACTGGGTTGAGTTCACGGCTTACGATTGTCTCCGTTCCTGAAGTACATCCGATCATCGAAATTCCTCTCCAGTAATATCAACATTGACCGTCGTCATTTTGAATAACACTTAGTAGCCTGACCGCTTTTTTGTGACGTCACTCCGTCCACCGAATCTGGCGCGAATCTCAAACGTGGTTAGTCACATTGATGTACCTATTTTTCCGCGATAAATTTTATTTTTCGTTATGGACTGAAATAACAGATTGTAATAAAAGATTAGTTCGAAAGAGGCAAAGAAAGGGATGTATACATAAATGCCTGTAAAAACGAGAGCTTAGCAAAGAAGTTGCTCGACCAGCTTTGCATTGCCGCGAAGAGAAATTTGGGATGTCGAGGGAACTTCAAAATGTGTTTGGCTGCAGTGAAGATTGTACCGAAGACTACCTTGAAATATCATAATAATGTAAGCTATGAAAAACTTCAGAATAAAGCATTGTTACCGATTCTGCAATGGAGAGGGTACAGACTGCAACAATGGAAATTGCAGCTTCTTATTAACACAGCTCGCCGAAAGACAAACCATTTTAAAAAAACTCTTCATTTTCGGTGTTACGTGAAATGCTTAAGTAATACACCGCCAAGCAGTAAATAGAATTAGAGATAGATGAAACACACAAATGTAAAACAAAAATGATCGAAATTCGTAAAATAATTTTTAAAACGATTCTCAATTAACAAATTACCACATGTTGAGTACAAATCGTACCGTTTCATCTTGTTTTCCGACTCCAGCTTTTCTCAACAACAAAGGCATTCTCTTAGGGGTTGGCATAACTTCACAAAATTCACAGGTGCCTTGTAGTCACTCTTTATTTTTACTATCTTCCTTTTCTTCAAACATGCGTTAACGTTGACGGTTTAGCAATGTTCCAATGGACGGAATGACGTCACGGAAAGGCTGCCAGACTACTGAGTGCTAATCAAAATGGTGGCGCTCAATTTGAATTTTGGGCTACTTCGAAATCGAATTTCGTATGGATCGGATCCACTTCACAAGCTCACAAAACGGTGAGTAACTCAACTCAGTGTGTGCTTGTTATTGGTGGATTAGACAAATACATTATTTCGCCTGGCTAAGATTACAGGTAGGCTGTTCCAGAGAGCTGAACTGCTACAGCTAAAGCTCTTTTTTAAGTAATTTGTTCGTGGCTAAGGAACAACTTATTTGTTCCCACAATCCCTTAAGGAGTAGCATGTTTTGTTACCATGACAGCCGGTAGCAGGTAGCGGTAGCAGGTTGTTAAATGACCCGTCCGAAGAGCATTTTTTTTACATTGGCGGTTGAGTGAAGTTTGATTGGCTATCGATGAAATACCAAACACTTGGCATATCCTGTTTATAACTTTGAAAAGGGAACACAGTCACTTTTTTTTCATCTAAGGAACGACTTCAGCGATGAGTTATGGAGTTTGTGTTACAAACAGAGCAATTTTAGGAAGAAACCATTGCAAATTAACTTTACGTATCATTCTATCTGGGTTAAAGCCAGTTGGAGCGGACTAAACCATGCATAACGAATGCGCTGTTTCTTACATCATTTAGTTGACCGCAAATGCCATCAGTATCGTACGACCAGAAAACGTTCGGGAAAAAAACTATGGGACCAAAATAAATACAGGATTTCTCTTAAAAGTTGGTGCAAGAATGGGAACATGCGTGGTTTGTCGTTCTGGTCCGTGTGACCAAAACTAAATGGTAAGAAGAACATTTCTGTTCCAAGAAAAGCAGTTAAAACAATCCACCAAAAGGAGTTATATTTCCGCCCGAGACGCTATTTAAGGTGAAATGTAATCAAAAAGTTATGGCAATAATTTATCATCTATTACAAACATAACTCAATTTTGGCAATTGGAGTTAAATAACCTCTTAAACACGAGTTAAATTTCTGTTTCGATGATTTTACCTTAATATAATCTTTAACTCTCATATTTAAACAAGAACTATCAGAATTTAGATTTCTTTCACCGAATTATTCTTTTATGTATCATACAGTATTTTTCACGAATTATATTAGTCTGTTTTTTTCTAAGAGTCCCCCTTCGTAATTAGAGAAACTTGTAATAAGGCAACCAACCTAAATGTCAATAAAGCCAGCCACTATAAGCCTAAGGCACCAAACATTATACTCTATGAGCTGTGACAAACAGGATTTGCGCTCTGCCTCATTAACAAATCTGTCTTTCTTGATATTGTTTTTGCAGTGAACTACCATAATGAAGCTACTGGTTACCACGTTTGTCTTAATTGCGTGCTATATCCTGTTTTCGAAAGGTAATATAACTTACTTGCATCGAACACGTTTATGTACCTTTTTCGAAATTAGCCGACAGCGATGGTTTGCAAATCATAAACGGTAAACGATGCTCTGATGTACTCTCTGCTCTGCTTTCCCTAGGGTTCCCGAAACATAAGGACAGATTCAGAAAAACGAACAAACTCACTCACTTCTTTCAAGAAAACAACAAGGTATCTACATTAGCAAAGAAAAGGAACAACCAGAGGGGTGACAAGCGCTTAACAAAGATTAAAATTCTCACAGGACACAAAGACAGCTTGAATGAATCTAGAGTAAAGAACACGAGCCATGTTGTAAGGCATAAATCAAGTCATCCAAAATATACTCAAGATGAAAAGAAACAAAGAGCAGTCATTCAAAAATTGTTGTGCAAACTTTTCAACCAGGAAAAACAGGAAGAGTCCTGCAAAGATCAACACCATTCAAAGAAAGCGATGATATGGCCAACAAAAATGTTGCCTTGGCTAAAAAACGTTCTCATAAACAAACTGAATCGTGGAGAAAATCACTTTTCCTCACTGGACAACATGGAGGATCCTGCGGAGTCACTTTTTGGGGGCGAATCGATAAATAGCGTCACAGAAAACTGGGATGGAAATCCACTTCTAGTGCACAGAAAGCATCGCCATGGCTTTAAAATGGTTCCTTTATTAAAGACTTTGAAAGCAAAACTCTTTGGAGAAAGACAGCCTAATAATTTCGGAAGCCTTAGCGAAGCGTTAAATGGTGACGGAATGAATGGATTTGGACCTATTCCAACACAAGGTAGTTCGCATCTTATGGGACAAATACTGAGGCAGGCTTTAGGAAATTCCGACAGGAATACAGTTTTGAATGAAATGAGACAGGAGTTCCTTCTGGCCGGCAACCACCCAGAAAGTGAAGGTAACGAAGGATTTGAAGATTTGACGGGAAGAAATAACCTTGCTCAACTCAACAGCGGTCTTCAGCAGGGATCCCCGATTATGACGGAACCCATTCAAGGCACTGGTCTTGGACAGTTAGGTGGCATAAATATGCTGCAAGGAAATTTAAGAACACCACTCATGGAGCAACCTATTCACGCCCAGATGTTAGACAACGGCGCCATAGCACCGATGCCAAGACAGCCTGAAGGTGGCTCACCTTTAAAAGCTGCACCCCTCTTAGGTGGCTTACCATTTGGGAGGTCTCCTGTCAGTGGAAACCCACTTAGGATGTCGTCGTTGTCTGGCACACCGATCAGCCTTCCAACATCACGAAGTTCTCCGCTTCAAAGTTTTTTCTCAGAAGTACCGTCTAGAGAGGGTTCCCTCCTACAAAGAGCAGGTGGGTTTGACTCTCCAATATCCCCGTCAATGATGCATCACACATCCGCAAACCCCACTCAGCGGATGTATACTGAGAGCGAAGAAGAGTTGCCTGATTCCACAGCACAGGAAGACAACTTTATAGAACGAAACGAACCCGAGCAAAGGCTTTCTCAACGGCCTAAGCCACTTGGCAATAACCTGGTTATGGAAGAAATAAGCGACAATATGGCTCGCGGAGGAAACCGTCCATTGCAAGAAAACCCGGATGTAGATCGCTTAATGAAGCTGCAGTCGAGCTTTCGCTCAACAGAGAGCCCTACCAGTACACGATTCTCTCGTCTCGGACTGCGACTGCCAACAAGCTCTAATTCAATAGGAATGACCTCTATTTTGTCAAAAGATATTGATTCCATAAATTTCGACGATTTAGATGCTCAGCGTTCTTTGTCATTTAGAAGGGGAAAAGTTTTGAAGAGAGGAAGCAATTCCCATGCGTATCCTGGTAAACAATCTGCCTCAGGACATGATAAAGCTGTGACTAGGTATGCCATAAAGGCAAAACAGGGAAAATGAGCAATATATTTGAATAAACCTGTCCACAGGGAAGTCACTTGGACTCGCGGCTGCGATATGGGGAAGGATGTTTAGAAAGGCCTTGAAAGGCTAACAAATCCCTGAAGGGTAAACACAGTTTTCGAAAGCCGGACTGTTCATGCTTGTACAATAAATAAACTTACCCGACTTCACCGTGCATGTTACAATAGTAATCCTTAGTCAGTCGTTGCGACATGGGCAATAGGAAACATGGGCTTCGACTAAATAAATATTACATTTATCTCAAATATAGTTGAATTACTCACAATGAAGTAGTATTTAGTCTTTTCTGGTCGTTTCTCCCCATTTATTTCTTGTAGAATAGCCCTAATTAACAAGTAACAACGCGCCGTTTGACTCAAAACAAATTTAGCCTGCATAACAAATTCGTCAGCATTCGTTACGGTCTTGGTAACCGTGCGTCCTATTGAAATTCCAGGTGCGGGCGCTTAGCGCGCGAGTGTTAACTGGGGTTTCAATAACACGGCATGGTTACCAAGGCTTAACGATGCATGCTGACGATATAGAATGTTAGGGCTATTTTAATTGACGTAAATGGGGAGAAACGACCAGAAAAGACAAAAGACTACTTCGTTGTGAGTAATACAACTTTATTTGAAATAAATGTAATCTTTATTTAGTCGAAACCAGGAGGGAGAGGTGAACTCGTGGGCTTGGCTCTCCGGATGATACGGGGCATCGTGACGTCACTTCCTGTGAAGCGCGGGATTTTGTCCAGTTTCGAAAATGGTGCTGATAATTTTGCTGCATCAAACGACTTTTTTTTCCAGCAAAGCTCCGGATGGGGTTTGTTTTCTTACTGAGTAGACTTTTAATCTTCTTTTCTTGATATAGGTAAGTGTCTATTTATTTTCAATCCATGAATTATGCTGAAAGTATTGCAGTGAAGAGTTACGTGTACTTGCGCTAATCGGAAAAGCTGAGATTGTCCGCGCCAAAAAAATTACATCTTATCAATCATACAAAGTGCTGGTGAAACTGACATTTGGCTTTGGACGAGGTCAAATCTTAGTGCAAACGTTCCAGTTGAGATTGCTAGGTTATATTCAAATGTAAAAATGATCAGTGCGTTTGTTTCACCGAGTAAAAAAACAGTGAAAATTAGAAGTTTGTGTTTATTGCTGAAACTTGACCTGAGGTAAAAGAATTGGCTTCTAACATTATTACAATGATCAGATAGATACAAAGTGATGATTCAAAGGAACTTATTTTAATTTACCCATGCCATTTAACCTTTGTAAAGAAGACTTTTGCTGAGCAACCTAGAATTTTGAAAAAGCTTGCAAAATATGCGGACGCCCGAGGAAACGGGCTTTCTTTTGAACTGATAACTAATTTTTTGCGAGAAATTTCTCGAAATTTCATACCATATCGCGTACTCCTGAGCTCAGTTTTCTGACTAAACATATTCACAATATCTTCAGCTTTCTCTATATCTCTGATACGGAGACGTCTTGTCAGAGAAATAAACTTATCACCTGAAATGATCCACAAAACAAATGAGCAAGGAGACGATAAATGCTGTCCTTCAGTTGATTTACATTGGTGAGATGATGTAAGAGTAAAAGTTGAGTTGTACTAGTCCAGTGAATAATTGAACCCTCCTTATGTATTCTAAACCTGTGAGAGAAAAACCTATGCATTGCCCCTAGAATTTTGATGTTTAGATACAGAATGTTTGGGCTATTTTGCCTTAAAGCTGGCGTCAGCCGCTCGGCCTCGCAAGGAAAGTCTTGTCATATTTTCCTGTTTTTGTGAGATAATTAAACAAAAAAAGCAAACCCCGTTGTCCATTAACAATTACCATCTGGCATATTACTTTGTACTGAAGGCTTCTTTACAACGTAGCTTTTCCAATAGCTTAAGAAAAAATGTTTTTCGCCTTTCTTTTCGCGAGCGCTCGACCAGACAGTACCGGGGAAATGCGTTTTTATCAAGTTATAAGATAATTGTTTTTAATGGCCAATCGAAAGCTCTAAACCACAGTAAGATCTCACTTTTCCCTCTTTGTTAAATTCTTTTGGATTCTCAACTTATCTTTCTTCAAAGAGACGCAGGCCGTCACTGTTTTGTGGCATTTGCTATCAACCAGTGTGAAACTTTTGCGTGTTTTCATACTTGAAATATTAACTTCACGAGCGATGATGCTGTTTTCATGTATTATGGTAATAGGTTTATACATAGCTATGATTCTTTGATGGCCTGGCGTAGAATTATTTGACTGATTATCCAAGGGAAAAAATTGGCGAGGTTGTAGGTTATCGATCATTCAACCTCGGGTTTTACAGGAAGTAACGTCACGATGGCCTGCATCATCCGGACAAGCAATCCGATTGCGAAAAGCCGAAGTTGACCCCTCCCTCCTGGTCGAAACCCATGTTTCCTATAGCCCATGGTAACGAGTATATTTTTAGTCAGCAAAAAGGAGACTATTTGGTATTTTAGTTATCAGTTTGAAGTGAACACTGCCAAGCCATGGTTTTATTTACGTGGAAACCTTAGACGAGGATTTTGCTGAGAGAAACTATGTGAATTTTGAAGGGGACCGTATTTTCGCGACAATATAAATTAAAACTGGAAGTTTGAATCTGTTATGAATAGCAGGTTGACTTATATGAAACAATAATCACAAGCCTCAAAGCGTGTTTTTACTTTTTTTGACGAACCCCTGTTTGGCGACCACTTTGCATTTCCCAGGGGCTGACCGCGTAAAAGAGGCTCGAATGTACTTCAAGATCGAGGTCAGCTATTTGTCGAGTTAGGATCGTAGTTAGGATGACACTTAGGATCTCTTTCTATTTCTAGGATGCCTTTGATTTTTTCCAAATGCTTCAAGCAGCAATACTTTTGAGAAGGAGAAGCCCGTCAGTAGCTGCTAGCTGCTCAATTTTTTCGGCATCTTTTCGAGGAAAAGTTTACATAGTTTTTCGTTTAACATGAAATTGTTCATTTTCTAATATGTATTTGTAATAACTATATTTACTTTTCAAGACTAGAAGGCGCATTTGGCTATCTACTGAATCAGATCCTGCGCATTACCCGTTGCCCGTTCCCCTTTCACTCGTCATCAAAAGAAATGCAAGCTTTTCTTCTATTTTCTTCTCACTTTAGGGAAAACACTCACTAAAACTAAAAATTTGCCAAAAGAAAAGAATAGGAATACGAAATTATCTTGCAACAGTGTAAATTTTGTTTTTGCTACAATGAATGTGCCATTAAATCGGGGAGTTACTCTGTCATGTCAACTTGGCCAATGTCCGCCATCTTGAACTCACTCTTGGGGTCAATAACCCAAATATAATTTTTCGCTCAAATTCACTTTAAACAATAATACAAATACCAATATCTGTTCCGTGAAACCTAGTTGAAAGTTGTTATCACTTTGATTATTCGTTCAACTCTATATTAGGCCCAGTTCAGACGCCGAACTTTTCATGAGCCGAACCTAATTCCTTGAATTAAGTACATGAATCAGTTGAGAACGGCTGCTTCAATTTGGAACTGCTAAGCCGTTCTTTCCGACCGGCTCAGCCGGGAATTTCGGCCTTTGGAACGGCTTTGATTCAGACGCCGAACTTTTCATGAGCCGACGAACCTAATGCATAAAGTGTTATTAAATTCGGCGTCTGAATCAAAAGGCGGAATTTTTGTGATCTGAGCCGACCTTAATTTGAGTTAAGTTCGGCTCATGAAAAGTTGGGCGTCTGAACTGGGCCTTAGTTTAAAGATTCAGTTTAAAGATTTAAACGATTTTTGAAACACAACAGTAACAGTAACATAGAAAACATGTGCTATTGCAGCAATCCCTTTCTTGCAAAATGATTTCTAAACAATTGAAAACTAATTTAAACGTAATAAAACTTGTACAATAGTTTTCTCATGAGGACGTTTGACTGAAAAATACGTTTTGCCTATAACTGTGGCTATGTTACTTAGATGCGGACTTGTCCAGATTCAAGCACGAATAGAGCAATGCAAAGGGAGCAACGTGGAAAAACGCGCTTATCACATGATGACTTGCGAAAATTTGCGAAACTGCTTCTGACATATTTAGTGGCAATACAGTGAACGTTTTATGGAAGTATTTCTCATAACATCTTATAGGCCGAAACGTCTGAAACCCAAGTGCGTTCTAGAAAACGTACTGAATCGTCCTATTGAAGCGTCGCAATTGCGATTGTGCAATATTTCGTAATAGATTTGGGATGCTTCGACTCCATTTACTTCCCACAACACGTCACAAAGGTAACGTAGAATCGCTCTCCACTTAGAAATGAGATGAAAGCAGTGCGAGTAGAGTTTATATAATAAGTGGAAAGGAACAAATTGTTGGGTTATGTCCACATTATACTAAAAAGGTTTGTAACATAGAAATAAAGAAATGGCGACAACCAGCAAGCAATTGTTCACGCTAAATCGGATAGGACTTACACCATAAAAGACTATGGCATGGCGATCCGGCGGGTTACCTGTTGACATTACGCGCTTGAAGCGGCGCGAAGCGCTATCCCATACAAGGTGGTACAAGACGTTCACTTACGGCACAGTGGCCTTCTGGCAGAAAACCCAGCTAAAATATGTTTGGAAGAAAGGCATATGGTTTTGCCTCACAAATGCTATTTAGTATAGTGTAAACATAGCTTCTGCCCTTAGAAAATGTATCAGCAAATGAGGAAATCAGATGAAGCTAACCTCCTGCATCGAATCTCTTCAAAACCAAATAACCCACAACAGAACACCAGCCATTTCTATGAACTGCAACTGATCACTGATCCTCAAAGAAATAAATATTTATCACTTCATCGCATTACAGTGTTTAGATCATGAAAATAGAATGCGTCGCAGAAGCGACAAACTTAAGCTGGAAAATCATGTAAAATTTTGACTCCATTTACAACAAATATATATGGCTGCGAAATGAGGTAAGAAGACTGGAAGATGACGAAAATGTTTTAACAGAGTTTATAAAATTTGAACTTTGATGAAATTTTCAAGTGCAAATTGAGTGTGGTCTGACCAAGCTTAGTTCAGGATAAATTTGATGTCTACCTTTTTAAACCCTTTTGAGTTATTGTCAAAGCATTGAGGCGAGTAAAGGGTGTGTGCCATATCCTTTATTGTGGTTTTATTAAGCCCATGTACTAAATGTAGTATTGTGATCCTAACAGAACAATCTAACACATGGTTGAATCATAATTCTTGAAGCAGTTTCTAGAAATATTCTCGTGAAAATTCCCTTTTTCAGGAAGCTGCCCCTTTTGGATTTTGAAGCTGCCACTGTCATCAAGTTGTTAGTTTTCTCTTCAGGGACTTTCTTTTGACTTTTAACTTTTCTTTCATTTACAGAGTGGAACAGAGCATTGTGGTGAACCTGTTGGCTTTTGTTTTCCTGAAGGTTTACCTGTCAGTCTTAGCAGGTAAACATTGAAATTTGTGTGTTACGACTAATATTATGTCATTATGATCTTACACTTGCAAATTTCTTTTTATTCTTCCATCACATTGAAAGTTACCTATCGCAAATATTTAAAATATCATAAAATTCTAGATATAAGACCTTGGTTTCAATTCTTCAAATAATTCTTAAGGGAACTGTTCTCGTGAGGGGCTGCATTATCATTACAGGGAGTCTCGCGTTTTAAAACTGTTTCGGTTTGAGAATAAAAAAGCTTGAAATACTGAACAAACAGCTCACAACAGCTAAGCCTAACAGTCTCAGAATTGAGGGACTTATATTTGAGAGAGGGAGGGGGTTATATTCGGAATCGTTTGGTACTGTCATTAAATGTAGATGTAAATAGCTTCGCCCGCACACAATGTAAAGAGTTTTCTTTTGCTCGAAAACTATCAACCTACTTACAAACTTATATCACTCGCAAAGGTCAGAATGTCCCATATTACTGATGCTATTTGATAACAGAACGGGTTCCTGACAACCTTAAATATATAAATGTATATTCACGTTCTGGCGACTATGGTTACGGCCCGGACGTTCAGTAGCTTCAACAAGGCAGACCCGAACTTAATCGTCCAGCTACTCTAACTAATGTAATATAAATGGCAAACTGATAAGTCGTTGGTTATTATGACTAGCCAACAAGTGTATCTCCAACTGACTGAAATTTATTTATGAATAATTATGAAAGCTTTTCCCAGCATTTTGTTAGTTTGGTTCATGACCACGAATTCTAAATTTCTTCATTTTGCATATTACAGATTCAGATGTAGCTACACGCTTCTACTCAACTCATAATGGTGGTCTCTTCCAAAGGAAAAATGTTATTCATACCATTAGAGAAAAGGAAAATTTAAAGAAAAAGTTGAGAGTTTCTTCTCCATTAGATAACACCGGGTTTGTCAGACGATTGACAAGAAAAAAGGCCATTAGTGAGGAAAAAGCCAGAAAGCATTCCGCCGTCGCCAAAGGCGATGGGATTGTCGAGGAGGAAACAAATGAAGAACAGCATCATCCAAAGAAAAGTGAAGGCCTTGGCCATAACGCATCAGAAGGATTCAAAGCTTCTCAAACAGCACGTCTACTGGCTGATTACGGAATATTAGGGATCTCTGATGACGAAGATAGTGCTAAATGGGCAGCTGACGAAATAAGAAAAATACCATTGAAAACCAGTAATAACAAACTGTCTCACCAAATCCAGAGTAAAGAAGCTATCCAAAATGATGTGAATATTACAAAAGCCACGTTTCAAAACAAAATTTTTTCTCAAGTTGGAAAAACCAAGGCTCAAGCAAATCTAACTTTGGAGGATAAGTTGCACATAAGCGATATCATTGCAAGCGAAACTAAACCTGGAAATCTGATTCAAAATGCAACAAATAAAACATCTCCCGCAAGGTTCCATTTGACTGGACAATTATATGCTACAATTAATAAAATAAGAACTCAACCGTCTCTGACACAAGGAAATGGAACAAAAGGTCAAAATGGCACCTCTGGTGAGGTAAAAGTAGCTGAAACAAATAACAAAACTACACAAGGCAATACGCTAGGAAATAACACAGCTAATCTAGAACAAATGACGACAGGTGTAAAACTTACTTCTGCAGGATTCCTATCACAATCAAACCAGACATCAAACAGTGAGCTCCTTTCTTATAAATCTGTTCCTACAAACAACAAGAGTACAGAGGAAGCACCTTCGTTGTCTATCAATGTAACCAGCTTAAGGATAGGGCAGTCGTTTGACTTACAGATGCCGACTTCAGTATCATCGAAAGGTACTTACCAGGATAATCACTTCCACATACCACCACAAGAGGGTTTGCAGACATCCGAGAAACATTTAACAAAAGAGTTCCAGAAAGGATCCAACAATAGCTACTTTATTAACCAAACGAGTAATAGAGTAAAACCGGCAGAGCAAGCACAAGGAAGAAAACCTTACACCCTACTACAAAAGCTTAATTCAGATATAGTAGCGGCGAGAGCAGAGCCTCTAATAACTAACGTAAACTCTGGAACTGAAGTAACTGATGAAGCATTCCGTGAAGAAGCACCGGCTGGTAGAACATTTGCAGACAACGTCCTTGAGACAACTAATAGTCAAGCTTTACTCAGTCGAAAGGAGAATGGTGATCAAGGTATGGAACGTCAAACTGAAATCCAGCAAGATGAAAGTCTAGCAAGAGCTCTTAACGCATCATCAGTTTCGTCCATTATCTTCTCTGCTAACCAGGCTATGTTGGACACCGATAAGGAAGTTTTCTCGAAGAAAAGTGCACAGGGGAACGTAGATTACAAAGAAAAAGAACACAGGAGTAAGCGAAGTAGTTTTTTCCACCATTTGGCTAAACATCGGAGTACAAACGACTTAGCTTTGAAGCAAAAACATAAAAAACTGTATCATAAAGCCACTGCACGTCAAGTAATCAATCTTGGAAACCATTTTCTATGGTTTGGTGGCCAAAGTTCAGCTGACGCTAATGGCTTTCCAAGACACAATACAGCTGCAGAAAATTCCGAGTACAACGTTAATAGTTATGCCTCAAACTTCCTCAATTCAGGCAATGACAACGACGCACCCAGTGCAACAAAAGGGTATAAAGCTCTGGAAAACGCCCTGAGTTCTATGGAATCCAACCAAGACCAAGTAGAACAAGGTGACTCCGAATTTCAATTTGGTATCCCCTCAGGCAACAAGAATTGGCAGGACACGAATCAAGAACAAACTCCAACAAGTGTTGTTATTCAAGATGATGCAGGAAAACCGGTATATCAGGGATTGGTACACATCTTGAAATTAAATCAAACGAAATCTAATGAAAATGTAAGTTCCGAAGTGGGAAGCCAAAATGAACATGCCTTCAATGGTCGAGAGAACAAAACCACAAACAAAACCAAGACTCATTCCCAAGCTGATTCACCCGGAAACGAAAACATTAGCAACCAAAGTGCAATTACCGGTTTTGTCAACTCATTGAAACCTAACGCCACTAGTCAAAAAGACAGCAGGAATGAGGAAAATCAAACTGAAACACAGAGTAACATGGGATCCACAGTTCGTGAAGAGGGGACAAATTTGACCCTATCCAAGGAAACTGGTGTTAATCAGTCTGCACACAAACAAAGTTCCACCCAACAAATGCATTCTGAGTCTCAAGACGAACAAAAGCTATCAAGTGAGTCACAGTCAACAGAATCGCAAGATTCGAATACAAAACAACCATCTGCTATAATAAAACAACTAAGCACATCATCTAATGAACCAGAGACGTACCATGTCATAGTGAACGATTCAGGAAAGAAAGTAACAAACTCGAATGGCCATGTTACCGTTATTATTTCAGGCCCGACTGCAAAGCAAGCTATCATGCCCGCTGAAAATACTTTATTGATACCACAAACCGACAACAATGCCTCATCGTCTGACATTTTGTCTAATAACGATCCAATGTCACTCTTTAGCAAAGATCCAGACGCTACTTTACAGCCTGACCAGGTATCACACACTATCACAACTGGAAATCAAAGCATTACATCTCAATCCACACAATCTGCAAACAATGCCTCACAAACGTCAAGCAAAGCTTATGGACCTATGTCACTTTTCAAGGAAGATGCTCTTTCAGCGTTAAAGATTTCTGAAGGAATTGAGGAACAACACCGTAAGGGACAAATGCGAAACGAGAAACCCTCGTCTGAAGAAACTTCTCGAAATAAAACTGACACTACTGACAGTACAGAATCTCCAATGCACCAGGGACACCATTTTGTCAACATCGGTCAGGATCTTAAGGGCGGGGTCGATGGTCTTCAAATGGAAGAAGTTTCCCGCCCTGTCATAACAGAAAATCAGCAACAGGAAAAGGAGAATCTTCTTATGGAGCCAGCTGGTGGAGGATTTCTGGAAGGACTGGAAAAGTCTATTGCAGAGCAATCTCAAGATGTTCCGACCTTGAATATCGTCTTAGATCCGACACAAAAAATTGGTGGATCACTCTCGGTTGGTGGGAAAGTAGTTCCAATTACTTCAACGAAACCAGAAAGAGATTCTACAAAAGTGCAAAAACAGCGCTTAGATTGTCACGCGGACCCTAATAACGGAAAGACAACTGTGACAGTTTTGACATGCCAAAAGAAACACAGACTACCAAATATCCCTCAGTTCTTGAGTAAAGAAGCTTATTTTGACAACCCAAAAATGAGTGGAAGCCCCTCTTTACAGCTAGATCAGGTAATGAATGTCCTCAATGATCAGGTGAAGGCGACTATTAACAAGGAAATGAAAACTGAAAGTAGCGACATTCAGAAAATGTTAACAGGCATGACAATACCAAGCAGTACTCTTATGGATGTTGATGAAGCGTATTCTGAATCAGAACCTCCTCAACGATCGTCCGTTGGACCAGACGAGTCCTACACCTCACCACCAGTAATAGAACGACAACATCGCCTTCATCATCGTAAGATGCGTCATTTTGGATTCCTCCCTCATTTTGGATTTCCCAACCATTTTGGATCTCCCAACCATTTTGGATCTCCCCATAGACGGCATTTCTGGGGATACCATCGGCATACCAACCCTTTAGTGGTAATGGCTCATAAAGACAATGATGAAGGCTACTGGGATTACCAACACAACATATTTATCCCTCGTGCGTTCAACCAGGAAGACGACGATGATGAAGAGGAAGATAAAAGGGAAAAACATTGGGCTCCGTTGGCTCATCACGGTAACAGGAGAGGCAACTGGCTCATGGCTCATCCACCATTTCATCATCCTCGTTTCTCTTCCTTCAGACAGCACGATTTGTTTAATCTTCGTCTCCCTACTATTTTCGGAAGATCAGGACCTTGGAAGACTTCTCTATTTGACAGGCAAGAGCAGGGTGCCAAGAGAACAGCGGTTGTGCATACGACGGTCAGAGAAGATAGAGACCTGTGTAAACCAATAATCGAGGGCCCATCACCCCCTCTAAAAGGTGAATGGGAGTACTTAGGAAAGGTTCTGAGTAGCTGTCCGTGCAGGTTAAGTGATACTGAGTGGTGAAGAAATTAGATTAAAAAAGCTACAATTAAATATTGATCAACCGCCCAACAAACATGTACCAAAAAGAAATTTGTCGATTTTATGACTTATTTGGCTAGAACATTATGTTTAAGAATTATCTGTCTTATTTCAGAGCTCTTGTTGAAGAATTAAGGAAATGTTTGAATGTTTATGCGTCGAGTGATACAACACCAGATCTTTAATTTGCCCGTTAAAATAGACCTGAACAAAACAACTAAACTGAGTTAAACGATTCTGCAGAGCAAAGCACGCGCAGAGCAAGTGGTTTGAAATTTAGTGTAAGACTATAAGGATGGAAGTCGGATTACTGCTCATTAAATCACGATAACCATTTCTTTGAAAATTGGAGTGTAGAAATCATTATTTTATCCCTTCTATCAAGATTTCTTTACTTTCAATCAAATTGATAATGGTTTCATGTTATTTAATGTACGCTCCTGGTCATAAGTAAATAAACATGACTTATCAGCCCGGACTACTGCAAGTAACCCCATGAGAAGATCTTGCCTGCAATCCTGCTTAGATCTGTATATGATGTAGAATTGCATGCTTTTTGAAAAATCAGGGGACGCTCCGTAAAACGTTCTTCTGTTCAACCAAAATAGTTGTTATTATGGCATTATAGAATGTTAAAAGTATCAGATGTTTACTCTTAGGGCGCCCTAAAAAAACGGTTGCAAACCTTGAGCAACTTAGCATTTAACTAACAAACCGATGCCTTGATAAGAAAACTGACAAAAATTGTTAGTTGTACGATTTGCCGGAATACATTTGAATGAAATTGAAAAAAAAAATTATTGTACGTTATTGCACATCACTTGAATTCTACCAATGACTTGATGGATCAAATGGACGACTTAATAAACGACTTAATTTACACGTATCCGTATAAATCCTTTTCGATTTATTTATTTATATTTAAGGAAATAAATATATTTTTCTGCATGGATTATATAGTAAGATACTCCTAAAAGCTATGTACAATACCATAGGATATGACGGATCCTTGAAGCTACACAGCATATAAATAACAACGTTTGAATTGAATGTTTCGTTAAAAATTATATTTGATTTTTCCTGTAATAAAAATCACCGAAACCCTTACACGTTGGTATTATCACTAATTTCTCTTTATGTGTTACAAAAATTTTATAACACACGATAAAAGAAGCTGAGGGCGTAAGGCCCCATCAACGTACTTCCTTTTAACTGATTTCTTGTAAACCAAGAGAAACATACGGAGTCATTAGCTTCTCCTTTTTGTCAGAATGTTTTCCAGTAAGTTTGTTGTGCATCTGACTTAATCATGAAAATATTGAGGCGGCATTTTTAAAAATCTGTAATCATGTCCTATTTTCATTGTAAGTATTTAGGTTTGGTGATAAAACCAATTTTGTAAACATTTAATTGACTTCCAGATGGTGCATCCCGTCCGCAAAGGCCATAAACGTACGATTACCAACGACTATGCCAGATGGTGTTGAAAATAATTTAGTTAATAAAGGGGAATGGTTATGAAGCCAGACAAATTTCTTTGTTGTATGTTTTTTCTTACCATTTTGGCCTTGACCGTGCACAGACCACAATAGATTTTGAAATGTGTTGGAGCAACCGACCAATAGAAACGTCACTGTTAAGATATTCAGCTGTAGTGTGAACTTTAAAGAAAGGATTGTGCACGGTCCACGTTTATTCTTTGCTACCGCAATCCTTCTCCGTTTGTTGCCTCATGATATGGCCAATCAATTCAGTGACATCTTCCTTCGGACATCCTCACTGAATTTTCCCACTCCAGCCATGTGAAAGACATCCTGGTTTGAAGATCTTTCTTGCAACCAAATATAGAAAAAGTTCGTCATAAGCACCTGCTTTTAAAAGTATTAGTAGTTCATCGCTTTCATTCATCTAAACTTTGTTCACCTCCTATCACTGAGCTCTTGTGATTCAAACAGTTTCCAATCTCTTGGAAGGTCTTATTGCTTTGCTAATTTTATTTTGGAAATTCCTCTCTGAAAACGGTTGCTCCCAGATGAAACTGCACATGTTCTAAGTTCTTCAGTTCTCTGTCCACTCACTTCAATGGTCATTCTGGTTGTGAAACTCATCGATACCAATTTGTTTTTGTCTATGCAATGCGTATCCTTTAAGTGCAAGTTAATGAAGCAACATCATCTCAGTGCAAAGTCCGGATTACCAGTCCTAGTAGTCCCAACATACTGTAGCCCCCTTCCACCCCAGTCTTTACTTTGAAAACGCATCCACTACGGAGCATTAAAGGCGTTGTATGGTGCCTTCATCAGGTGCATTGTCTTGTCCCCCGTATACCGAGCGATGCTATTCAGTCCGGCCAAAGTTACAGTAATATGTATGGAACGAAACCTGACTAAATACCCATTATTACGAACACTATGGACAAGCCCAAACTACCTAGATAAAACGAATAAATGTTTTCACGCGACTGAACTGACTAAACATGGAACAAATTAGCCGAGATGTCAAGGACGTTTTTTGTTATGTGCTACAAGAAGGCGTTATAGTAACACCTGCGCCGCGTTTCCCATCCTGTTCTTAGAAATTAAGTGACTTATCACTGCTGGCTATCCACTGGGTTTGTAAATACTACAACAACTATTCCAGCGCCTCAGTATCGGTGAGTAGGGATAGATATTTACATCTCGCCGCTTTTTAGCTTGGTATATATTCACCACTATGTATCCACCTTCACGTCGGTGAATGATGGCTAATTATTCCAAAAGGGAGGGCATATCCGCACTTGACAACACTTGCTTTATTTTTTGGTCAAGGTTAGCAGTTTTTTTCCCGAGTTAGACCTAATCCGGGGTTTCAAGAGGTTTTAAGATACTTGAACATTCAGATAAAGGAAACCATGTGTATTCAAACCTTTGTGAGCGCTTTCCAAGAAGTGTATGAAGCCGTTGTGTACCATCGAAGTATCTCTCAAAGTGGATTAATATCCAGCGTCATCTTAGACGCGAAGACAAGATTCGCGCTCCATGTTTTGAGATATTGTGTACCGTTCTTGGGTAAAGGCTGACTGAGATTTCAAGGACCTTATACACTCCACTCATGCATTTTTCTGGTCAGACAGCATAGACTTACCGTTCATTACTAATAAAGCCCGATTCAAACGGCGTGCATTGCATGTGTCGAACGTAATTCAGCCGTACGTGCTAGACCAAAATCAGTACCTTAAGGCAGCGCATACATTTTGCTGATGAATAATTATCAGAATCTATGGACTTTGTTCGGCACTGTTGTTTATGACACTTCCAAATCCATTTCCGAAATCGAATCAAAGTTGAATTCTGACCTGAGTCAGATTTGTAAATGGTTTCGCTTTAACCAATTAACATTTGACATTAAGAAATCCAAGTTTATGCTAATTGGTAGTAGCGCTAGGCTTAACAGAGTAACATCGCTCACTATCTGTTGTGGTGGAAATCCCCTGGAAGAGGTCTTACTATAAAACGTACACTATCCTGGGACCTCCATATGGAGGAGTTGCGACGCAAGATAAGTAAGAAACTAGGCCTTTTACGTCGCATTAATTTATGCTTACCTCTTAGCGCTAGGCTAACTTTTTTAAAAGATAGCTAAGTTCTTCCTCTTTTTGTTAACGCAGATTTGGTAACTCTACCCTAATGGCAGACTTACAAGTACTGCACAATAAGGCAGCCCGTATTATTTTACATTTCTGTCCGCGCGCTCCTGCGAGCGATGCTTTAGCCAGACGGGGAAACCCTTAGCTGCCGCAGAGCAGAGCATCGTGCAGTTTCTTTGTACAAGTCAGCTAGCAACCTCTTTGAGCACTCTTTTTCGCCATGTTTTAGTAGCAATTTTCACAATTATAATACTAGGCCTAGGAAGAATATTCGTAATTCTTCCGCTGTCAGGAGATGGAAGCATTGGTCCACTATTAATATTTGTTCAAACGTGTGGAACCAACTTAGAAAGGCGCTCCCGCAGTGGCTTGTTTGAAGCGTCAAGTTTTAAGAGCTGATCATGAGCTTAAACTTTAACTTTATCTTACTTTTATATTGAATCTTATTTATATAATATATATCCCTATAGTATTTCAGTATTTTGCACCATTATTATTTATATTAGTAGTAGCCTTTATCTCTATCATATCTAGCTTTAGGCTCTATTTTGTTTTTAGGAGGACCCTCGTGTAAACCACTTTTCAGTGCAGTATCTTCCTATCCTCATTAAAGATTTGATTTATTAAGTAAGACGATTGAATAAACGTTACGCTGTCATTTAGTCAGTTAGCCTAACAGAGCTTTTCGTGCTTAAAGTGCCCCTAACCCTTCAATTTGCTTTCTTTTGGTAGATTTCCATATCTGTGAAGAACTCATTTTCGAAATTTTTTTTTAGAAATATTGAATCCTTTTTTTTTTTACGAGCGCTAAAGGTTACTGAAATTTTTAAATTTTTGCGCGCTTTAAGCCCCGCTGGACAAATTTTTGTCTCGTGGGCTCATTAGGAACGAGCCAACGAGAAGCGTCCGATATTTGACACTTTCTTAGCTGTGCGTAAGAAAAGGACACCTGGCCCCAGTTGTTCAAAGGTCGGATAACTTTATCCGCTGGATAAGGCACTATTCGGGGTCTAAAATATACTTCACGTTAAACGTTGTCCAAGGTTTTCGTTCACTCCTAAACTAGACTGTGCTTAGAGTGTGCATATTCGCTTGTACACGATGAAATACTGAAATCTTTGCACAGATTGAAACTGTCGGATAGTGACTTATCCACTGGATAAAGTTATCCGGCCTTTGAACAACTGGGGCCAGAAGGATTCAGAAGGATTCAGAAGGAATCTTATGCATGCTGATTCCTTTCTCTACATTTCGAGAGTTGCTGCATCCAAAAACCTCACATTTTTCAACCATTTTCTCTGTTTACAATTGAAGCATTACCCCTAATCTTCGGATATTTTTGCACAATGTCCTTTTCTTACGTCACGCTCCATATTTGGACACATTTGGCAGAGTGGGGGACTAATGCGAACGATAGGTGAAAATATCGACAAGACTGCCTTCACTTCTAGCGCTCGTAAAAAAAAGGATTCAATATTTCTCAATTTTTTTTTCGAAAATGAGTTCTTGAATGATATGGAAATCTACCAAAAGAAAACAAATTGAAGGGTTAGGGGCACTTTAAGCTCGACAGTTGATTCAGACAAAGGAAAACGTCAGACTTAATTCGGGCTAATTAGGATGAGGGTAGGAGATTCTGAATGGCCAGAAAATTTAATTCAAGATGCATCGTCAGCGCAGAAGGAGATTCGAGGACATTTTGGCAAATCACTGAGAAGTTTACCATGGCCGAGAAAGTAAGCTGATTGCATTTGGAACAGGAATATCACTGGACTGGTAACTAAATCCTCTTGTCTCGCGAGGGTCCGTGCGAGGGTTGTTTCGTTTCCTGGATTCAGACTCATGGGGTTAGCTATTTAACAATTAGATTAATAGCTCGAGATTTCTATCGCGTGATAGCTGATGTGAGCGCAGCCCGAATCAGCTATCATGCATAGAAATCGAGAGCGAATAATCTAATTGTTTTAGTATAAATCTACTAGTCGTTCAAAACTAAACAAGTAAATTATGTATATCCTCATCGCAGACACTTCGAAAACGCGAGGAAGCGGCTGCCATTTTGTTGAAAACCGCTACTCACTATCAGTATCACAGGATAGATAGCGAGTAGCGTAGCCAATTAGGGAACGGCATTCGTGATAGAACACTAGTAGATTTATTCCTCGCGAGGGCCCGAGCGTAGCGAGGTTAATAAATTTGTCGGGCCGAGCCGGCCCGAGCGGAGCTAGGCCGCGCGAATTCGAGCGAAAAATATATTTATATATATGTATGTATGTATGTTTATATATTTCGTTGAAGGTGTCCGCACTGTTGCCTAGGAACAGTGAAAAACAAAGTATGAATAACGTCAGACTGTCTGGCGTCGTCTGGAGCAAAATTTGCATACATCGCAGTTTGCGTGCCGGATCAAATTTCAACTGCAATAATGTTCATCAATATTTACTGGATACAGAACTATCTCTCCAGAATCTTTTCCCTTTCTTCTAGAAATCTTTTTTTTGTGAAAGATTGCATTGAAGAAATTACACGTTTTGTGGCCGCGGTAAAATAATTTTCCGTGGGAATCGAACAGGACAGCGCTTCACGCACGTTGCACATTTCGTGGCGACAGAAATAGATTTTCAACTGCAAACTAGCCTGTGGAACCTCGAAAAGACCATGCTCATCAAAATAGTTGCTATGTTCAGAAACCTTTTAATCTCCTCGTTTGATGCTACAATACGAGTAAAGAGGGCTTTCCACCCAGCCCCAGCTTAGCGAGGTTTTGCGAGTCACGTATTTCTAGTACTAATAGAAGATAGTTCACACGGTGTTTAACAAAACCACGTTCAAAGCCATTTTCAATTTTGCAAACAATCATATCTCAACATTGTCTAGTGCCGACGGTAACAAGAAGGCTCGCATCCCACAGTAGAAAACTACCGTATTTCCTCCAATAATAGCCCGGAGCGATTATTTCTTTTTTCGCACCGAAAGGGGGCGATTATTCGAGGGAGGCGATTATTTCAAATATTTCTCACAGGAGGTCGTGCCCTAAATATTTTGTTTTATTATACCATGAAATCACAAAACTAATCACATCAAAAATAAACCGAACATGGGCTTTTTAAGTGTTTCAAATTTGTTTCGTTGATTAATCAACGTTCAATGTCAATATCTTCGCTGTCAGAGCCTGAAAAAGCGAAATACAGAAACATTACCATAGAAAAAACTGTAAAAAAAACCCCGTGCTTTTGTAACCATTCAGTTGTGACGATTAAATGAAGGCTTATGTCATTTTTAACTTGAGAGGGAGGGGATAAAAGAAAGAGAAAATGGCGAAGGGGAGATAATTCGAGGGAGGCGATTATTTTAAATATTTTCGACAAAGGGGAAGCGATTATTCGAGAGAGGCGATTAATCGAGGGACGGCTATTATTCGAGGAAATACGGTATTTATCTAAGGAAATAAACCACTTAGAAACAGATATGGAGGCCCACTGAGTGTCTTAAGCCGGGCCTAAGTTACACTCTGTTTAAATAACTGGCCCCTGCTGTTTACCGAAAGCACAATGGACCGTTATCTGGTTTGGAGTATGAATGAGTAAAAGCAATTAATTACAAGAACATGAGTTTAGGACGACATGCATTACAACATAAATGAAGGGGAGGGGCAAGACGCAACGATACCAAAGTGCCTTTTCATCTCCTCGTGATTTTAAAGAAATAAACGCTGACGAATGAAAGACGGCCCGGGCCCATATTTGAAAGTAGCTTTGCACATGTGCCTACAAGTTTACCAGGACTCTCTCAAACCGACTCAAGGCCAAGTGCACGTTTTTGTTTGGTAGGGGGCGTGGGGAGCGAAGGGTTCTGCAGTTCCAACGTTTTGCAGTAATTCTCCAAAACTTCAAAAGACAAACCAGACAACGGTCTCCATGGTCAGCAAGTTCATCCAAGAAACGTACATGTCTTCTGAATAAAATATAACAAGAGTACAAATAAAAAATGTGCATTGGTCGCCGTTTGTCAAGAGGATTTGTGGCTAAACAGGGATAAAAATGTCACTTAATACAAAACCTGATGTAAAAGTAAACCCACAACTCCGGCTCGTTGTATTGTGTTTGCATAAGGTAAACGTTTTGAGTACTAAGCATCTTTATTACCCTATTCCCCTATCCGCCATGTCTTTGATGATATCTCAAAATCAATTAGGTGAAAACCTTCACAGCTATAACTTTACAGAAAGGTCAACATTAACAGGCGAAACTGTATTGTAGATATTAAAAGCGAAGAGTTTTTAACTGTTCATCGATGCTTGGAAAGTTACTAGTGACAAAGGGTGTGTGACCTCTGTCCTCGTCTCTATAGTTTGCCTGCATTACGTCATCCTTAAGTGGCTCTTACCGGGACATGGCTAACGGAATCAGAACAGAAACATTGCTCGTTCATGGATATTACTCTTAGAGGCAAGGTAAACCCATCTACAAATGTTTTATAAACACAAAACACTCTGCTATTTACGACTCACTGACTGCGAAACTGGGCATACACGTGTAAATTATTGTTTTGTTATTATTTAATCCAACACTGTCATCATCACACCAAGTACATCGATGTATTAAATCATAGAATATTATTTGCTCTGTTGCTAAACTGACTGATGGTAATCTGTAAAATTGGACACATCTTCTTTTGGTTTTGACATTTGTTTAGAATGGCATCGTAGACCTACTTTTGCGTTCTTTTTTCTGTCATAGACAAAATAGAAAGATAACAGGTACAGTGAAGAGTGAAATGAATCTTGTGTTAAGCACCTGCTCGTTTCATGCTTGAATGATTGAAATATTGTTTTGCTCTGTCGTTCTTCCGAATCTTAACTTCATGCTCTTCATTTTTAGCTTGGCGAAGCCACTTCTTCCTACCTGACAAATGTAACTACAACCTGAAGAAGAGAAAACGGATATGAGAAAATTGTCACTTATCCTCATATTTTTTCTCCCTATAATTCCTGCTTTCCATTCAGGTAAGAAGACATTGTTAGATCTTCATTGGACCTTCGAAGTGAAAATTAGTTTACTGAAAAACCAGCTATGGTTTATTTTAACTGTAATGTGTTGTCCAAGCATTGTTTACTAGCATAGTTGGAGTTAAATGCTTATTACAACCACAATAATATAATGTTATTGTCAATTTAAAATTGTCCCATATTAACTTAAAGATCTTTACTTTCACAATCATAGGAAGCAGGAAACCAAAGGATAATAATGATAAAAGAAATTTCCTTGCGGATGCTATGCGTGAGATGGAGATCGGTGGCAAGCCGCTGAATGTTGATTCTACTGTGAAGAAAGCTCCAAACGTCATCAGAGTCGTCATGAGACCGGAAATTCCTCCAAAGCGCGTCCATCACCGCAAACACAGAAAAAAGCATCTTGGTAGCCTTGCTTCCGTTTTAAAACTGGCTGTAGGACTAAGTAAATTCAACAAAGAAAGGAGCACAAACAAAACAGCAGTACGAGTCAATACAGAAAACACATTACAGGAGACAGTAAAATTTCTTGAAAAGGTGAATGGCCAGTTGGAAAATATGTCTAAATCCCAAAAGAATGGTGAACACAAAATGACCATAAAAGCATCAAGTACTACTTCTGTGAAAAAAAGTAAAGGAGAAAAAATGGTCACTGATTCTTTTCCATTATTTACTAAACTGAGAAGCATCGTTGAGCATGGTAAACCATTTGATCCGGACTTAACCAGAGCAGCGTTTGCTCGAGCCAAGCAAATTGTTTGGGAGAGCGTTGGACAGGATCCTACTAACACTGATATTAGCCACCTTAATAATACTAAACTTATCAATGCTGTTGCTTTGCTCGATATGGCCGTTAGGGAAGCTGAGAAAATGCCGTGGAATAAGACGGCGAATGTTGATCAAGGCACGAGTGTACACATAAAGCTACCTGAAACAACTCGGCCGATAGCCACAGCCCAGGAATCAAAACACGATGCGCATCATTTAAAGATTCTCAAGGACCTCCTTTTAGCAGAGCTTAAACAGGCAAACTCTAATAAAAACAAAACGGGCGTTCTCATTAGTGACATACCATTTCAGAAACAAAGAAATAATGAACACGCCAATTTGATGCAAAAGCTACCAACTGCAGCACACAACCATTCTTTGGATTTTAAAGAAAGCCCTACCAACAAAAAAGCAGTTGGAGGTGCTCGTGAACTTTTGAAAAACTACACCTCATTTATAAGTAACATACTTAAAGCTGCACACCTTAGTGTTGTAAAGAACCTAACTAGTGAGAAAGCAAACTCGGTAAGAGAAAATAACACAAGATTGAATTTCAACATACAAACTCAAACAAGACAACCAGGAGCTCAGACACAGAATTTGCAGCAGCAGTCCCTTGGGCAATCAACAGCAAACCAACAAATGAGCCTGCTTGAAAAGCAGGACGGGAAGCAACAGCCATCATTTGGTCATACGGCACAAGGGCAAAAGCAAGAGCAAGAACCTAAACAGCATTTTCAACAACCAGTTTTGTCTACTGAACGATTGGCTGCTAGAAAGGCATTTGGTACAGCTCAAAAGTTGGTTAAAGCATTTTTAGCCCGACAAGAGCTCTATAAGGCAGAGAAAGAATTCTTTAAAAAAATTCATGAGATGTTAAATTTAACATCTTCAAACAATCCCCAAACTCTCAGTCCAGTCAACGACGCAGAAGGGTATAAGGTTGCAAACAAGCCGACAGCTGCGAGTCCAATCCAATCCCCACTAAGTCAGTCTACAATAAACACTGCCAACACCTCACCTGTTGGTGGTGAAGGTAATCAGAAACAGTCATCAGAGGCACAGAAAAAGTTTGAGGAGGCGGCCCATCTTGAGGAAAAAGTAGCTGCACAACAGGACGAGATGTACGATGCTTTGATGGGTCATACGATTGGGACTGTTAAGGGAGGTGGAGGATTTGACGAGGAAGGAGCCACACGTGAAACACAAGAGCAGGAAGGAGTAGACGACTCCTACAATACTGAGGATTATGGCGACTTCAAAGACAGCGATGAAGAAGCAGAACGAAAATTCTATCACGATCATCGTCAGGGTGATTTTGAGGCTAAAGCAGGAGATGACAGTTCCTTCAGCCTTCGTAATAAAATAAGCACCTTTCCGAATTTAGAACGTTTAAGCAGCAGAGAAGTTAGCGGGAGCGGATTACCGTATGGGATGAGCGGTTCTGGTAACGAAGGGAATAACGTGAAGTCAAATAATTTCAAGCACTTTAACATGCAGGATGGACTAAACGCAAACAATCACAAAATACATCGGAAAGCTTCCAAATCCAGATAAACACAATGTGTTTTTTAATGAAAGAGAATGATGTTAAAATATCAAATCTAGAAAAATAAGATCAGTAACTTCACAGCCTAATGAGTAAAAGAAATTGACTATATTTTATGCTCTGGATTTGAAGTTTACTTTCACCAGAATGGATAAGAGATGAAACATTGACTTTTGAAACTACTGTTAATAATTGTTTACTAGCTAAGACAATTAGTGAAATAAATAATCATAAAGTTCCCGAAATAACGACCGACACAAATTAGTGACACACTGTAAAGTAGCGACAACATTTCATGCTTCGTTCAAATTTCTTAAGGTAGCCCTTTGAAAGAAACGACTTCCCCCAAGAATGCGATGTTAAGAGCGTCTCTCCCTAAGAACCTCATATTCAATATTCAAATTGGAATAAACGAACTGGTCTGCGGATAAGGAGAAAAAATCATCATAACTTAAACAGGCTTGAACAGGATGCGAACCCATGACCTCTGAAATAGTTAGTGCGCGGCTTGGGCATGCAATGTCAATTTACCAAAAGAATTTTGTAAATCGTAGTCTGTTCTTCGTTTGTTGAATAGGTCCTACAAGTACACTGGGGCTAGTTTCTTAAGGGACTTAAACGTCATCAATGCGTTTTATTTTCTTTCGTCTCACTGACAATTTAGTGTTTCGAGTAGCATGCTGGAGCTTGTTTCGCAATTGCCTTCAAAATCACCCTAGCTACACGGTTTTGTAGTGTTTGGAGGTTTTCACCTAAATAGTTACTTAAGCCATCCCAAACGGGGCTACAGTAGTCGAGATGGGTCTGGACTAGGGCGTTATAAACTGAGCTATCAAGCCAACTGGGAACTAGCTGGGCTGGGCTGGGTATGTCGTAAGGCGATCTTTCCTCTCGCTGGAAATTAACAAGTGCGCGTAAGGGCCTGAGAATGCGTACTTACCGTATGCCATTGAATTCTACAATTGCAGCACACAAAGAACCAATCCCTGCACCATATGTAAATTTAAATAAGGATAAAATGCCCTTGCTCTGTTGTTGTTTTTTTATTTATACACGCAGCACCGAGGACCTTAATAAAAGCTCGTTAAGGGACCATTCATTATTTCTATCCCAGAGTGGAGCGTAGGGAGTTTAGCTGAGACTAGAAAGGGGTAGTCTTAGCTAAACCCTCTCATCTCAAAATAAAGCGACACCCCCCCCCCCCCCAAAAAAAAAGCCCATTTGAGCTCATTTGTTTTCATCGTGTACTGAGTATGATGATAAGGTTCACGCCGAATTTTTAACCATTTCCGTAGGTTAATAAATTTAAGAGGACTTGCCATGCAGGTTTCTTATACCAACCATTTAACTGGAGCACCTCCCGGTCCTCCTAGCACGGTTTGAAATCATGCATTTGTCTTTGTCCTTCTCATGAACCCTAGCTTGCGTAGGCTCGTTCCAGAGTTTTTCTGCGTCTTACACAGGCATGGACGTAGACATATAGTTTATTTTAACTCAGTAAATTATTTACAAATTAACATGACCCGAGCTCGAAAAACAGTGTTTGTTGACTCCAGTGTCAAATAGGTTCTCTCAACTGTAAATTATACAATATTTGTGAATTATAAACTGGAAACACGGAAAGGATTTACTGAACCGTGGAAAATCAAACGGGTAGTAATGATTAGTGTGTTCAGGAACGAAGTGGTGAGAGGGTGGTGTTCAGGGAATTATAGTGTCCATTTGGGGTGCATGAAAATAACAAAGCTGTTTGAGAAGGGATCAAATATTTTAACCTGGTTTCATACCAAAATCCTCCAAACCTCCCTAGGCGGGATAAATAATGATTGGTTCCTAAGAGGTTTAAGTGTGTAAAATGAAAACAATAAATAAATAGATCTAAAACTTAAAAAATATATTATATTAACACATGAATAATTGTGTAAAGTTCACTGTATTAAATAAAATTTTAATAACAGAAGGTTCAGATGAAATGGCAAAACTTCTTTCGAGCGATTCAAAAAGAAAAAGAAAAAAAAAAAAGAAAAGAAAACCAATGGGCAAACCGGCGAAGATCTTCCTGATCCGCTTAGGTATCACACACTTGGTTAAACACAATTATTTACAATTTTGATGAAAATAAAACAAACTGGGAGTGGCAACCTATTTTACACCTCCGTGATTAAGAACCAACTGCGTCTTCGTAACCTTTCACAAGCTTGAAAGGTCACATTAGATCATAAACATTCTATTCCGGTTTGAATGTCTGTTGCATTGAATTAGCTCATATGGCCACTGCGCTGCCAAAAGGGCCATGTCTGTGTTCAATAACCTTATAATACGAGTCCTTGGCACAACTTAAAGATTCGATTTGTTAGTTAATCAGTCAACAAAGCGGAGTATTAAGACCTTTGATCCCTTTACGCTTAAAAACCTTTTTTCAAGAAAAGAAGTTCCCAGTCATGAATGGCTCATAGACATAGAAGTCATATTTGGCTCATTTAATCTGAGAAAGTAGACATCTTTGCTATTGTGTCCTAGCAACAGAGAGAGAAATATTTTTTGCTAAAGTTTTAAATATTTAATGGCAAAAAACTTGAAATTCATCATCTGGGTTAGCAAAATATCTTATTCTTACATCAACAGGCTAAATTTACGGTCTTGTGGCTTGGCGCAAATGTATTTGACCAATATCATTAACAGTTCTCCATCCTAAAGGTAAGTTACTAGCGCCATGTATTCAGTCTCAGGTAGGATTTTCTTTCATTTCTACTCTCGTAATTTACATTGACTGTTCTTAATTAAGATTAGATAATTGTTTTAGCTACGGTTATATTTTGAGCGTCTATGGTGATAATATTGTTAATACCTGCCAAGATTTATCAGAAGTTTCTTTTAAAAAGGAAAAACAAACCAACGCCCGAGACACTGCAAATATCGAAGATCATATGAACGTTACAGTAAATAGGAGGTTCACTATCAACTAGTCAATAGCATAAAACTTGTGAGGGGAGATACCTGGTATTTGATAAAATACAAACATTAACGGGAACCGAATGCACGTATAATCAGTTGCGTATTCACATTTTCTAGAAACAATAACAGATTAGTTCCATCCCCTGTACTTTTAAGTCTGTGTTCTTTATGCAGTCATTCATTAAGGCCAAGGATGTATTGGCTTGTCACACAGATGCTATTGTGCTATTTTCCTTTAGTAGCAGTTTAGAAACCGTGGTCTGCATAACGTGGTTGACGTTATTGGTAAGACCAGTTTTATTAGTTTATAGATGTTGTGCCTTTTTGTAAAAGTTACATGGCTGTATTTTTTTTTCCTCTTTCGTTTATCAGCGAGGAATTGAAGAAGATGCGAAATCGTCCAGTTGTCCTTTCTCTGCTTTTAGCAGTGGGTTTGTTGACAGGTAATAAGCTGGTACCGGCTATTTTGGCAATAAACTTAATGAAGCGTACGCACATGGTTTTCGATGACATGAAAACTACAAAACAAGGAACAAACATCCGATCCGCTAATTCCAATAAGGCTTAATAGCCGGAATCAAGTGTGAATGCAATAAAGCTACATTTTGAAAACTGCATGAAAGTGGTGCAGTGCCATTAAATCAAGGTTTGAGAGCTCCTGGTAACACATTTTACTCCCATAATTACTGAAATTTCTCTTAACTCCCTCCCCTCCTGCACTCCTAATCTATAAGCCCTCACTATCAGAAGCCCCCTCTGGATACCAAATTTTCTAATAAGCATCCCCCTTTCCCCCATTGGCCCGAAATGTTAAGCCTTAAACAGTGCAGCTGAATGTTAGGAAACGCAAACGAAACACTGAAAATTTGAAGACACCAACGGTCAAATTTGAAATATGGTTCCCGTTGAAGTGAATAGTTTCCATTGGCTTGTATGTAAACCTGAAAACTAGATGTCTCTAAGTAGTATTATAAGTGTAATTGACTTCGTATTGCCAAGTTTCTAGGATACTAGGGTTGTCAATGAGGACTTAGTCGTTTAACCTTAATTTTCCTGCGCTTTTTTCAACTTCCTGAGCCTGGGAGGGAAGTACAACGCCATTGGTAACGGCAAGAGCATTAAAACTATGACGACGAAACATGGTGGGTTTAAAGTACGTCCAGAACGTTTTTTTCGGCGTGCGCATAATGAAACGATACCTTCATAAGACGTAGCAATTACGTCACGGATTGGTGAATTACAGTCACCAACTTGGATCCGATTTAACGTACGAGAAAGAAAGAAAACCCTTCAAATAAACTAAAAATAATTAAAATAAAGGAACGCTACAATGGTATAAACAAGGAAAAAAGTAGCGCCGATACTTTTTTCACGGAAAGGTAAAAAAAAAAAGAAATTTCGTTGGCCGTGTTTAAAAAAGGTTAGGAATGTTCAAAGTCCCTACAGCCACTTTCTTCCACTCCTCTCCCCGCCGGCTAAATAGGATTTATGGTTTACTTCATGCTATCATAATTTGTATACTCCAGCTTACTGAAGATTAAGTAGCTGGTCAGTTTAATTCAATAACATTAATCGAAATTGTTGATAATGAGGAATGGAAAGAACAAGTTAGGTAAACAGTGATGTTAAACTTATGGTGAACTACTGATTAACTTTAACTCTTTTTTGCAGATGTATCAGACGGCAGACCTCCTAAAGGTATTTACTTTAATTATCCAAATATAGAACACATTTTCGTAGTGGGTATGTCTTCAATAGATATTGTAGATGGAGCGTAGTCTTGAAATAGGTCCACTGCTCATGTGTCAGACATTATTATCTGTTCTGATAGCGATTGATGATTGCATCTGTTCTGATTATTTAGGTTGTGCTAACAAAGGTCCAGGTCTGTCTTCCAAATCTAAGCAGGAGAACATAGATTCTCATATCCCTCGTGCTGCTTACAATGCTGAGAAAGAGTTGCAAAAGTCATCTTCACAAGACGATGACTGTCAAGATGACGAAGATAGCAGTACAAAAGACAAAACCAAAATCAGAAGTCTTCAGACAAGCATTCACAAAAACTTACTAAGACTCTTTCATAAACTAAAGAGTGCCAAGCCTGGAAGTGTGATGCCTGATCGAAAGGAGTTTACTAATTTTGCTTCAGAGCCCAACCAGAATGGTAAGCCTGACAATCAAGTATCCACAGGGGTACCACTGAGTAAAGTTAGAGACGGAATCAAGAATGCTTCCCAACTCCAGGACATGAACAGCACATCAACACTCAAAGCAGTTGACAAATTAGTGGACGCAGTACTTCCTAACGTATCATCAGCGTTAAACAACAGCAATGGCAAACATGATGACGATTCCGAGGGAGGAAGTGGTTCTGCTATGGATCCAAAACAATTTCACAAGGGTAAAACAGATCCTTATGCTGCTATTGCTGCGGGACCAGACCATCCCAAGCTTCCTCCTGACCTAAAGATTACTCAGTCTGGATCTGATGGCGAAGCACCTCCTGTGGTGCCTGTGGGAATGTCTGATGACAGTAAGGGTGGACGCGGAAATGATGAAGACCATTCTCCGTCTTCAGAAGGTAAACAGGTATTATTAATACGCTGGGACCCTTACTTAACGCCCACTTTCGACGAAGTGGCAAGTAGCCGCTTAATACGGGTTGGTTCGCCAAACTTTCTGTCCTTATTAGCTGCTTGTGTAATTTTTAATCTAGTCCACAGTATATTTAGTTCAATGTATATTGTACTTGTTTAGCTAGCCGTTGACCAGCCATTGCCAGATTCAGTAGTGCACTAATGGCAATTATCTCAATTAAAGATTAAAAACAGGGATTGGTCAGAAATTAGCTTAAGGTGTTAAAGACACGTCACTCTTTTTGAATCAAACACACTTGGAGGCTGGTGACATATGAGTGATTAACAAAATCGGACGACCCGCGTAGCGGGAGTCTGATTTGTTTCATCACGAGTCTGCTTACAGACTGAATAAAACTTGGATTGGACGACAATAAGTACTGTTACCAATTAATCATGACCATTACAATTCCCGTGAACAGATGGCTGTGACAAATAAACAAAGTTTTAGAGAGACGTTTCTGATATATTCTTATATTACTATTGATGCAGAAACAACCGTTTTATTCACGAAATACGTGGAAAAAAGGAGCCCGGTCAAGTGCAACTGTCCTATTACAGCGCGTGCAATGGCGTGTGCTTCCCAATAGCCTAGGCATGACGCGTACACTGTCCTATTAACTCTTAAATTATGGCTGGTGATATCCAATCACATTTGAGAATTTTGTTATAGCTATGATTAGATACAATATGACATGAGAAATCGCACATGGTATGTCACCAGAATTCTGCACTACGTCGCTTTATGATAACCAGAGTAACAATTCGTAGAGTTAAGCTGCACTTTCTACCTTCTAATTGAAAATCAGCTGAGGGTATTTAACAATTACTCGCCTCAGGCTCAATAAAGTCGAGGGGAGTATTTACCATTTTTACAATAATCACTCTGGTGATTATAACAGAAAAACAAGAACTGTCCGAAAAATTTCAAATTATCACGCGTTAATGAATAGAGACGCGCAGTCTGCCGATCACAAGCTCAATCGAAATCACATCATCAATCGATAAACTGCTCATGCCTCAAACTGAATGTCAGTATTCTAAACTTCTCTGTCGTTTCAATAAGACAAAGCACTGATTTCTTCAGTGAAGGAATGTTGGCTTTCTCAGACCCGTTTACCAAAATAGATGGAGATGAATAAAGCTGGTTGGTGCAAAACTTCAGGATGACACGTGTTAGCACTTTGTCGCACACTTGTTTCTTGTTGATGTCTTCTCCGGTTAACGGACTTTTATAAATTGCCCTCGGAATTAAGTCCTTTATTGGCTTCAATAAACATGTCCAAGCTTGTCTTAAATGAAAATTTTTCGTTGTGAGGCGGTGACTTTGGATGGTGGCCGAGGGCCGCTCGAGCCGACGAAAAACTATTTTTCTTAAAATTGCTGTCTTTTCTCCTCACTAAAACGAAAACTTTAAGTAAAACTTTACACTTAAAGAGACATTTACTCGTCTCGTTTACTTCCAGGCTTTCAAATTCTGTCTTAAATTCGTTTTGTTGGTGAAACCATGCTGGAAATAAAGAAACTTTTTGCTCGAAAGTAATTTGTTGTTTTCATTTTAAGCTTTTATTGGTATCAGCACCGACAACATTTCCACTGCAATTTACAAGTGTTTTTTTTTCTTACTAATTGTAAGAAAAAAAAAACACTTGTAAATTACAACAAATTACTTTCGAGCAAAAAGTTTCTTTATTCCAGTTTCTTTATTTCCAGCATGTCAAAACCTTCATGTCATGCTTTCAAAAAGTGTCAACCCGGACTAAGTCGCATCTGTAGCACCTTTCGAAACTGCATTTCCTTTCATCGTATGAATCGAACAAATCGCTAAGCGGCCATTTTGAAAATTAGTGCTCCCGCCATTATCACCTCGCGCGGGGTGATTATAGCAAGATATGACGCAGTCCTCGACCAATGAGATCAATAGAATCTCTATAATCACCTGAGTAATTATACTAATTAATGATGATATAATTATGTTTATGTTACTTTATGTTACTTTAATGGCTTAACATAATTTTCTATTGCATTCACCAATTGATTGGTTTTTTTCCCTTTTTTTCTGTAGAACCCAATGAAGCTCCGAGTCAGGAGCAAGGTACTGGCAGAGACATTTTAATATTCTGTTTGTAGAGATTCATACATTACTATTGGTATGAGGTATTTTTATTTGCAAAACATTGAAGGCAGACTGATCCCAACGGCGGAGGTGACGAACTTGATACTGAATAAACAAAAAAGGCTAGAATAACTGAAATATATTTGTTACAAAAACAAACAAACAAATTTTTGCCCGTTATTTCGGTTTGCAATACAAACCTTCCTCGGGGGCTGATCGAAAAAGAAAAGTGAGAAATAGAAAAGGATCGTTGCAAATGACGATTTAAAATCTAAAATGCGTGACAATGATTGGTTCTTTAGGACAAAGTTACAAGTGTGAGACATGTCATTGGCGTGTAACTAAACAACCAATCATCGTCACGCTTTTTATATTTTAAATCTTCATTTGTAATGATCCTTTTCTGTTTCTCACTTTCTTTATCGTTCAGCCCCCAAGTAAGGTTTGTATTGCAAACCGAAATATCAGGCAAAATTTTTTTTAAAAACAAATATATTTCAGTTATTCTAGCCTTTGTTGTTTATTCTATCAATCTCGTCACCTCCGCCGTTGGGATAAGTTTGCCGTCAGTATTTTGTATTTGAAATAATTTGCTGATCCAGGTCTACAAGTGATCCGGCACCACTCATCGGTTTGTCGCTGTGTAATTGCAGATTTCATTGTATTTATTTTCATTTAAAGTGATAAAACGATGAAGGGTGATAAGAAGATTGCTAAATTTTCCTTTCCGTGTCATTATATTATAGACAAAGGCAATTCAGAAGCGCCTGACAACCCGATGGTGAAGCAAATGCAAGAGCAAGCTATGGCCGTGATACAAGAACAGATGCAGAACCAGTTCAAGTCTGCTATGCAAGCTGCTGGAATGGGTGGAATGGGAGGAATGGGAGGAATGGGGGGGATGGGAGGAATGGGAGGGATGGGAGGAATGGGAGGAATGGGTGGTATGGGTGGCATGCAAAGTATGGGAGGTATGGATAACATGGGTAGTATGGGAGGTATGGGGGGAATGGATATGGGAGGAATGGGAGGTATGGGGGGAATGGGGGGAATGGCTGGATTTGAAGGAATGGGAGACATGGCAATGGCAGGAATGTATGGTAACCGTATGCCAGAGATGGATGAGACGGACAATGCTATTCAACGAGATTCACTTAGAGACAATGCTGAATTCTTCGGAGGTAATCCCTACTACTCCAGAGGCTTTGGAGAGGGTTTTAGGATGCCGATGAGATCAATGTATCCCATGGCTGACGAACCTGCGGTTGGGCGAGATAAAGTTCCTTTGGGATACGAACGTCGGGACCGAATGCCTTATATTGTTCCTTTCCGCAGACATCACTACATTAACAACGAAGAGGACTTCAAAGACGACGAAATGGAGGTGGATAATGATAATGACGATGACGATAATGATGATGAGCCGTATTTTGTTCCCGCTCGCGACCGTGCTGCCTTTGAGGGGCCGTTCGACGAAGGCCCTGAAAGTGAAATGGATGACGGCTACGATGCACCATATGATAGAAAAACAAAAATAGCAAAAGTTGAAAAGCCTAAAAAGAAAGAAAAGGTGAAGCACAACGACCAAAATGCAAGCAAAGAAAGAAAAAAGAAAGTTACGGTGGCATCAAAAAAACATGTGACTGAGAAAAGAGGAAAGACAACAGGTAAACACTACAAAAGGAAGCAATGAGAGACCCACATTTCCTGCATGAAACTCTTTTCTTTCTCAGACGATGACTGAAAACATGTCGTTGGAGTATCCCATCGTAATCATAATAAAGGTACCACAGACGACTGTCTACAGTAGGAAATGGCAGACCGATCCTCTTTTTATAGTATTCATTGTCTTTCACCTACGTTAAAGTGTTTTTGAGATAATTCTTATTCCTGGACTATAAACTTCTGCCGACATGTTAATCAAGTTCATCCCCAACTGAAAATATATGACATGACTAAGTCTCTGTAAGAGAACTACAAATTGTAATAAAAACCCTTAAAAAGTGAAGTTTCGCTCTCTTGAAGCTTGTTCTTAAAAATAGTGAATTTCTGATTCTTTTCCATATAGACATAGCATGAAAAAGAATCAGTGTTTACATGTTTGCATTATAGGTCGCAAAGTTTAGGAATTATAAAATGATATTTCCAACGAAACAGCATGCGTCAAAGAGCTTAAAGTATATGCATGAAAACCTCTTTAAGTAGTAATTTGGTGTCATTACAATCTCATAGGTGCAGGTACTGATGCAGCTACACCCGAGATGTTTTACAATTCTGCGATGAAACAAATGCAACAGCAAGCGATGTCGGCCATTGAAAAACAGATGCAAAACCAATTTGCCAGCGCTTGGAAAAATTCTAATGGAATGATGGGTGGAAGGCCAAATATGGGAGGAGGTGGAGGTGGTGGAATGGTAGGAATGGGTGGTATGGCCGGGATGAATGGAATGGGTGGTATGGCTGGAATGAATGGAATGGGTGCAATGGGAAAAGGTGGAGGGATGGGAGGGATGAATCGTATGCAGGGAATGCAAGGCAGAGCTGGAGGTATGGGAGGGTTGGGTCCGATGAATGATATGCCAGCTGGATTTGGAGGATTAGGACGGATGAATGATATGCCAGGAGGACCAGACAGTGGTCCTACTCCAATGAATGATATGCCTGGAGGAGCAGGAGGTTTTGGGCCGATGCAGGATATGCCGGAGGGCCCAGGAGGATTCGCTCCAATGAATGATATGCCGGGAGGATCAGACGGATTGGGTATGATGGGAGGGGTAGACGGAATGCAAAATATGAATGGCATTGGTGGTGTGGACGGTGGTGTAGGTAACGGAATGAATGGAATGGGTGGTATGGAGGGAATGCCAGAAATGCAGGATCCGGGAATGTCAAGTATGGGTGGTATGGGTAATGGTTTATTTAGAAGAGAGTTTAAGAGCAAAGCCAGAAAAAAAGACAACCATAATAGAGCTAAAATAACAAGGGCCAGAAAAGGATCACACCAGCCAAAGCATGTATAACCATGTCAAGAGATATAGAAAAACTATCCAATGAAAGGACTTAATGAACTCTGCGTTTTGACGATTCTATGTGTAAATATCATAGCTTTCAGCCATCGTACAGTTACACGTCATGTCCAAGCGATTGGAGGACTTTACACTAGATGCTAAGTAAACTTGAGGAAAGGTCAGGTCAAGTTTTATTCGTATTGCTTACTTAGCCAATCGCACAAAGGCAAGCGCTGAAATCGATGTGCAAAATAAATTTAGTAACTAAGCCACTCAGGGAAAATTTGGCAAGCCTTACTTCCCATATTATTAAAGTCGGCAGCTTGAAAGGATTCAAGTAAGAATTAAGCAACCTAAGCACCACCCTTCGGTTTGGTGTTAGCTTTGTTCCCTTTGTTCACATTGGACGAATGTCTTCCAAGTAATCAACTACATGTTTTGCTTACAGATATTTGTGTGCAAATTTGCAAAAGGTGATAAACCAGGATTGGCCAGCAACAGATGAAACTGAATCATTTTGTAACGTAAATTGCAAATTGCTCGTAAAAGAATAGAAAACAAAAAATGCTGCTGCTGGTGATAGATGTTTTCTTGATGTACAAGGAGCAAAAGTTATTTTTCATGAGCAAAATAAAACTACTTTTTTCTTTCACTCTAGTAACCTGCACATCTGCAGAAGTGTTCGAGTGGGCAGTCTTGAAGTAAAACGATTGTCCGAAATGTTTTCAGGACGGAGTCTACTTTTGTTACTGCGGATACGTTCTGCGCATCTGATGATACTCGGGTTTCCTATGGGTGGTGGCTACTAATACAAGGATATATTTGCGCTGTTTAAAACTATTAGGGGAAAGCAGAACTTAGCAAGTGCTTCTGGTATCCAAAAGAAAATTGGGGGTAGCCATGCATTTTTCAGAGATAATAACGCTTCAATTTGGGAAAAAAATGCGATACATTGCTTTGTATTAGTTACTGCTTTTCAGAATAATTGTTGCTTAATTATCTCCAAAAAATGCGTGGTTACCTCCAATTTTCTTTTTGGATTTCCATGGCTTGTGCTAAGATCTGCTTTTCCTGCATAGTCATAAACCGTGCAATAATACTTCGGTATTACTGGGCACCGTCCTTAAACACTTCGTTACCCATTCACCTTCTTTAGCTAGTGCATCAGCGGCAGAAGCCCATCCATCCTGAGTTGAAATTTGTCCCTTGTAAGAGGAAAGCTTGAGTTTCGAAAAAAAAGCATATGCCTTTTTATGTCTTCTTTTGTTTTTAAACCGCAGCGACAGAATTTTCACAGAATGCCCAATACCTTCCGGGCCGTACCTGAATATCCATGCACGACGATTTCTCGCAATTCGAAGAAATACAAAGAATGTCTTTTGCTTTTAAGAGTCTTCCTTGCCGACTTTAACAATATCCGGGGTATTGTGAGCTACACAAACGTTTTCTTTGCTAAGCAATCCTCAGTGGCTCTCTAGCGATACTTGCGGAGGGGCTAGTGTAAAGTCGCCCATTCTGTTGCAAGTTTTCAAACACGTCTTGCCTTTGTATTTGACTAGTTGCAACTGACCAGTTGCTACTTTGCTTGAAATGAACATCATATTTTACGAAACATTACAACAAACCGTCTAGGCTAAGAGACTATGCTCAATTGACAGTTGCAGCCAATGGGAATTTTAGGGACGTTTTAATGAAAATGAAATCTCTTTTGAATTTGGGTCCATAATAAATGAAGTTTATTTATCAGCCAGTTTCCTGTTATTGTTATTGTTCGTTTTTTTGATTTTCCCCATCTGGTATGAAGAAACCAAAATGAAGAGAGGACAGACTATAATTTAAAAAATGCATTTCAAATTTGTACACCATAATAAAATTACCAGTCTTGGCAACCTCAAAATGCATTTTTGTTTTTGTGCCTGCTAAAGTCTAGAACCTCCCGTTGACTATCTTGTCAGTAGACCTTGCATAGGCTTACAAACTTTCTCGTATCGTAATTCCCCATGCACATACTGTACTCGGGTAATTGATCACAAAACTCATTTTGTCTCGCGTTTTTATTTTTGACAGTTTGTTTACGTATATTTTTTTCATGTTAAGCGTTTTTCTGGTTATTTTTTTAAGGCGAGGGACGGTGAGTCTTGGGATTTCGTAACCTAAGGTAGTGGTTAATCATAGATTGATGAGAATTGAGATAGATTTCACAAGCTGGTGAATATTTCAGTCTTGCGTACATGCCTCAGCTTTTAATCACCATACTAGACTCCTGTGAGCTGTTTCTTTCATTTCTTAGAAATCCAGCGCTTCGTCACAAGGTAACCTGTTTAAAATTATTAACCTTTAATCTGCAAAAGAGGAATGGGCCCCGCGGCGTGTACCATTTCATTGACAGCTCTAATGAGCTCAGCCTTCTGCTCATCCAAATTTTTGTCTGTCTTTCCTGATAACAGCCTTGCTACGTGTTCCTTGTGTTTCTTGTATAAATCTTTTCTAGTGAACATACCGCAGATGATTTTGTCATAGATTAATTTGTCTTTTGTCCATTTATCACGCAGTTTTATTTTACCCGAACATAATCTATGCAGTCTTGTTGTTCTCCTCTCTCCTGTTATCGCCTTTGCTGTCTTTGCTGTAGATAAAGATATGATTAACACTTGCATTTTAGAACTCATAGACGTTATAAACTAGCATATTATCCCTTTGGAAATTACTTTAGAAACTACAGACAAAGAATGATAATTTATTGCAATAGGATGATTAAGCATTGAATGTGCTCTATTAAATACTCCTTCATACTGGAGTAACATTTTTGAATCAGTCATTCTCAGACTCTCCGATGCCGTCTGGTGTGTCGCAGACTAACCTTTTAAGGGAAAAATTTTTGTTTTGTTTTTTTCTTCTGCCTGAGAAAAGATAAATCTCTTTTGTAGAATTTTTAAATAATTTCTAAACTCATTACTCGGAAAGGTTTCTTAAAGGTTGTTAGGAAACGGCGACTTGGTTTAATAAAACTAAGGCTTCAGACTTTACTTACGATTTCCCTTGGGATTTCCCAAAAGATATTTTAGCATAGCTGCAAAAAAGACAAAATAATAATAACAATGGTAATGAATCATAATCATATTCGTGAAATGACATCAAAATCTAGCTCCCTTAGCATTTTGAAATCTAGAGCACAAAAACACTTCATTAAATTCCCAAAATTCATCGCAGCTGTATATTTGTATGGAACAAAATCGGCTTTCATTGGGAACAATTTGTACGTCACATGCTCGTTTCTTCAGATAACATAATTTATAATGAACATCTCGTTATCCTCGATGCACTTAAGTTTGGAACGGGCACATAATGTAAAAAGACAAAAATTAATTGAAACTACACTCTTTTAAGTCCCTTGAAAAAACAAAGGTCTTGGAGTCATTTCCCTGTTGGAGAAGTTAGAATATAACTGTAGTAAAATCGAAACCAACGTAATAACTCTGGTTAATCACAACAGACCTAAAAACCACAGTAGACCAATCAGAACTCCGAGAGGCTATAATTACGTGCCAAGAAGTCACAACTGTGTTTGATATGCCTCAAATATCTCTGGTATTTCATTGTTATTTTAATAACAATTAAAATCGCATGATATTATGAAAGAATAAACACATTGAATGCACAATGCTACGAAGGCCACCCGCAAGGAGTAAAGGAGACCTTTCCTGAGCAACAATAAGTAAAGCCCAGTTTTCATATGTCGGGAAAATCCCAGACGATCGGGGATTTCACTGGAAATCGTACACATCCACGATCGTGTGGGATGGTCGCAGACAAATCGGGAAAATCGGGAGTGTTTCTATTTTCACGACGCGTCCCAGATTTCTGCGATGGTCGGCGATCATTCCCGACATACGAAACCTCAAATGTGTACTGTCGGGGACGTCGGCGGCAGTTTAAACTCGTCACCAATCCTCTAAATTGTTTCGCTCCAGTTCCCCACTTTCCCCCCGAGAAATTAAAATGGCGTCTGTCATCAGTGAGGTCTGGCGATTTTCCCGATATCTCGGCAAAATCTGTGAAATCCCCAACCGTCTGGGATTTTCCCGACGTATGAAAACTAGGCTTAACTAGCACCAATATTTAGTACGTAAAGGCATATGCAAGGAAAATGTGTTGATGATGATAATGACCATATTCCCAAGGGCTTCGCCTGTCAATTTTGATTTCTCGTTTGAGCATCCTGCCAACAGAGCCTGAGGAAAGAGGGAAACAGAACTTTTACGAATTAAAACCTTTAAGTGTATATCACAGAAATTTGCTTAATCAAATCTTCCTTGTTGTTGTATGAAAATCGAAAAAAATTTTCCAATTATTTTTTATTCCTTGTCTTTGAATCGTATATTAATATGAGAAATTTCAATTCCGGTTGGGATACAATACTGCACACCTGGACAAGACGAGCAACTGGAGATAGTAGGGCTACGACTTCAATGCAGGATAGGATCGCTAGTATCCCGGTTTCCCGGTTTTCCTTTTCTTCAATTGTTTTTCTTGTGCGAAGGAATGAAACTATGTCGACGGAATTATGACTGGGAATGTTAAATGCTCACAACGAAACAACTGAGGAATAGAGAAACCGGGAAAGTAGCGATCCTGTATTGACGTCACAGCTATACTATCCCCAGTCTCAATTTCACGTTTTATACGCCTCAAATGCAGGGAGAAAAATTGATAGGGTTATTGTTTCGATTTTTATACGAGTACAACATGAAGATTTGACCAAACAAAAAAACAAAACGTTCTGTCCAGTACACTTTGAAGAAATAAACTCAGAATTAGAATGAGTAAGCCTTCAATGAATAATATACTTTATCGCAAGGTCATTCTCTGGCATTATTAAAGATTTCTCTGAACATTTATCGGTACGCTGCCATGTAAACGCGTAACTGTACGGAGAAAAAGTTAAGAGATATTGCAAGCCGCCGACATCCTTCACTCGAGTCTGTCTCGCACTGCCATGCATAACTTCACTGCGTCTCCACCTTTCTCATACATGTTACGGTTTTTAATTAATACTGTAGGAGGGAGATCACAAAGGGGATAGGGTGTCAAAGGGCGTCAGTCGACAAGTGGCTTAAATTTCAAAGACAAATTAGAAAGCGCACAATGAGACATCAATGGTCAAACGCCAAAAGATGAAAACCTGTTAAGGAAAAAATTATATAAATAACAACAGCCAAATACATCATCCATTTTTGACCCGCTATGGAGAAAATATAGAGGTGGGAAATAACTCTTAAGAGTAGTTTTGGCGAACGAGTTTAGTGAACGAAAAATAGCAGATAGAAAACGTTTTACTGACCCAAATTCAATCAATTTACTACCTGTTAAAACTAAACACTGTTATCTCAAATACTGTGACAAACGAAGGGGTTTAAATACAGAAGATCAATGAGGCGTAGAAAGTTAATTTTAGCTTACCCGCGGTGACCGCTTCTACACAAACAATTACAGCCGTTATTAACATCCACTTCATTATCAGGAAATCATTGTGTGCAGCTTATATCCTTCCCTAAACTGAAAAGAGATACCGCCTTCAGACTGCAACCAAAAACTGAAGTGATTTTTTTTTATGTTAAGATAACTATAGATTACGAGTATTAGTCAAAACGCAAAAATCTAAACAAACTAACATTGAGAGGTTTGTAACTTCTAAAAGTGAAACCCAGCGGGTAAATAATTAAAGTAAAAGATTTTCAACTCCATGATCCGTACTTAAAACACTGAACGATAAAGAGGAAATGGAATCCAACACTTTAGGGCACCTGTAAAGGAGAGCAGTGGTCTCAATTATACAAGAAATTAAATACCTTAACTTACCTTTACTTGGTCCAAAGAAGAAGTCGTTATCTTACAGAAATCTTTCTAACGTAAACTGTGCTTTTCTCTCTTATATTTCGCGACATACCGGCAACATTGAATCCTCGTTGCATTCATGACGTAATGTTTTGCCACCAACACGAGCCACTTGTTGGTTTAGTTCCACACTGCAGGTTTCTCCTGTCCCGGCCTTATTCCCATTGTAGTTTAAATACACTGGGTTGTGTTTTCCTTATTAAACTGAACTTTAAAAAACTTTCAGCTGCACGTTTTCCCATTTGATGCGCTATGAATTGGGGGAGTGTCATAACGAGCTTGTCTTGTAGGACAGCGTTCCAAGCTAAAGATCGGCAGGTAAATTGTACTTGTCATCAACCGAATAGGTACCAAAATCAGATTCGAACTTTAAAACCCGCTTTTCTCTCTAACCAAGAACTTTTCACCATTACCAAATCCTAACCAGGAGTAATTTTTATGATTTTAAGCTGGTTAATTCTAAGTAATTGATTGACTTAAGATAGATGGATCTTGCCTATAATTATTCTTACGAACTGGAAATGCATGCTCGATCGGCACTCGACAAATGATTTTCCACGGGTCGCCTAATCCTTGGCTAATTCGACAAATATTTTGCTCTCCTGAAGAACCAATGAAAATTACTTTCACATTAAACCTCGCCCTCTCTCCATGGCCATACATCATCGTAGAAATGATTTGTTTTACGGTCGGAAGCCCTTAGCACGTATACCGGCTTCTGGTGAATCCTCACTGACACAACAGGGACGATGAAACGAAATGTGTATCACTTTACAACGATCTATTTTCTTATTTAGTGGAAGTCATTTGAGTGGAGGAATACCATGTAAACTCGCATTCAATTCAGTTCCGATCCGATGGTGTTAATTTAATTACCTCTAAACAAAACATTGAAAGTTTATTTGGGTTTTCGTTAACTTTGTCAATCTCCTTAAAATTATCTGTAAAGAATGGTCATGGGATTATTTAACTGATATTAAACTCAACTTCATAAATTTCAACGCACACATACTGATAACACACATTATGCTTAGTTCAGGCCGTTAGTTTCATCTCTGCACCTTGAGATAATTTATAGAGAGTTTGTGATAAGAAGGAAACAGATGTACACGCCTCAGTGACTTCAATATTTTTATCAGTTCGTTGCTTCTCGAAGGAGCTGTTTTTGGGCCCCCTAAGAGTACAGGTGTTACGAAACACAAAACTGCAAGGCTAGTACAACAGATAGGTCGATATTTCGACTGGTACAGAGAAGGAGCGACAAAAATATGACGGCTCTAAAAATTTAAGGTGTGCTTCTCTTGCTTTCAGTCGGGAGGTAACAATTTCAGTCTCTTTATCTATTGTGGAGTGTCCTGGTGTACTGAGATGAGAAGGTACCGCAGTGGGCGTGACGTGGATTGTTGATGGCTTGCTTATGTTCGGTGAATTGCAACAGTTCGCGAAGTGTGCGTTTTGTTTCTCATATACACTGTTACATTTTTTGCAGTCAATCATATCAGTTAAATTGGTAGAATTACAAGACATGTGGTGTTCAATTTCAGGCTTCTCTTATGTGGGACTGCAAGTGTACGAGGCAGCGTGGTCGACTGGTTAAGGCACCGGACTTGAAATCCGGAGGTCCCAGATTCAAGTCCCGCTCTGACTGCTAGCTGGGGTTGTTTCTCGGTAACCCCGAGTGCAACTTCTCGCCTGCGCTTGTAAATAACGAGCTGGTGTGCCTCCTGCAGTGGGATGTTTAACAATGTTATCAATTTTTAATTGAAGTTATTGGATTGTGAAGTTTAATGCTCGGCCCCGAGGTAAATAAGGTTATTGATTGATTCATTTATTTACGATGTTTTGCCATTTTCGATGTAAGGACAGGTGAGAAAACCATACCTTGAACATTATAACATAGCGACCGTGCTTCCCTATCTAATTCATATTGGCGTCAGCATGGTACATTTCTGAACATACGCACGGCCGTGCGTCCATAAGATGACGTGTGCAAATCAGACAAACCTGGGTTTCCGTCGCTTAGTTTTTACAAAGTTTCCCCAGAAATGAACGAAAGTAGTGGAAAACTACCGGACTTTTCTTTTGGAATTGAGTCTTCTCCAACTGTACGTAAACACCGTGATGACTCGAAAGCCTAGTTCAAGCCTTTAACTTTGATTAAACAAATGAGCAAATGAGTACTTTAAATACATTCTGTGGGCTTGGAAACTCGTTTGTCTACATTTTCATTGACTTTTTATTTACAATTTCAGATGAAACATTCTCGTTCAGACCATACCATTGTGGCGTGTTTGTAACCAGCCAATAATAACCTTTGTTTATATGCACAGCTCCTTGAGAGAATTTTTTAATCAATCACAAATAAAACCTGTTTTCTGCGCTCTAATTTGTTGTCACTATGTTATAAAAGAATTGGTTCATGCTTTTAGCTGTGCGTGTATGGAGTTATGGATGCACGCGAGAAGTTTGGAGAACACTCAAGAAGCTTGAGATGCTCTCAGTTACGCCTTGAGCAACTCTTACGCTTCTCTCGTGCTCTCCAGACTTCTAGCGTGCATCCACAACTCGATCTACGCACGCTAAGCATGAACCAATTCTTAAATATGCAGTGTGATATATGGAGTTATGGATGCACGCGAGAAGTTTGGAGAACACTCAAGGAGCTTGAGATGCTATCGGCTACGCCTTGAGCAACTCTTACGCTTCTCTCGTGCTCTCCAGACTTCTAGCGTGCATCCACAACTCGATATACGCACGCTAAGCATGAACCAATTCTTTAATATGCAGTGTGATATATGGAGTTATGGATGCACGCGAGAAGTTTGGAGAGCACTCAAGAAGCTTGAGATGCTCTCGGCTACGCCTTGAGCAACTCTTACGCTTCTCTCGTGCTCTCCAGACTTCTAGCGTGCATCCACAACTCGATATACGCACGCTAAGCATGAACCAATTCTTTAATATGCAGTGTGATATATGGAGTTATGGATGCACGCGAGAAGTTTGGAGAGCACTCAAGAAGCTTGAGATGCTCTCGGCTACGCCTTGAGCAACTCTTACGCTTCTCTCGTGCTCTCCAGACTTCTAGCGTGCATCCACAACTCGATATACGCACGCTAGCATGAACCAATTCTTAAATATGCCTTGTGATTCACTCTATTCAGTTTAAATAGGAAGATAGCGCTCCATTAAATCAAAGAAAAACTCAAAAATCCAACTTACTAGACCTTATTCGCTCTATATGCTAATTGACCATTACAACAATGTGATATTCTCAGGAGAATTGAACCTTTGTCTTTTTGGAAGTAAAGAATGTATGCCAGCCTGTATATGACCAATTCTAAAAGGGACTACTCCCTAAAGTACCGTCACATGATCAGTAATGGGACAACAAAACAACGAAGCGAATGACGTCGTAGTTTTTATTTCAAACTAGGTTTTCAACAGTTCACGGTAATTTTAGATACCTTTAGTAGTAGCGCTAATTTTCTATAACCAGTTTCTCTAAACGAACGAACGAACAAACAAACAAACAAAATACAGAAGTTCGCCCTAAATGACAAAGTTTGCATTACATGATTCATAACCGGTCACTCGCTCACTCGCTTCACTTTCCTGCAGTCTTTGTCCCAACGTGATAAAGCAGTACATAAGTTTATCTACAAGAATAGTCAAGTCTTTAAAGTTAGCAGGTGAGAAACCACGATACACTGAGCAGAGTTAAACGTACCTGAAGCATATAAACGGGAAATATATGGCACAATAAAAGTAATTACGTCAATTAACATTTTAAGTTTGCTAGGTAAAATAACTCAATCTTTTTTGGCCTTCTCCCTTTTCCAGTTGTGAATCAGAACTGATCATCTCTGGGCTCCATGGGCTTTGAAGGCAGTGGTAAATATTTAATCTTGTCTTAGTTTAAAAGACTTCTTCAACCTTATGACGTCATTCATTGGAAATGACCAAGTAGGAAACGTTTTCCGAGTCCTCTCTATCCGTAATTTTCATGTTTTGAACGGTAAGTCCTTTTGAAATTTTCTTCATTCACAGATTTATGTGGACGAAATTAATGTTTTGTCGGGCAAAACAAGCTTAAATTTATAAACAATGGATCGTTATTACAAACAAAGTAAAAAAAAGACCTGCCGTTGTTAATCTACCTAGTGTGGAAGACTTCATAAAGACGGCAACATTCTTCCATTCGTCTTTCCTTAACAGTCACCAAGAAGTTGCCTTGAACTTAGAAGCTATCTCTTGTTATTTATGTGTATCTTTGGCAAAGAAACAGCCGTTGCTTTCCTAAACAACTATAAATCTTGGTGGTAAATTTCTCTCGTTTTCTTAACAGGTACAAATTCGTGATAAATAAACAATAGCGAACAAGGAAACGCCGTGGGATGAACAGTAGACTTCTTCTAACGTGCTTGGCATTATGTTTGTCGCACCCAGGTGAGATATGGATACAACAAATGGCTGTAGAGTAAGACTGATACAAGCCTTACTGGCCAAAGCGTGGTATATTTATCTTACGACCATGCTGTGCTTCAGGCAAGGTCACAACAGATGAAATTCAGCTGTCTATTTTGATCGGGTGGTGTCTAGTATAATGTTTTGGCTGTTTATTGGAAAAAAGCATATGATAACTGCTGATGATTTATGATAAACTCGAACTTGACTTAAAACATATTCCTAAAATCCCTTGTTTTTGGTTGCACTTTTGATTCCCAAAAGGATTAGGTTGGTGTTGGTGTTTAACAAAAGAATTATCTTTCCCGGGTTTTTAGTAGCAATGTCTTGATTGATTTCCAGTGAGGTCATAAATTTACATGATTAAACTCAATCGTTGTCCTTATTGTGCGTTTTGCATGGAGAAATAAAACTGGACAAATGTCAAAATGTGTTCGTTAATTTACTCTATCTCGTATGCGGAAAAGCTTACAGAGCGTTGTATTTTGAGCAACAAGCAATGAAAGAACGGATACAGTAAAATCTGAGATAAAATTAAATTCAAATGAGTAGAAGCAATACAGTGTATGTCTGATTCAGTAATAAATGCTATGAGTGAAACAATAGCATTCAATTGGATGTTCGTTTAATGTGCAGCTAGTAGAAACAAAATATGCTAAATCCTGGACAAATGTCAAAATGTGTTCGTTAATTTACTCTATCTCGTATGCTATAGTACTTACTGAGCGTTGTGTTTTGAACAAGAAGCAAGGATGGACGGATACACTTTGAAAATTGACGGACATCCCACTTTCCATAACCAAAATCCATTAAGATTCTTCAAAATGAGATACCCGATAGCTTGATAATTGAAATGTACAGATTTTCGAATGCAGACTCAGTGACGATTCTGGCTGAAAACTTCTCAAGCTGAAATACAATTCTTCGCCTGGGATTTGGGAATCAGATCGGAAAATAACGTTGTTCCAGATTCCCTAATCAGATTAGAAATTTTACTGGAGAAAATTGGTCGAAGGCAGGATTACGGTCCTTTTTGGACTGGATCTCGTCTCTTGTTAAAGCATTGGAAATGATATTTGATTTTTAAGACTGATAGTTCTCTACAAGGAACGACAAGTTAGCAATTAAATCCAATATTGCTGTCTGTGCGGTCTGTGTTTATACAGAGACATGTCTCTTTCCTCTGCCTCCTTTTGTTAAGTGTTATATTAGTCTGTTACGTTCTTGCTAAGGCTACATACTCGAGACACCTCTTTTCTGGAAAGGAAACTAAAACGGATAGACCTTTTGGCCACACATAGCCTGACGCTGATTACCTGGCACGATATCTGTGCCGAAGCACCTCAGTATCGCTTTGGCCTAGAAGGTGAAACATTTTGTATGGCTTAGCTTTTCTAAGTTTTTGTTTAATGTAAGCAAGTAACCGACTGCCCGACCACACCAAATCGTCATGGATTTCCTGTGGTACCAAGGTAATCCGGTATGGTATGAACTCTTTTATACACTAAACAGATTTCTGTGCCTGCACAATAGTCCATTCCGCATAGTGTGGACACAGCCTAAAACTGTCATTAATATTTGTTCCCTTTAGTGTTCTCGGCTCCACTTGACTCGTCTGAGAAGCCTGGAGAGGAACAAGGTGGGTACTTCAGAATGGTATTATTCCGCTAGAGCTTGGGAAAGGTGGGAAGGGGATTTAAAGATAACGTTGGACTTCCAGATTTATTGAATTCTGCTCAATAAACATACGGAAATTAATATGCGATGAAAAGACTTTATATGTTGCTTTAACAAGGACTGATTTCTATTCACACAACCACAACGACAGAATCCCTCTGTACAATCTTTCTTAAACATACCAGCAAAGTGAAAATATTTTCACTTTATTTGTTCATAGCGTACCGAGCGAATTCAAAGTCAATAAATCTGGAAGATAAAGGTAAGTTTAATTTTGTCCAGCTTTGTGTAAGATCTGCATGCTTTATGAAAACAAACACAGGTCAGAAATAGATTCATCTGAATGGTATTCTTGCATGTTTCACTCTTAACATCATAGAAATAATGGATAAAATAAAGAACGTTTCCATTTCACAAAACATGAGAATATTCTTTGTTCTATGCCCCGAACATGTTTTCTCTGGAGCCTTTCAGTGCATAGGCCAAATTTAACGTCATGCTCAGGCGGATGATCAAAAGATTACAGTGAAAAAAATCTTCAGAGCGCAATCGCATGGTTCCCTCAATTCTAAATGCCAAAGGACTGCTTGCTTTTGTATTTTTAGTAAAAGAAGCTGTGCAAAGAGCTGAATTAGACGCCAGTCTTGCTGCTGAAGATGCAGTGCGGCATGGACATAAAGCTGAAGCAAGAGTTACGGGCAACAAGGGGTCATCTGAACACACTGAAGGGAGCACAGATCACGTGACTGGGGATGACAAGCTTACCCTGCACGTCAGGACGCATGCGCCTTTAGGCACGCTTGATAGTTTCAATTGTCTTATTGAAATTCTAGCAAAGTTCTGTTTAATATGTCTGAGATAGAACTTCGCTTGAAAACGCTTGCCATGTAAAACCTTTTTTAACCAGAGTAACGTTGAATCTCTTAAGCTTTCATTTTTTCTTTCCTTTTTAACTTTTTAACTCTTAGCTTTTCGTGGCATGCTACGTTTTGCTTAGCAAAATCATTATATTGTCTCTTGTATCTTAAAGAGCTTGGATGAAAGTATGGTAAAATTGATCACGATCGTAACTTTGACACGGGGTACTGTTTATTTATTTTCTTTATAATTTTTTTTTTCAGTTAATGATGACGACGAAGAGAGTCACATGAAGCGAGTAAAGGAACATAAAGTGAACCGAAAGCCTGGTGGAAAGATGCTCAGCTTGGGTGAAATGGGTGATATCGGAGGAAGCAACAATGAGTACAAGGAGGACACAAGATTAGAGGATCGCCTGGCCTTGCAGGCAGAGGAGGAGAAAAAATACGAAACAGGAGAGGGGTACGGCACTGGTGGTGGTGGAGGAGGAGGAGGAGCGGGGTGGGATGATGGAGTAAAGGGGGTCAACTGGGCCACAAACATACAGAGGCAGGATGCTGCAGAGGTAACAATGATAGGTTGAAAAATAGGAACGGAGAACATACTTATCTGAGTGCCACTAAGATCTGATCTAATCCATCAGCATTGATGCTGCATATAGTTGTCACCCAATAAGGAACAAAGACGTCAACCACACAAAAAAAATTGAACGAAAGTTGACTTACAACAGCAGCTAGCCATCCAGCCAGATATTGTGCCAGTGGGTGTCAGACATCACACGAAAATACACTTACAGGCTTTCTTATTCTTTTCTGATGACAGGGCGTCAAGGTGACAACGAATGTATTTGGTTTATATTAAGTCTGAATTGGATTGCGTGCTTTCAACAGAATCATAAGCTTTCTAAGGGGATGACGGATCCAGCTAGATAGGAACTACTAGCATTACAAAAGTAAAGTTAGTGACTATACAATACAATACAATACAATATTTATTTTGCCATATACAACATTTACAGATGGAAAAAAATAAAGAAAATTGATGTAAGAAAATAAATGGCGAAAAAACCTGAAAGAAACCACGAAGCTTATGACAAGTCAGGCTTCCTCACTTACTGTTAGAAGGAAAAATAAAAACAAGCTTCGTGAGAAGGCTTTAACAAGGAAGTATTCAAACCGTAAAAGAAAATTTACTTTTCATCCGAAGGTATTGGAAGATATTCAAGTTTAAACCTTTTCAAGTTAAGAAACTATTTTAGGTCATCACGCTATAACCTTTACTATATAGTAATTAGCTTAATATCTCATGAGTTATGAATAATTGCAAAAATTCCATTTCAACTCATGAAACTGATGTCACCGTGACCTATAATCAAAGCAAATGAATAATTCCAGCTTCAAAATTAATTATTCAAGTATACATGTACACTTCAGAGAGTGTTTTGATATTGTGTCATTTTCAGAAACAGAGCATCCAGGCCCAGGTTGCTTCTGAAAGTGCTCACGAATTGGATGAGATCCAGCGTGCCATCGCGGCTGAATCCCAATCGTCTCGTGGCACCGCTTCCATTGGCAATGGAGGCGCTTCTGTGGTCGGTGGAGCCGCATCACCGGTACAGGTCATTACTTTTGTTTAGTTACTTTGTCGTTGTCTTTGGTATTTGGTTATAGTAACTAAGAGGTGTTGTTATGTCTACTCGGCAAGCAAGAGTGACCTCTTTTGTTCCAAAAACAAATTGTAATTGAAAAAGAAACAAAGTCAACTGGCCCAACATATGGAGGACAGGTATATATCTGCATCTCCAGTGGTTTTGTGTTAAGTGAAAAATCAATCGAGAACAAAAACTGTAAGACGACCCGCAATTAAGAGCTAATGATGTTGTCCGGCTATGAAACGAAGCAAGCAAGGTTTGATTTCCTTTGCGTGGCACTACTCCAACTTGAGTTTATTCATTATGTTAACTTGACTACTTCTTTCTTGCCATAACGCATAGGTTCAAGAGCAAGGGGCCATGCAACCCAGAATCACAAATCCTGAAGGAGGAGCGAGAGAGAGCCAAACAATGGCATTCATTGGAGCACAACAGAAGAGCATCAGTCCATCCGAGAACCAAGGTTTGTGGAGAAATGGTCATTAGTATCGCTACATAGCAAAATTTTAAAATTCATTAGCAAATTGCTCATCATTTATATAAGGCAAACTATCCTTCAGGAAAAGGAATATTCAGGCTGATCAGATTAATCAAGAAGACAAAGCATCGAGAGCCGTCTTTCCAATGTGTCCCTACATTTCTTCTTTGTAAGCTATTATATACAGCCAACAACTACTAGGCCTATTAAAATGAAAAGGCAAGGTGCCTAGAACAATTTCAAGCCTGGAAATCATATTAGATGACTGCTTCGGAGGATTAAATTAGTTTGCCATTACTAAGCAGATGTTCAGGGTTTTCACCACCGTTGACTAATTGTTGATTTTAACTTTGATCAAAGGGTTATCACTGAAACTTCTTTTTATGAACAGCTTTAGTTTTTTAAGCACTTTTCATTATATACTATTAGGCCAATTAAGGGCCAGTTTCATAAAATACCATTAGGCCAATTGAGGGCTAGTTTTACCTAAATGACACAAAATCAGCTCCGCTGTTATTTTTTAGGTCTTGCTAAAGCAATTCAAAACTAATTCCTTTCATCCTTCAGTTAATGTTGAATTGGAATACCTCCGCGTTCAACTAACTTCTAACTCTCTTTGCATGGCTGCATGTTGAATCCCCGGCCACGCAGAAGAATTTCAAGACGTTACATCACCTTACTTATCTGATCAATCATCTGTTGACCATGCAGGTTGGTTTCACACGCTAATACTCTGCTTCTGACTCTCACTATTATTCCTGCTTCCCAGCGTCAATCTATTTATATAACAAACGTGAGGAAGATTATTTCACTGAGGACTTTTTTCAGTTATAGTTTACCCGCTTTAATCGCTTTGTTTAAAGTGTTTTTTAAGGCTCCCAGGGTCCAGGGGAGTTCTATTTGACCTATGAGAAACTGTTCTCTTTAAATGCCTCATCTTCAGTAACCACGAAGCCCTTTGAACGCCGCCATGGCCGCTGTCTTGGATGTTTTCACTTCTACATACCGCGGGCCAAATGGCTGTGAACTCGCAAGTTTGTGAAGATCGTCTTGCAGTAAAGAACACTTTGTCCCTCGAAAATTCGTCACCCTCTGTAAATCGGATATTTTGCCCGTGGCTACCGTTTGCTGACTGTACCTTAAACATGGCGGAGCCACAGGTTCTAGAGGAGTTCCATTGCATTGTGTATAAGATCGACTGTTATGTTTGTTTGCCTCTCGTTGGCGACTACATATCATTTTGGTTTGTACAATAAAAATTTTCATGGTCCCTTATGATCCCTAACTGTTTTCTGTTTCAATATCCTTCGTGGTTATGACGATCGTACGGTTCTCCTGACGCGGTTTCCACGATATTTAAATAGTCCTCTTTACTCGACGTTCTGATCTCACAGTCATTTTGCCTGCGGTATGTACAGGTAAAACCTAGCAAGAGCCGAAGTGTCTCATATGATCTCCTATGGATCCTGCCTCCTAGTTTTCGAAGAGAATCTGTGCAGTCCACGTGTGTGAAAATATCGCAACTCATTTCTATGTTTTCCCTTCCAAACTGTCCTACAGAGATCTCCAGTCTCATACACCAAGCAGATAAAATATCGCCCGGCGAGATGAGGGGAGCCACTCAACAGAGCAACATAGGCATAGGAAGTCTTGGAGCACGGGGAACCCAAGGATTAAGTGGCGGTGCCGGAGTCTTTGGGGGTTTAGAAGGGGGACAACAGCTAAGTGAACAAAGTCAAGGGGCATCCATGGAACAGGCCCCCGTGGGAGGATCAGAGAGATTTGGAGCCTTGGAGGCAGGAGCAGTGGGTCAGGAGGCCTTGGGACAAGCAGGTTTGGGCGGTGACGCTGGAGTGAGTCAATCTCCAGTTAGCCGCATGACTGAGGGACTCGGAGGTGGAGCTGAAGAATCTCTTCAAGGAATTCAAGGAATTCAAGGAATGCAAAGTATCCAAGATATACAACGAATGCAAAGCATGCCATCAGCCCTAGCAGGAGGGCAAGGCCAAGTTGGGATGTTTTCCGATGGTGGAGGTATGAGCGCTCTGCAAGGGCAAGGTTTAATGAGAGCAAGTCTTCAAGGAGGCCTACAAAGCATGCTAGGAGGAGGTGGAGGACTTACGGGGCTCCAAGCCATGGGTGGCGGAGGCGATCTTGGACAGCAACAAATGGCGTTTAAAAAGGTCAGCGGCTTTGAAGTTTCCATTTTGAAATTGCAACTCACTTTTGCTGCTCTCAATTTCAAGATGTTCATAATTAAAAGCCTTTTTAATACTGCTACTCTTGCCAAATTATTTACCCAGAGGGTTTTGTAATTGATAGCGTTCGTTGCTAAGAGGAAAAAGGTGCAATAATAGTGTTCCAGGCCAAGCACACAATCAGTTTATACCTTGGCTTTAAAATTACACATTTAGCTCGGAGGTTCAGTAATAGGTCAGTGTCCGCACAGCAAGAGAGATGATTATTTACTTATAAGTTTCTACTGGTTAAAACGACGGTCGTATATACTATCAGACCTGTTCGTTGACAAACTTGAACCACCGATGCATGAGAAAAACTCAGTCAATGGCTGCATTTGTATTAACAAATAAGAGTGCGTTGCATTCCATTTGTTTACATTTGCACCAGCAGTCTTTTCTCAGGCACTTGAAACTGAAATAATTTAACCTACTCATCCTTTATATAACGCAACACGCTTCTTGCTAATATAAAACCATAAAACCTACAAAAAACAAAATAAACCATGTACCGACTGACATGCGACTTACTTTTATCCTCAAACAGTCAACAATAGCAAGACCAAGTGACTGTCAGGTAATGACTTTATCCTGTTGACAACTCCTTAACTTAACACTTCTTACTGATAAAATGACGAACACAACTAACTGAAAGAGTTTTTCTTTAGATATTGGTTTAAGCCTCTGCTGTGCGGACATTGTCATGTACCCAGTCTACATCCGTGAATGGCCTATTTAAGCCTCACGTTTTACTTTGTATATCTACCAACACTGAATCAGGCCCTTATCGTTTCGGTAATGGTACTTACCGTGTTTACTCGAATAAGCACCGCGGCGCTTATTTAATTTTTCGTGTCTCCTGTGCGGCGCTTATTCGAGGGCGGCGCTTATTAAAATGCTCATACCACAAAGCCAAAACATTTTGATTGTACAAGCAAACACTGACAATCACCTTACTGCAACAGTTACAGGGAAGAGAAAGAGGGAGGTTGGGCTTGTCGCACCGGCGAAGTTTACAGCCTTCACGCAAGAACTGAAGAACGCGAACATTTTGAAGAGAGAACTGAATGAAAGAGCATCAAGATATACTCATTTCAAACTGAAAAACATCAGTATTGATGAAATTAAATTCCCATTGCTAGCTTAGAGATGCATTGCAGCGATTACAGTGTATTTTTATCATCTTATGGAAATACTCAAATAAGCGCTGCACCGGAGCTGCGGCGCTTTTTCGAGGGTGGCGCCTATTAACCATTCCGCTCCATGTGCGGCGCTTAATCGAGGGCGGCGCTTATTCGAGTAAATGCGGTATTCCCTCTTCTGCGATAGCGAGGGGCGAGAACGCTCTGCGACTTTTAACCTTTCAAAAAAACCATGAAATGAAGTGAAATTAAATTATTCGATTTCTATACGTGATAGTTGATTCTCGTTTCAGGCTCATTAACTGTCACGCAATAAAAATCTCGAGTCCATAATGTAATTCTTTCTTAGAGGTTCAGGCTCAGTAAACAAATTAAACACTGTAATATCGTTTATTATTAAAAACTGGGTAGTTGAATAATAGGCTTAGCGACCATGGGATATCAGCCATTGTATCATGCCCGAGAAATGGCAGTCATTAAATCTCTTTCTGGACTTTCTTACGAGATAATCACCTTGCACCTTCTGCACCTTTATTTGCACAATTGAATATCCTAGATATTTTTAAGGTGAATTCCTTTTATATTGCAAAATTTATGTTTTCCTATCACCAACGTTTGCTGCCTTCGCCCTTTCTAAATTTATTTCCGACTGGTGGTCAAATTCATAATTATGATACTAGAACCTCAGCTCATTTTCGACCTCACACCTGCCGAACTAATATCAAACAATTTACTATACTCTATAGAGGGCCAAAAATATGGAATGCTTTGCCATTATCAATTACGTCTTCCCCTAGTCTATCCACCTTCAAAAGAAAGCTTCTTGATTTCCTCAGTTAATTGCATGAAACGTCCGACTCTGTTATGTCTTTATAGTCTTACCACCACCGTATGTTAAAAAATCTCAATACAATGTCTTTACTGGTCTTAAAGTCCCAACATATCTCCGAGGAGACCTCTCAGTATAAGCCCGGGGGTTTCTTGAGGTCTCCTCGCCACTTCTTACTTCTTTTACTATTATTATTTACTCTAAACTTTTGTACTTGTAATCCTAGTCTATTATTCATTGTAACTTTCTATGTTTGTATGTCGTGGTGAATAAATAAATAAATAAATAAATAAATAAAATCAGCAATATTTCTTGCTTGATTTTAGTGAAAGAATTATTGCACTTTCACTATTATCTCATATCAAACGCGCCCTCGCGGAATAATTGTTAAATAGTCCTCGTCTTTCACATTAGCATCTACATCTTCATATATGAAATTTGGTAGAATCCGTTACCATATCGCAACAACTAGTCTAGTTGTCGAGATCACCTCCCATTCATTATGACTAACATAATTCTCCAAAACGTCAATGGTTAGAAAATGTTTTTTAATTCCACATTGCCTGGGCTTTTTGTACTTCTTAACAACTATGTTAGTAAGTATTACGAGCCGTAGTATTATTTATATGCACTGACCAATTCATTATATTCCTTACGAATTTCTCAGCGTTCCAAGACGCACCAGAAGGATGAAACCAATGTTAAGCATAAGAAAACAACACAAGACAACAAATCTACTAGCAGAAAGAGTGTTTTCCCTGATAAGCATCCGCCAGAAGAAAAAAAGGCATCAGATAAAAAGGCTAGTATAATCTTAAGTATTTTTAAATTTACACGTTACATCTTTAGAGAAAAATAAACCTATGCGTAGTTATCTCGTGTCTTCTTCATACCACGTGTGAAGGAAACAGGATATGCCCGGTGAAGGCTTTTAAAACCCTGAACAGGGCCAATTATTTTTTCACCAATTTAAAGTCCAACCCCAAAATACAATGGTTCCTGGACCCATATATATATTCCTATCCAACAATTGAGATGGGTCATGTGAGGCAATGTGTAATGAATAAATTAATTTTATGAAAAACACGACACTTCTGAGTTTTATAACAGACATGTTTAGGCAGTTGCCTCTGCCACAGCTTCAGTGTGAAAATGAACTTGTAACAAATTACAGTGAAATATAAATGCTAAAAAAATTACAATAACAATAGAATAATTAAGACCATAACAATAGTAATACAAAATTAGACAGAAAGTTTTAAATTAACGTGTTTGACTTGTGCGTTGAGAGTAGGTTTTTCCCAAACTATGTGCAACGCCTCTTTGATTTTAAGGGCAAACCGCGTGGATGCCTGATCGATAATGGCAAAATTGTCGCGGGAGCATGCAGAGCGACATGCTGGCGAAGTCTCCAGATGTTTGAAGATGTGTGAGGCCCTGTCCGTTTCCAAGTGTTCAAACATCTGGAGACTTCGCCAGCATGTCGCTCTGCACGCTCCCGCGACTATTTTGCAAACAAATCTTGGATACTGATCAACATCTGAACACTGGCTTATTGTTTGCTGTAGGATTGTAGTCGCCACAAACTTGTAAGGAAACGTCTTTCTTCTAGAACAACACTGGGACAGGCCAATCATGGTAACTGTTACCAGAGTAGATGCTTGGTTTCAACTGAAGATGTTCGAATTATAATGCGTGGTTCTAAATTCTACCTGTTTCCAACCTCCCCCCCGGGCACACCCCCGGGCATCTTGTACTTGACGTCCTATTCCCCTCCCCGGGCACACAGAAAAGAGACAATTCTTCATCCCCGGGACTCATGACATGGACTAAAAATATACAGCTTCGTTTTGATGATTTATTTCTTTATTCAAACAAAACCAGGAACCTGAAAAATCCTAAACTTTTAGAACAATTAACTCCTTTCCGAAGTATAAAAGCGAATATTATAAAACTCGACAGACACACTTATACACCAGGAGGGCGTTTCAACCAAACTGCCTCGAAAATTGAAATGTATCTCTACAAAACAACTCTTAAATTCCTAGCTAGAAAACGATGTGGAACAACGTCTTTTGTATTTTCAGTACAAATAAATTGCTTTTCTACAAGAAGGTCAAAATGTTTAACTCAGCATATTTACAACATTAAAACTGCGCCTGAAACAAGCTGAAGCGAAAGAAAACCATTATTAATTTTTCTTCTGGAGGAAATCCTTTCCTCTTTTATGTTTTGAACTTAATTACTTGATTGCCGCAGATTCGAGTTGAATTCGAAGCGACGCGTACGCATTGCATGCAGAAATCCAACTGTAAAATTTGAGAACAAATCTGGGAACCGAAACATTTACCCAAAGCCTATACCTTTAAGATAAAAGTATAAAAATGAAACAGCCTTGAATATACGAAATAAAGCTACTAAAATTCGGAGACTTACGTCAAAGCAAGTTCTGGGAGATGCTTTTAAAGCTATGAATGAAAATATAAATCACATCGCCTCCATCAGATCGATAAAATAAAATGTATTTTCATTTTATAAAACAGCAACAAATTACCAATAACACTTAACTTCAAACACAGCTTTCAGCTTCGACAGATTATTCTGGTCCAGCCATTCGCTAACGTACTCAATGGACTTACCAGCGAAAAACGTGGCCTTTTTCGCGTGGTTAGCCCCCATTGTGTCACCCCATAAGTCCTTGCGCGAGTAGTTATTTCGATTTGCCCCGCCCCCCTACCCCTGGGCAAGACCACTTGAGGAAATTCCCGACCCTCGGGCCAGACGGGCCGGGTTTTCCCAGGGTTGTGCCCGGAGGGGATGGTAACAGGTAGAATTGAACCACGCATAAGTTGTTGCACTCCGTTTCAGAAACAGTGGACACGAACGTGTGAACTTCCATGTTGATTTACAATCCCTTCAGTAACAGCTGAGCAATTGATTTGCCCTCAATTTGATTTTAGAGGTTATGCTATGTGGGAGAACTGTGTCTCTCTGACTCATCGAAAAAGTTTTATTTCGGTCATCGAGAAGCCAGCCGTACTGCGAAGATCTCCGTAAGCGTCAACCCTGATCAAAGCCGGAACGCCGGAACACTCGCTTCATGTTACTGCAATACCTACTTTACCATTCACATTATGCCCCATTTGACCAACAAATTACAAAAGCCATCCTAGCCACCAGAAATTGTAATATTCGGACGGTCACAAAGCATAGAACAAGGTAAACCATGTGCTCGTCATTTTAATGTCACCTGTACATGACAAACATTTCTTGAATAACAGCGAACATGAACCCAAATACCTTATAATATTATTGATAACTTTTTAGTGATGCCGAAAGACGTCATAATTTAATAATTTGTCTAATTTAAATCTTGTTTGCTTGTCTTCAGGGTAAGCTGGTCAAGAAGCATCATTCCAAACACACGAAGACGATTTAGAGCTGAGCATTGACTAAACTCAAATACTGTTCTCCATTTTTCAAATGTTAAAGAAAAACAGGCCGATCAAACTTATATGGAACCTTAAATACATCAAGATACAGTTTTTTAACGGATGAAGCCATTATTTTGACATAGCTCAACAGAAAGACTGGCAAATTATAGTCTTTAAAGCGAAAACAAAGCTCTCTGTTTAACGCATGATCAGACTTAATCCAATTCATAAATCACTGATTAAGCAAACGTACGCTTAATCATCAACGACAAGCCATATGAATCGTTCCAAATGCTTGAAAATGTGACTTTTTTATTTGAAACCATGAGTTTGAACTTAAGTATTTAAATAAAATCTAAAAAAAAGTAAATCTGGTCTGTGATGGTTTGTAGCACACATGGCCTTATCTGAGTTGTTTCTTAGGTGAACGGATCCTTTACAGCGCCAATAAGGACGGCGCAAGCATTCAAATTATCCCTGCAATGTTTATGTTGTGCCAACGGAAAAAGTTAGGTGTGAAACTAATGAACCGTCAGCCATAATAATAAGAATATTTTTGCTTTATTATAACTTATCAATGCTAAACCAATCTGAATGTTTTGTTGCGCTGCGTACGAGGAGAGTTTCAGCAGAGTCCAAAGGGTTGAACACAGGTGGACTGGACCCCATAGCGAAGCCGAAGACACAACTGAGGGGAGGTTGCCCTGACGGTTTCTATTAAAAACAGCTCCGTAGCAAAACCCAGCTTTATCCCAAGTCATACTGACCGACCGGATTCGGAGTGAGAGTCGTAATCAGAAGTATCAAAATCAAACAGCAGACACGCAAGCAGAAGCACAAGGATGAACCGATGACAATGCTCGTTCTCAGGCGCGCCATGCTTTTCGCTGTCCGAACCAGTATTGAGAGGGCTGAGCAGGATTATTGTGATTGGTTTATTGTTCCGCTTCCACTTGCGACTCCGACAAAATGTTTATTTCAATAGATCGTAAGTAATAGAATCCAAAGCGCGATCATAACAAAATGGAAACCTTCTGATTCTACGAACTCCGCTTAGACCGTTGTCTGCTTTTAAGCGTTAGAAACCTGTCTTTCCAGTATGAATAAAAAACGGAGACGGAATCGTGAGCTCCAAGGAATCGGAAAAGCAAGGATCAGAACTTTTCCTTTTTTCTTATTTCACCCCTGATTCCGTCGCTTTCGATCAAGTGTGAACTGGTTCATCGGAATCGCAAGCAGAATTAAGAATTAACTAATCAAATAGCTCATTCCTAATCCCTTTACGTGAGATTTAGAACAGAAAACATGGCGGCCTTCCGCCATTTTGAACCAAAGTGATGCTTCCGTTTCTGCTTCCCTAGTATTGATTCACACTTGGTCAGAATATCTTGCGATTCCGACCCCGATTCCGATTCCGATTCCGATTCCGCCGCTTCTGTTTCTAATGTGAACCAGGCCTATCATGCAGGTAAACGAATTTACTTTTTTTGTACGGATTTGCACAAAGGAAATTCTGATCTTACTTTGTATTTTTCAAATTTCGGATGTGGAAACCACGCACAATTTTCATTGTCTCGCTGTTTAGTTTAACGGCCATTAAATTGTATCATTACTTCAGTGGAAGAGGGCAACATAATGTAGGACTGTACGGTTTTTTAAGAGAAACAATCCTCGTCTTTACTGCAAGGCGTGAAGCAAAATCCTATTTCCTCAGTAAATTTTGGTAATATTCAATTTAGCACTCCCGTTTTATTAATAAATAAAAGAAGTAGCAAACTTTGCAATTTAGTTCTCAAGTTAAGAAAGTCATAATTGGATTGCACTTAAAAATTGAGGCTAATTCAAATTTAAAAGTACAATTGGTGCAGACTTCCTACATCGTTGAAATTTAATATATCACTAATATTGTTCTTAAAAATAACGCTAAGGTCGGTCGACCGTTGATCAACAACAAACGTCACCTAATTGCTGTTCGTGCGACATTTGCCAACAGACCTCCTACTTAGCTATCCGCAATGAGGATTGTTTTACCCCTGGATCGAATTTATCGAACTGTGTACGGATTCATAAATTTATTGATGATTATGCTAATCAGGGATACCAGGGAACCGACAACAATCCAACTGGGCTTAAAACGTATAGATTTATCCAGAGCATCTCTGTGAGAAAAGCTTTGTGCCTTAAATCGTCGTCTCATCAGTACAAAGGTGGTGGTCATAATCTTTTTGCTAGACTTCGATCTTTCAAACTCACAAACATCCATTTATCCCCGGAGACCCTCCCCCTTAACCAGGAGAAATACTGGCTCACCTTGCTATCTATTATCTAATGTTGGCTCCCTTCCATCCAAAATAGATGAATTGACAGCTACTATGCATGTCATGTCCACTGACGTTTCAACAACAACTGAGACCTACAATGTGGCTGCATGATGGACACGATAATAACTCACTGAACATAACGGGTACATCGGAGAGACAGATCACACAGCCGTGGAGGCTGCAAACGCAGATCTGACTTGGAGAGCCCTCACCATGAATGTACGTGGCTCTGGCTTCGACCCTATCGTTTACCCGCCCACTGTCGGGTATTGCGGTTTGTATTGTTTACAATCCTCCAGGCAAATCTGCTCAAGAACAGAAAGACCTTACTGGACGCTATTGGCTCAGTTCGCACTTCCTTTCGTTGCTTTGCCTTAGTTATCTTAGGTGACTTTAACAATCTCGGTAAAGCCGACCTTATCTCGCATCAAGTTCTTAAGAAAGTCACTCACGTTACTACTAGGAAGCGCTCCATACTTGACTCACTCGGATAGAAACTAATCTTAGTCATCTATATTGTAGTCCGGTATCCAATGCTCCTTTAGGGTCTTTTGGATAAAACCCGCTTGCAGTTGCTCAAGACCCAAATAGTGCTGCCTCAGTCGCTCGCATATTGTCTGCACCGTTTTTGGTGTTCTAGCACCAATGGTTTGACTACGCTCAAGACATAGAGACAGTGAATACAATGGCTGAATCGTTCACAACAGACCTCACGACAGTCATTAACATGTTCTTCCCGACCAAGTCCGTGAGAATTCACCACACAGACAAACCATGGATTACGTCTTCTATCAAACAACTGATCCTGGATACACAACGTGCATACCACTTGTCAAGTTGATGCTACACGTGAACACTCATTTAAACAGGAACAATATTATTTAATTAGACCGGTCCTAAGTGTACATCAATCTTCGCGTTTCATTCCGACTTTTGGTTGAACTCACCACGAGGTCCGGGAAACTACTCACGCACATGCGCAATACATGAATAAACAAACATCATCAAAAACTAGTCTCTCATGACATCTCCCTCCTTTGAGCTCTTAAAGACTTAGCGAATACGAAACGTGAACATGAAAATATACATAGCAACTGGCTTAGTGCCTTGCATATTAATCAGTCAATGTCTCAATAACAGTTCAAAGAAAAGTAAACACTGATTAAACAGAGTCTTTAAAGCGGACAGGTTTCCTAACGACACGACCACTTGAGGTCCTAACTTCTGGTTGTGGTAGACTGGACTGTGTTTCTGCAGAGGAGGGTACAGTTGGGATCACTTTACAAGGTTTCACAATCTGCGGTAATTGCTCTGCTTCAGCATGTGAGGATTCCAAGCCTGGGCCTTCTGCTTGTGTCTCTGGATCTTGATCCAAATCTTGCTCATCAGGTATTTCCAATCTCCTGGGACTGGTTGCTGGGCGTAGGTGTCTACGGTTTCTACGCACCATGCTGAAAGGTGTCTGGACGACGTACGACCTGGGGGTAAGGCTTCTCGCAATGACTTTCCCAGGCGTCTTCCATCCTTTCTGCTGATCCAACTTCACACGCACTGAGTCGCCTGGCTGTAGGTCAGGAAGGGTTCGCACTCCATGTCTCTGATCAAAGTACTGACGGTAGGCAGCTTTCGTTTCCTCATCCTTCCTGGTAACTGCTTCCTGGCTTTGTAAAACTGGCCTTAGGTTGGATTCTAAAGTAGGTAGAAGTGTGCGAATTTCTCTTCCCATCATAAGCTGGCAAGGACTTACACCAGTGGCTGTATGAGGTGTAGCTCTATATGACATAAGTGCAGGAAAGGGATCACGCTGTCTTAATATCTTCTTGGCAATGCGAACTCCACTTTCCGATTGACCATTTACTTGTGGATGATATGGACTAGTGGTAGTATGCTTGAAGTCATATTCTTGGCTAAACTTGCGGAACTGATCAGAAGAGAATTGTGGACCATTGTCACTGACAATTTCGTCTGGTACTCCCCATCGGGCAAATAAGTCCTTAAGCTTATTGATCACGGCATCGCTGGTGGTGCTGGACATGAAAGCTATCTCAGGAAATCTCGAATAATAATCAATAACCACTAGGAACTGCTTCCCTTCGTGTTCGCATAAGTCTGTGCCAATCTTCTTCCACGCTCTTTCTGGGAGTGGTGTAGTGATAAGTGGTTCCTTTCTCTGAGTAGGTAAGTTCTCTTGACAAAAGTCACACATTGAAACTTTGTTCTGGATGTCGCGACCAATGCCAGGCCACCAAACTGACAAATTAGCTCTTTCAAGACACTTGGTTATGCCCTGATGACCATCATGGATACGCTCCAATACCTCACACTGTAGGACAGGAGGTATAACAAGGCGGTTTCGATAGATGACCTTGCCGTCTGTTACTGAAAGATCACCACGGACCGCATGATAAGGACGGATTTCTTCTGGTACATCTGAAGCATACTTTGGCCAACCATTGGCAGTATAATTCAGAACACGACTCAGCTGAGGATCAGAAGAAGTAGCTTCTTTGATCCTTTCCATCTTCTCAGGTGATGCTGGTCGTACCATTTCTGCTGCATCCACATAGGCTCTGACTTCTGCTTCTGTGTCAGATGTCTCGGATGGGACAGAGAAGGGATTTCTTGAAAGCGTATCAGCCACCACTAGTTGCTTTCCTGGCACATGTTGAGCCTTTGCCCTGAATCTCATCATGCGCATAAGAAGACGCTGACACCTTAAGGGTACTCGATCAAGGTCTTGATGATTAAACAGTGGTACTAGCGGCTTGTGGTCTGTCATCAGTTGGAACGACTCAAGACCACATAGGTAGCGGGAAAACTTCTCGCATGTCCATACTGACGCTAAGCACTCTTTCTCGATCTGAGCATACTTCTTCTCTGCATTAGTAAGGGTACGGGAGGCGAATGCAACAGGACGTAGTTGTTCACCATGCTTCTGTAGGAGGACACCACCTAACCCATAGCTGCTGGCGTCTGCAGAGACCACTGTCGGTTTCTTTACATCATAGAATGCTAGTACAGGCGCTGTGGTTATCATGGCTTTGACCTTGTCGAAAGCTTCCTTCTGGCGATGGGACCAATTCCAGGTACTATCGGCTTTAAGCAACACACTCATTGGGCTAATCACATCTGACAGGTTTGGCAGGAATTTTCCCAGATAGTTAATCATTCCGAGCACCTGACGCAATTCAGGTACATTCTTTGGTGCTGGAAGTTCCTGAATGGCTCTAACTTTGTCTGGATCTGGGCTGACTCCCTCTTTACTAATGACATTTCTGAAGTAGCATATCTTTGGCTTGCGGATTTCGCACTTCTTCTCATTCAGCTTAAGTCCAGACTTTGTGATGGTTACAAACACTTTCTGAAGTCTTGCATCATGCTCTTCGACAGTTCTACCATAGACAATAATGTCGTCCTGGATAGCTGCCACACCTTCTTGGTCATTTAGAAGGTTGGTCATTCTTTTCTGGAAAATTTCTGGTGCGGAGGTTATCCCGAATGGCAAACGGCGGAAACAGAAACGGCCACTGGGAGTGATGAAGGTGGTTAACCTTCAGCTTTCTGGGTGTAAAGGTATTTGCCAATAACCACTAGATGCATCCAGTTTTGAAAATACTTCGGCTCCAGCCAGCTTTGGAGCAACATCTTCTAAGGTCGGGAGAATGTATCTTTCTCTTTTAACAGCTTCATTTAATCTCCGTAGGTCGACGCAAATTCTGACTTTACCGTTGGTTTTAGCAACAGGAACCATAGGAGCACACCAGTCGGTCGGTTCGTTAACTTCCTCGATGATTCCTTCTTGCAACATGCGCTCGAGCTCCTCTTTCACTTAGGGAAGTAAAGGAAATGGAATCTTTCTCGCAGAATTAACACAATGCGGCTTTGCATTGTCGGTGAGCTCAATCTTAACTGGCTCACAGTTCATTAGACCCATGTCACCAAACACATTAGCAGTAGTTTCTTCGATGCGCTGGACTAGACCCATCTGGCATGCTGCTTGACGACTGAGTAGGTTGTTTACACATGATCCTTCAATAACATAAATATCAACAAAGTACTGTTTGCCCTTAAGGGAGATTTCCGCTTTAAATTGGCCTTTCCAATTCAGCATCCCACCTGGACTGGACAGCATGGCATTTGAAGGCTTCAGCTTTGGACGCGGAGTTAGGGATTGATAGGTCGAGACTGAGATTACAGAGATGTCGGCTCCTGTATCAATCTTAAACTGTACAGGTTTCCGGTTGATGTGTAACACAACACTCCACGGCTCTTCGAACTTATCGCATGAACTAACGGCGCCAAGGAAAAATTGCTGATCAATTCCACCCGAATTGAACATTACCTCTCTCACTGAGCGGCACACAGCAGCAAAATGGCCCTTTTTGTGACATCTAGGGCATCGCTTCCCAGTCGCTAGGCAAGTTTCATCTTGTTTGTGTATGCAATTACATCGAGAGCAAGGGTGAACCATCGGAACGTTCTTAGGATTCTTGTCACGCACTTTACGGTCATTACGGGCTGGTCTTCTTACTGGATTCGGTTTGCCTTTCTTTTGGTGTACTTCTCCCAAATGCTTACCATCGGACTGGCCCGCAACCTGAACTTTTACTAGTTCGGACTGACGCGCCATTTGTATCGCCGTGTCGAGATTGAGATCCGATTTCATTTGAAGCTTTTGCGAGAGTGATTTGTCAAGAATTCCAATAACAATCCTGTCTCTGATTTGCTCATCTCTCTGTGTTCCAAATTCACAATGTTCTGCCAACTCGTAGAGATTTCGGACGAAAGCTTCCACGGTTTCTCCTTCTTTTTGAACGCGTCGATGAAATAACAATGCCAATAACAATACATTGATGAGCTTTGTGGATGAGAGCGGCAATATTATCTGGTACTATCCTCGCCGACGTGCAGCTCGAGATTGATTCCTAGCAGTTCGCATGCCTCGAAAGCACGTTGGCAACTTTTGGCATTTTGGAAGATACTTGCATGTGCGCTTTTTGGACTTTAATAAGTCGCTCAAGCGATCCCGTGCGGACATTGCCGGTTCTCATCTTAACGATAAAGAAGCGCTTGCTCAAATTCGATGAACCGCATCACTTTCAATAAAAAAGGAAACGAGGATCAGTACAGGTTTAATCATAAAGTTGGTGACGCCATTGAAGATCTACAAGCTAAAGAAGCATGTTCGTGCCATCAGTTTGACAAGGTCCACGCTTCAATCGAGAAAGGTGAGAAACGTTTGTCAGAAAGAAAGAGACACATTCTTTTGGCCGATAAGTCTGACTTTGGAATAATCTTCTGGATGATTCCAACGATGGGAAAAAGATTATTTGAACAGAAGCCAGAGCGAATAACCAAGCCAAACAGCAAATTTGGGCTTTTACTGAGGGTAGAAGAGCATAGAACGCGTCATTAGATTGGAATGAACTAAAAACAAAATTATTTATAACTAAGGCACTGCAGAGCAAATGTACGCATGAATATAATGCACGGTGCTGTTTTGGAAAATGTGGTAATGTGTCTTGTATAATTAAGTTACTAACCCTGAAAGTGTGACTGAAGCGGACACCCATCAATTATGTCCGATATTGCATGAACAGTGACGTCCACACTCATCATAACATGTATCATTGGGAACTGTCTGGTCTGTGCCATCATAGAGAGAAATCGGGAAATGAGGTACAAGCACATGTGAATACCTAAACTAAACAATACTGCTGATCAGATCCACAGTGACAAATTACCACAGCGAATACATCACTCAGCCAGGGCCTGGATCAAATCTTCCAAAAGACTCTTCCAGAAAACGAGATCTATTGCGACCGCCCTTAGCCAGAACTACCAAATACCGGGGTAGTTTTAGGATTAATGGGTACCATGCTTTTAATTCGCGCGTGGAACGCGCGTGCGCTGCATGACTGGCAAAACCATGGATACGTTTTAAAGTTAAAATTAATATCACGAAAAGCTCATTGCTCCTTGGTGGAATAATTACTGTTATTGAAAAGTGTTATTGCCTACGTGTAATTTACTTTTTTTTTCTTTAAATGCCTTTTTTAAAACCTAGTTACTTCCGTGCTTGGCTGTTTGCTGGCTTTTACCATAATATTACTCTGTAACAGATTTTTCAGCAGGTCTAAACTAAACAGTCCGACTAACGTTTGGCACAAGTGTTCTATATCATTATTCACCTGAGCCCGGTTGCATAAGCATCTTGAGATAAGTGGGAGTTTTCTCAAGTCGTTTCCTGTGATCTCCTGTCGTGTTCCCTATCCTCGAGAAAATAATCTCGAAAGAAAATGTTTGGCAAACAGTGGGTTTATTTTCAAGGTAAAAATAAACGTGGCCTTGTGTTCCAAGTCAAGGATGTGTTTTTCCCAAAGGTTAACTTAATATTCCACCACATTCTGTTCAAGAGCTTACGTTTAGTTGTTTCAATTAACAACTATTTTGAATCTGATCTAAAACAAACTCTGACAAAGGCAATAGAAGATGGCCGAAAATTTAGTTTTTTAAAGTTTTTATAAGATCGTTGTTTAGATCGGACTTTCAATTGAAACATGTTTCAACATGCACTGATCGCCCAAATGGCATTAACTTTTAGTTGTTGTCCACCATATGCTACTCGGAATTCACCTCCAAAAAACTGCACTGTAATTCCAATTCTTTAACGTGTGGATGAGTTAAAGATGTATAGCTCCCTTTGATTTACATAAGAAATACATCTTATCTTTTATGTCTGAATGTAAATCTGATAAAAGAATTAATATTGCACAAATATGGCCATACTGAATGACGTCTTTCTTTACACAGGGGGTGTTGAAGGTACGGAAGCGATTTACTTTGATGGTTTTTAACCGTCAATGCCATCTTTGCGATCTGCTACAACACTGACTTCATACTCCACACTATAGAGCGCTCTGGCTCTTTCAAGCCTGGTCCTTATGCAATTCCCATTGGCCACACAATGCTCATGTTCAGTGCCGCTGTGAATCCGTTTGCATATGCTCTAAGAAAGTAAGCGAAAGATTCAGGAAGAAGATAAAGGAAATGTTGTGTTGTAGCTTTTGTTCAGCTGCCGAGAGAGCTCTTCCCTCGAGGGATATCGAGATGCCCAACAACGCAAGTCAGTCGATCGACCAACAAAGCAAGCCCCACGGAGTGGCGCACATAGGACGGATTACCGCCGCTCCTCCAGACTTGGATAGCTCCCGCCCTGTACTCCTAAGCTTTCACTTCATAAGGAATTGATATGCCCAGTTAACAATTTACAGTTTGAAATTCATGATTGCAAAATTTGTGACTTACCGTTTTGGGGGTTCCTTGAAATAATTGTTATTCTCTTCATAAACAATCGTTCTAAATACCAAACAAGACACTAAACAAGGTTGGGAGTACGACAGCCTTTATTACAACAAATGTAAATAATAAAATAAATTACAACATAACCATGGAACCGATAATAAAACTAGTTACACTCAAATACTACCGCAAAAAACATAAACAAGAATAAGACTGTCAATGAACCCAGCACCATCCTGGCAGGATAGGGTGGGAAACTGCAAAAGTAACAGCTGCTATTGCTTGCTAGCTAGCGATCATGCAAGAGAGAAGCTACAGGAACTAAATTATATATGTACGTGAATGTACTTTCTTTTTCTTGTAGCAAAGATCTAAATAAGTAAGACAATGTGATTTAGCTCGTGGAGTGATGTAACTAAGCAGTTGCGCAATAGATTGCACAAGCTAAGTATGTTGCATCTAGGACACTGAGTAGATAAAAAGGCTGACCTAGTTCCAGTACCCTATGTTTGTAATTCAGAAGGGCTCAGTCACAGATAGACCGATACCACCCCTAAATACCAAACAAGACACTAAATAAGGTTGGGACTGGCGGCCTTTATTACAACAAATGTAAATAATAAAATAGATAACAACATAACAATGGAACCGATAATAAAAATAGTTACACTCCAAACCTAGACTGTGGAGTATGTGGAGAAAATAAATTGGTAGTGAGAATGGAATTTGCAATCATTTTAACTGATTGTAATCTAATGGAAAGTGGAACCGTAAGTAGCACAGCTCCTGAATGCCAGCATTCAAAAACATAAACTTTTGTGTTCGATTCCCGCACGAAGCTTAAAGGATCGTATGCTGATGATTTCCGTAAATGTATACAAATTTATTGCTGCTAGCTTGCGCGCGACAATTTCTGGTCTCAAATTCGTGGCCATAGGCAACCGTCGGGCAATGAGTTCACTCCCTTCTTAGTTTAAATACGGGTTAAAAGCCAAAAATCGACCAACACGTTCATTTTTTTTCTGGCCTCAAATTCTCGAGAATGGCAAAAACATAAAGCAATGAGGTGACTCCTTTCTGGTTAAATTCGTGAAAATAGCCAAAAATCGAGCAATAACGTCATACATTTCTGGTTTCAAATTTCGTGAAATAGGCAAAACTCGAGAAAGAAGTTCATTCCTTTCTGGTCTAAGATCCATGAATATGGTAAAAATCGAGAAACAAGTTCGTACCTTTCTGGTGTCAAATTAGTGAAAATAGCCAAAAATCGAGCAATTATTTCACTTTTTTTCAGGTCTCAAATTCGTGAAAACGGCCAAATATCGAGGAATAAGTTTATTCGTTTGTGTTCTCAAATTCCTGAAGAAAGCTAAAATTAGAGCAATAGGTTCATTCCTTTCTTGATCTGCTCTCAATTTCGCGACAATAGGGAAAAATCAACCAATAAGTTCATTTTTTTTTCTTCATTTTTTCTTCATTTTTTTTTTTTTAAATTCGAGAAATGCGTTCATCCATTTCTGGTCTCGAATTCATTGAAATAGCCAAAAATCGACCAACAAGTTCACTCCTTTTGCGTCAAGAATCCGTGAAAATGGGCAAAAATCTAGCAATAAATTCATTCCTTTCTGGTGTCAAATAGCCCTTTTCACGGTTAACTCTGCTCATTTGCATTACAATGAAATCTAGCATGTATTTGAGGCAATTTCGGGCTGTTTTGTAGTTTTAGCCCGAAATTGCCGCGCATACACGTTGGATAACATTGTAATGCCAATGAGAAAATCAACCGTGAAAAGGCTATTCGCGAAAATAGCTAAAAATTAAGCAACAAGTGCATTCCTTCCTGCTCTCTCTCGTGAAAGGAAATATTTCTCTTTGAACTTTGAAACAATTTTGTTGCGGGGAAACAAACATTGTTTCCAGATTTTTCAGAAACATTTCATATCCAAAACATTTTGAGGAACAGTAGCCGAATTTAAAATTGAGTATGGCTTCGCATCGTATCGTGCTGTGTTGTCTTGTTTTGGATTGTATTGTATTTTCTGTTGTTGTGTTTTGTTGATTTGTGTTGAGTAGGTGCGTCCTGTTTGTTTTGTCATTATTTTGTTGAGTTGTGTTGACTAGGTCGGTTTGGGGTAAGAAAAATGCCTTAGTTCCAAATCAGGTGAGCTGAGAAAGAAGAAGGCCTGGGAGTCAGGTAATGCATGGCGTGTCAAGTGCATTGCTCCTTTTGTCTCTGTGATAGGGCAAAGGGGGAGTCTGGAATAAAGGGAGTGGGAGATGAACTACCTGCTCAACGAATTGTATAGTATTGTATAGTAACCAAAGCGTCCCAGGGGTAAAATATAAAGTCTGAACGCAGGAGTTGTTGGGAGGCATTAAAGGGTCGTGAGGATTTAACAAGGAGATGGTTTTTCCGTAGCATACCAAAAAATGATGTCACAAAGCAAATAGCCCAGAAGGAGGCATCAAGGTTTGACCGCAAATTAAGGTGTGAATAAATGTCTTCCAAAATACTAGGGGTAATGGGTAATTTTTGGGCGGGTGGAGTACCTTTAACCTGTTTAATCCCGGCTAAAAGAGACTGTAATGGCCAATTGTCAATGAAGGGATTAGGCAGGGTAAATTCTTTGTGTAAAATGCCAATAATATTGAGGTAATTTGTGATAGAGTTGGGTTTGAAACTTCGAGCCAAAAGGGCTGCATACTGAAAAAGGTGAGATGATTGAGCTGGGAAGGGAGGATAGCACACATGTGCAGAAAACCTGAGGTAACTGGCTCTGTTGGTGCGATAACATGCTTTAGCTGCCATCGGAAAATGTGTGAAAACGGTACTAGCTTAAGGACTTCACCGATAGACCGATGCCACCCTAAAACGACCGATTTGTAACCTCTACACCAACTCTGTATAATATTCGTACCGTTATGTTAACAACTATGCAAGCTGACACACATCGTGTGATGTCCTTGTGTTTTGTGATGTGTTGTGGGTGTATGTGTGTTTTCGTGTACTTGTTGGTGCTACATAATTATTTGTCGTAAATATATTATCAATTGCAAGTGCAGCACGTATTGTAAGTATTACAAGAAGTGTTTACTAAGTGTAAGTATTGCCGGTGTGCGTAGTAAATCGTGTAAGTTATTTTGATGAACTGTATTACAATATTAATAAAAATAATAAATCTTCGTATCTTATATTGGCCAATAAACCACCCACACTGGTTAACCCCCCCCCCCCCCCCCACAACAAAAAAAATGCTGTGAACCTGTATAGTAAACAGTTAACTGAAGACATAAGTAACAAGTAAATGAAGAATAATGTGATTTGGTGTATAAGCCGAGATGGTGGTTATTTATTCAGGTTTTTAAGAACGGTGCCTACTAATACCGAAAGATTTTTACGCAGTTTATGACTGCATGCGCGGGAAAAGTAGATCTGAGCAAGGACTATTGGAATCCAAAAAGAAGATTGGGGGTAGCCTCGCATTTTTAAGAGATACTTAACCAACAATAATTCTACAAAGGGCCAAAATACAAAACAATGATCTCTGAAAAATGCATGGTTACCCCTAATATTCTTTTCGGATTCCAATAACCCTTACCAAGATCTGCTTTGTCCATGTAGTTATAAACTGCGCAAAAATATCTCTTTTCTAGCAGGCACCACCTTTAAGAAACCCGACTTTCTCAGACCATCGCGAGATGCGCAGTAGCAAAAGTACGCACCGCCCTTAACTGGTTAAAGAAATCCACGTACGCGTTAAAGGAAACAATGGATCGAACTATACAGAACTATACAGAACTCGACTCTTTCAGTTACCAAAGTAACGTGTTGAAAATCTACACACCAGATGTGGTGGTTGTCCAATGTAAAGTTACCGAACTGAATGTCACTATCACTGAATGTTAACGTCCTAGAATCTGAAGACTTGTATGACGATTTTGAATCTCTAGTAACAAAAGTCAAATCACAACTGGCATAGTTGTATGTTACCGTTTTGTCATTCCTTTCCTTCCTACCCTATTACATGATTTCCTTGTCTTTTCTCCGGTGTTGCCTTTAAAGAAGCTCAAAAAAGTTCTTCATTATTTTAGTCCTCCCATAAACCTTTCCTTATTCTTGTGTCTTTGATATTATAGCTCAGTCTGCCTTCTTAATTAGCAGTTAAAGTCATTCTTTCTTTTTGTCATCCTTGGCCCGCCTATATTAACTTTGCTACCTGCGGCGCCAAGAAATTGTACATGTAAATTTATACAAACACTCATAAAGTTGAAGTCTTGAAGTCATTAATACATTTTATCTACTCCTGATTGTATTCCGTGATAATGTAAACGGGAAAAGCTATTTATATTCACAAAATTTAAAGACAAACGTCTTTGACGTGATTTTTTCAGTCTTGTAGGGGCTAAGACGCCCTTAAACTAAATAGGAATCCGAATACATTCTTATAGGCCCAGTTCAAACAAGCAAATGTCAAATAAAATTGGAAGTTATTAAAACATATAGCGCTATATATGGCAAATCCCTTTTGAAATTTGTACTTCATTTTTTCAGTACTATTCAAACTCATTCACAGTAATGAATTCCTTAACTGTGATCCGTATTTCATTTCTCAACGCTTTGTGAAAGGGATGACAGCTTCTTGCAGCACCGAACGTGGACTCAAACACCTTGCTTTTTGTGTGGAAAACTCTCCAGCCTATCCAATCACAAATTACAGTGGAAATGTGATGACAAGGACACCATCTGGAAGATTAAAGGTAATTGACCTTACATAGGAAAATGACTGCATATTTATTAAATCAGGCGGGGTTTCGCTGTACCTTAAAAATGCTTATTGAGAGCAGGGGACGACTGATCAAACAATTTTTAGTGCAAACTACACCCACTTTCTTTTATAAGTTCAATTAACGCTGTACACCAAATACCTCTGTGATTACTGAGCTTGAAAGCCGCACAGAAACTCGAACATTCTCGTATTGGCTGTTTTGAACCGATCAATTCTTAGTTCTTATTAACCGAGCGGGAGGTCTGTATGGGAGAATCTTGACCGAGGTCACCAGTACAGACCGAACGCAGTGAGGTCTGTACCAGCGACCGAGGTCAAGATTCTCCCATACAGACCGACCTAGCTCGGTTAATAAGATGTTTATTATATGGCCAAACAGGAAATCAAAAGGAAAAAAATACTTGTTCCCCTGCGAGGGCTCAAGCAGTTAGCTGGCTTACTTCTGTCACTAGTCTCCAGTTCAAATGAGACAAAAATAACTGTTCAAAGTACAGCTTTGTACAAACTTCGTCAATGAATGAAGACAAAATAACCGTTTTTTTCCTACAGGCTCAATGAAAATTTTCTAAAAAGCGACCTTTGTAATGATTTACGATCCTGAACACCGAACTGGCCATTTCCAAACAGTGCATCTTCTTCAGCTTCAGTTAGCTCTCTTGTTGAATTTGGACGGTTATCTTTTCCTTGGCGAAGCAGGTTCTTTTGTTTAGTAACAAGAACCTCTCTGGACTTGGAGAACTCGTTATCCTTAAGAATGTTGATCAGGCTTCCTTTTTCATACAGGTGACGTTGAAAACTTCGCTGGAAGCCGCTCAATGTACACGGTTCGTACTCGGTGCCATCTTGTTTACGAACGGAGATAAAAAATTTGGAAGAAGGTCGAGCTCATTCGGGTAGGTATAAGGACTTTTTCAATTGCTCTAGACTCTTTCGGTGACTCACAAAGTTTCTTCCATGCGTTTAAGTCGCTCTCAGTCTTGTATTGAGTGTTTTTGGATTGCTGCGCTTGCAAAAACTTCTCAATTTCGACTTCATCTTTGCTCGTAGCTTGCTCGGCTGGACTCAAATTTGCCAACGTTTGCTCTCATTCGCTTTACCTGCTTCCACGTTTAGCGTTACTGGTTCTTCAATGTAGTATTATTAACAGGAACAAGCCAATTTTTCTTTCTTTTTTCTTTTTTTGTTTGTATCATTTTGAGGACAAAAGATCGGTCTAGATGGGAAAATCTAGACCGCGGTCAATATCGATTTTAGCCAATCAAGTTCTTGAATTTGATCGTTTCCAGTCCTTTTGAGACACGGCCATATAATAACAACCTTTAACAACCCCCGGACTGGGCATACGCCGGGCATTTGACCACGTACCGTGCCCTGGGGTTGAGGAATTTGATCGGGGTGGACAATTTGAATCCGATTTATCAGCTTTTGGTCCAACGGAATTCCCGCGTGCATATCCTCGTTTTCTGGGAGTTGACAAGAGTTTTTCAACTGAGGACATGATTTTGCCTTTTTGATCAAAAGGTTCCAAAGGAGCCTTAACAGTTTTTAAAGGTGTCATCAATACATCTCTGCCTGCATAGCATGAATTAATGGCACCTTACTGTTGTTAGTTTTACTTTGGCTCTGCCAATCATTTTTACAATTTTAATGTTGCGCCTGGCTTCAACCAATAAATCGAAAGCCAAACCAGACGTGGCTCTATGCCTCACTCTCGCGCCGCTTTCTCGAAATTCCAACCAGTTGAATATTCTTGTTTCCTTGTCCTGACTTTTTTTGTATCGCTTGAGATTATTTTATAGTTATTAGTCCTTTTAAAAGAAACACAATCATTTCCTGATCAGTAACAGGATGCTCCATTTCCAAAATGACGCCATCATTTAACTTCTTCCTTCCCAAGAGACATACAGATGGGCACTAAAGGAGAACTATACGCAGGCAAAACCACTTTCTTTACTTGTAGCATTCCTTCAGCTTTGTTTTTAGAGGGGATATATACAACTCCTCGTTGGTTGTAATCAAAAATTTCATCTTCACTGTAACTGGAATAATCATCTTCATCTGTGAGGAACAAAATAGTGTCTGCCTCTGACGGGAGGGTTTCTTCGCCTCCTGATGGTTGGATCATCACAAACAACAAACACGTCAAGACACTGACAAGACCAAAAAGACGAAACGCAACGTTAGTAGAGAAGCCCTGGATTAAAATGCCACCGACTATCCCTCCTATGCTACCACCGACCCCTAAATATAGCCCCTGGAGTAGAAATATTCCCGTGGGGAAGGAAAAGGTCGGAGTGTAGCTGGAGATGTACAACAGGAATGCTGACCAAGCCGTAGAGTGTGAGATACCTTGCAGAAGCTCAACGGGTGGGGTGACCCACGCAGAATCTGGGGTGCTAAGCCACGAGTAAATAAGGAATCGAAGAGCATAAGAGGCGAGGCCAAGATATACCATGCCGATATATCCCATGTACGTCATCAGGATTGGAGCCGAGAAGGACATGATTGTGTCTGAAAGATACTGGCTCACCAAAGTAATCCCCACAACTAGATTCGAGCCTCCAATGTCCACGATGTTCCAGTAAACAAAGTTGAACAAGACCCCTCGTAGAATACCCATGATGAGCACGATGAACAAGAAAGTTAGGTTTCCTAAAGATATCAGCCTCTGCAACGATTCTTTAATTTCGAAGCTGCGACGACGTCTTCTGTAACTGAAATCAAATTTTGTGGAGATTGCCACGGCAACAACCATAAGCAATGAGAAAATTAGGAAGGCGATTTTGTAATTTGCATATTCTTCGTCACAGATTGTTATTTTAGGTGCAAAACGGAGAATTAGACCAGTGGCGAATGCTACAAATCCAATACCAATAGAGCTGTAAATGTTGTTGTTGACCACGTTTTGATACAAAACTCCTAAATGTTCCAGGAATGTTCCATCAAAATGAGTGTTTATATCATCTGTAGGCGACTGAAACACTTCTCCAGCGAAAACAATAAAAAACAGTTCAGTAAATATTACATCAGAATACGGGTTTTTCCTTCTGTTATAGTATGGAGCACCACGGGATTTAAAGTCAAACGGTTGTCGTTGCCCAGGCTCATCTTCGTTGTCAGTCGAGTCCTTTAATTTAATTCCTGAAGTCATGTCAAAACTATTCATGAACGGCTTTTTCAAAGACGCGAATCCATTTGGGCTCGAATGGGCTGTTTTTGTCGTGTATGACTGAGCATTTCTTTTTACACCCACTATTCCTTTCTGCCCTCGGGATTCGCTAGGGGAAAACGAATTCAAAAGATCTTCCTTAAGTGAAATATTCTCAGGGGGACGAAAATCAGTCTGTTCAAGTTCGCTCACAGAGTCTTCACTTGTCCCAAGGCCAAGTTCTGTAGAATTTTCCTTTGTTGAGCACTGTTTGCTTGCAGTCGAATGCGTCACATACGCAAGTGGAATAGTGAAAGCAATCCAGCTCATTAGCGATGCAACAAGTATGATTTTTCTTATTTTATATTTATTGGCCACAAAACTCCACACTGGAGCGCAAAGCAGTGCAATTAGAGGGCGAATTCCTCCGAGAATGCCGATTTGCCACGGATCCATTCCAACCGCTCGATAATACAAGTTTAGGAAGGGAAAAAGAGAACCCAACGCGCCGTAAAAAACGTAATAGTATGAGGTCGGCAGCCATGTTTTAAGCTGTTCCTTGTTTACCTTCCAGTATCCACCTTTTAGGATTTTTCCCATCTTGAAAGTATTTAAGAGAAAAATAATAACAGCAGCGTGAAATATTTTTTCGTTCTAAGTTTTCTTGTGACCCAAAACGTTCGCATCTTCTTGTTTGAAGCTTTTCACTATGACTTGAATATTTTTAGAAAGCCCCCATTCGATTATTCTAATTCCACGGCGTTATCGTTTAGTGCTTTGCCGGGTACGAATCACACCAATGAAGGCTTTAGACCTCACAATAACCAGCGCTGACCAGTGCCACAGATTCTCCCAGTCTTCATGAGAACTAAAATTTAAATGTAATTTCGGGAATTTGAAAGATCTTGCCCCGTGCTAAAACTAAATCGTCCAGGTGTAAAAAGAACGAAAATCATATTTTTCAGGCGCATGTAATTAGTTTTCTCACCGCCAATGACCACAGAAATTTTTCTAGGCTACTTCTGTTGCTACGTTTTTGACATTAGCATAACAATGAGTCGAAATGGGTGATAGGAAGAGTATTCGCATGAACAACAACATTTCTTTAGATTTTCTGAAATTATTCTCATCCTTGAAAACCGTAATACTTAGTATCTTTAGATTACAGGTATAAGAATTTCGTATTTTATAAACTAGACAAATTTCTAACTTTTTAAAATTACTTAAACACACGCGAGACAAATATTAAATCAAAATATGGCTCTCGCAAATATTTCACATCTGAACAAATAACAGGCAGAAAAAAAACAGTCCAATTGTTTTGCATAGGATTTGTTTAATAATAAAACCGTATTTAACGCACGAATAGGGCTTGTTCTTCTAGTCGTATGAAAAACTAAATCAATTTTCAAGCAGAATTCTTTTTTTATTTAAGACAATCGGGCACAAACTGTAAATCTCCTGGCGCCAGAAAATAAACGCTTTTTTTCTTGGGGTGGGGAGGATAGTAATGAGTTAGATGGATAAAAATTACATAAGCTCCCTTCCCTCCCCTGTAATAAATAAATGGTACCTAAACGACCAACAAGCTTCCTTAATACGTTTCCCTACTGTTTTTACACACGAGCAGGCTTTCGTTGACAACCTCCTTGCTGAAAACTGACAGCTGGCACGGCAGTTTTCAACAAATAGAATTGTCAAGAAAAACTTGCCAAAACTGTCAGTTTTCATTTACTTTTAATCTCAACAATTTTCGGCACAATAAACTTTCAACCAAAAAAATACCTGATAATTTTTCCGTCCAAGCGAAAACTCAAACACTCTTCATTTACTGCCCGAACACTTATTTAGGCACTGTACAAATTTATGTGATTTAAAGCATTTTACAAAAAGCAAGATTCAACAAAACGCTAGAAAGACAATTCAAGTGTGGTCCATTAAGCGATCTTGATCCTTCATTGCCAAATTTTATTGAAATTTGTTGGAGCAACAACGACAACTGCAACATCGAAGATTAAGTTTATAGCCCTATCCGGAACAACGTTAGGCCCTGTTTATATGGCTAACCTTTTACTCGTTTCTTCAAACAGTTCTACCAACCGTTTACAAGAGGATCTGAACTCGTTTCGTTTGGGGAGTTGTCTCGCCTCGGAAGGTAGGGTAACCCTCGCAGGCGGGATAACTTTTCCTCACATAAACACTCATATAAAAACAGTGTGACTCACCTACCCCAGACGAGACGAGGCAAAATAAAATTGCGCGTATTTATTTGAATCCAGTTTTGTGGTTTACAAGCGCAGAAGCTTATTTCTGATATTCTCACAGTTATAAATAAAGGAAACTCAAAGATATATGAAGACATAGTGATAGCACAACTCTATTCAGAGTGACACGAATGTTTAACTATTGTTTACTTTTAAATTCCGATCCTGGCCGTCGTTGGTTCTCTAAAAACAGTTACTGAAAAAATGAATCATAGGAGGCAAGTTTCAATAAATTTTGACCGTAGTCAATCGATTTAAACAAATCTATACAAAGAAGAAGGTGAAATGAGGATTTTCATAATCATTATGAATTAATAACCAGGGCCCAGTTGCTCGAAAGCCGATTAACGCTAATCCACGATTAAAAGTTAATCAAGGTTTTCAGCTCACTCGTTTAAAATGGTTTAAAAGGCTAATTTCAAGCTAAAGGTTAAGAAAAGTCTAAGGCAAAACTGACGGAGAACTGACTGACGGAGAATCTTTATGAATTATTAATTGAACTCGCATCAAAGTTCACGTTAATCCGGGGATCAGCTTAGCCGGGCTTTGAACAACTGGGCCCAGGTTCAACTTGGTCTCGGTAACGCAATTTTCATATCAACGCTCGCTAAAGTTGTCTCTAGTGTTCATGTGCCCTTTTCGCTTTGTCTTTTTAGTTTTGCTTAAGTTAAAGTCTATGTCGCTTAGTTTTGTTGCGCAAAAACTGGACCATCTAAAGGAAATTTCAAGCCGAAAAAACGCCCAAAATTTGCCGAAAGTGTTTTCTCCGAAGTTTATTGTCGGAACATTTTCTAAAAGTATTTCGAATATTTTCCCTTCTTTTCATAACACGACAATCGCAGTTATGTACACAATTTAACTGCAAGAAAGGGATTGAAATGGGATTCAAACCAATAAAGCTAACTGATGGCTGGTCATTTTGTGAATTTGTAATATACCCGTAGGAGTGAAGAGATGGAAGTGGACTTCAACACTTCCAGAAAGCCAACCTGTGGTTCAAAATCGAAAAGCCTACTGGCAGATAGGAATACAAACCAAACTGAAACGATTGCTTCAGTTAGAAGAAGCTTTCTCCAAGCATCCGCACTGCATGCAGTGGTATTTTGCCCTGGGTTCTGGCTATTTCTCCTTTGTTTGCAAAAAAGCAGCTCGTGAACACCTTTTCATTTACTCTGGCATCTTTTAATTGATAATTCAAAAAAGCAAGGCTGAGTTAACGATAAGGCTTAACATAGGCTTAACAAAAAACAAAAACGTCACAATTTGAAATTTGAAAATGTAACTTGCAAATAGTCATAGCAAAATAGCTAACTTTATAACGAAGACTGAAAGGAAAACAAAAAACGTTACAATATGAGAAGGCAACAAAGCAATGGAAGATGAAATAAATGTTTATACATTAAGCGGCCAGGTCCAACCAGAAAGTGTTTTGAACTACCATAAAGTTAATTTTAGTTCGTTGTTAAGTCCAACAAGGTTATTTCTTTTGCCAAGCCTTGTGTGTTTTAATTCTAAACTCTATGTGGAGCAACTGAACAACTCTTGGTATTTAATTTGGTTGATTTTTGTTTCTGAGTTTATTTTATCGTTTTTTATTTTATCTTATTTTATTTTATTTTATTAGCTTCGCCTATTACATGATACAGAAATATAAAGAATATGTATACAAATGCTAAATTAGGCAGGGAACCACAACAGCGGTAAGCCAATTTCATTGGTCCCAGAGGTAAAAAAAATATAAAAACAAAAAAACAGTGACGCTTCATATGGCGATTAAAAGCAACAACGAAGATGAACAGACACATTACATGAAACGTTTCATGACGGACAAATAGTTTTCCAGGATCGTGGGTCCTCTGGGTCTTAGTTATCTTCCAAGGCGTCTACATATTACTGATGGATTTAAATTGACTGATCTGAAGGTTGTAGATTCACAGTTAATATTTCTCTGTTACGTCTTCTTTTTACATTCAGACATTGATAAGCTCAGAGCAGTTGATACAACCAAACATTCTTGTGTGCGCTCACCTGATCGAGGCCCCGCTTAGACGTTGCACCTTTCATGCGTCGTACCTATACAATTAGGTTTGACCGCTTTGGTACGGCAAGTTGATTCAGACAGCATACTCAACCGATATTGATTAGTACTGTTTTTTGGTCTCGATGACTGGTGCTCGCGATCGTCCCCGGGCGCTCACGTGCCAAAGAGATTTTGTATTTTACATTTTCTGCGACATCAGCTTATGAACAGATTTACCTCGACAGTAATCTGCCAAGAGAGGCTATTCAAATACTTCACAAAACAACCTTAAAGACCCTTAAAAGAAGTATTCAATGAACAGATATCCATCCAACAAATGCACTTTTAGAAGAAACCATTTCTTTTCCTCGACACAGTTGTGAAACTCTCCTCCCCTAGAGGATGCACTACATGGCGTTAGCAAGCGAGTGAGCTTGACAACAACCCAAGACAGCAGCCGTGGAGTCCAAGTCAGTAAATGAGAAACTTCAGTTTATTGATTGAATAAAATAATTCTGTTCTCTCAAGAAGTCACCCCATGCACACTCTATCACTTATCATCGTGGGATTTTCTTTGTAATTAAGTTGATTAAAATTCAACTCTTACAAGAAGCAGCGTTTCTGCCGTTGTAACCATATTGGGGCGGCTTATTTATCGGTCGTTTGTCTGAACTCTCAAATGCCTAACAGTGTTTTTGTTTATTACAATTAAAAATTTCCAGAAGGATTGCTATTCCCTGGTTTGACATTTCGAGGAAAGGAGGGAAAATAGCAATAGGCTTTAGAAATCACCCCTAACTCAAAATCCTTTTTATTACTCAATTTAACAGCATGATTTGCAAATTGATACTGGTGGATTTGATCAATTGACTTTTAATCCGACCACAGTAAATGCAATCCTGCACAGAGGAAGGAACTCAGACAGTCAAGAAATATGCTGGTGGGCCGAATTCAAAGAATCAAGGCTCACTTATATGAGCATGTACAGTGTTATTTTCAAATCACAAATACTTTTAAACAGTCTTGGTACGCTCTGGATAGCCAGTCACAAAATGCGTTGGCATTTGCCCTTTCGAGAGAGTAAAAAGTCAAAGAAATAATGAACATCACGACGTAAAATGGATGAGATGTCAAAAAACATATGCCTATAGATCTTGATCTTTCCACAAAAGGAAATTGGTTCTTTATTATTACTAGATATTATATTAAATAATAAATAAATTTAAAAATATTACGCTCAGTCTTAAAATCAAAGCACTTTGGCAAGATGCGGATTAGTTTTCTTCAAGTCGTGCTTATTTATAATTCTCCTTTCTATCTGTAGTTGATAATCATTGCACCTGTCCCCTCCCTGGGTCAGTACCAAAGCTCTCTGGCTACCTTGTGCCAGTACAAGGTCGTTTGTCACCAGAGGTAAAAGCTTCTCAGCAGATCTCGTGGCAGACGTGGGATGTGGGATGGGAGACCCACGAGGAGCCCCGGAAGATACACGAGGCGTCCCGGAAGGACCACGAGGCGTTCCGGAAGACCCACGAGGCGTCCTGAGTGGTAGAGAGGAATGTTTCCTTTGCGAAAAGCTACTTTGGTTGGATGTCGTCCTTGTATTGCTATCCTTAGCGAAATTTCCTCGTGAATTTCCAGCTAAAAAACAATTCACTCATATTAACAAAACACAAGCAGTCCATAGTCGTTCTTTGATCATGTTTGTCGTTGGCATATCACCTGTATCACCAGCACAAGGAAAAACTTTCTCTCATCAAATCGGAAAGAATCAATGTAGCCTCGTACAAAGCTGCAGTATGCCCCAAATACCATAAGAACAATAATATTTCTAGACTAACGATCCAAGGGTTTAATTGATTTAACACGGGTTGGTTATAATGGCCGGTGTTCAGTGTGTTCATCGTGCCCAAAATTACGATCAAGGTAACTCATAATGGTCAAGGTAACTCATAATGGTCGAAATGTATTAAGGCTGATTCGGTAATTTTACACTGTAACAGATCTTTTGAATTTAAAAGTGTACTTACCTTCAATAGCTGGTCGCGTTAGTTGTCCCGACACCCACCCCGCGTCTGGAAAATACTCCCACTTGGAGTTAGATGGTGGCCACATCTTCATCGAACACATTGGCGAGGGGACTGGTGATGATCTAACGCTATGCAAACGCACGGATCCTTTTGCTGCTTCTGAGCGCACGATGTGCCTAGCAACGACATTGTCAACAATCTTCTCCCTGTAAGTCCGCCAATCACTCTGCTGAAGGTATGTTTGACAGAGAATGCTGTCTCGTGGATATGTACCAGTCAATTTTCGGAGTTTTTCAAGAGTTGCATCATCAGAATATTTGAAGAAAACTTCTTTTGCCACTTTGATCACCTCGCAACCTCCGCTGACCAAAGTGAATTGTCTTTCTCTGGGTTTTTTGTTTTTCTTGGGCCGCCTGTTAGTGATGTTTATTTTACTTTCCGCTTTGTCTGCACGTGGCAGGGAACTATCTTCCTGCTCCAATAAGGACCACGCACCCTGTTAGAAAGAGAGAGAAAAAACGTAATAACTAAACTTGGCAATGAAAACTTCCACACGTTTTTTCTATTTAATTTTTGCTTAAAAACATAGATATGGACTGGTAAGATACCAAATATTATCGGTGGCAATACAAAATAAAGTCAGTTAGTGATCAGTTTCACAGGATAATATGTAATACTTTATTTAAACTGAAAGGCCAATCAGCATACCGTAACTTAAAAAGATTAACTGGTATAAACCCGTGCTCAGTATAAAAAGTTCCAAAAGCGCGAAGAAAATTAGTTATAAGCTGACTTGAGTGAAAAAATAAAAAGGAAAAGGGAAGCTGCAAGGATAGTGCTAAAAGATATGCTAGAATATCCTAGATTACAATACATAAAAATGATAATACATAATGAATATTTCAGAGGAAGAGTATCCTACTATCCAAACTCCTCTGCATCATTTAACATTGAGCTTCTTAGAGCGGAGGATATCAAGGTGAAGACAGCGACGTCAGGAATTTTAGAAAGTTTAATGTATTAACGTAAGAGCCCATTTTAACGTGTACGCGATCGTACACAAAGCTGACGAAGTTTAAATCCACCTTAGACGATTGCTCATGCAATTGATATCTCATTTCTCGCTGAAACTGCGCTATCAAAAATACTCTCCTAAATCACCCTGGCAACCGGATAATACCAAGATGGGGGAGGAATTACGGCATATGTGAGATCTAACGTAACAGTGATAAGAAGACGCAAGTTTGAACCAGTTAATGCAGAATCACTGTGTTTTGATGTCAAGGGAAATAATGGTGCTTTTTTATGGTCTGTGCATGTTACAGTTGACCTGGTAAATGTAAGCGTGTAAATTTTCTAAACTCACTGGCTACTGCTCTTGAGCTGATGTACAATCCCCCAAGACAGAAGGTAGTTGTGATTGGTGATTTAAATTCTACCTGAAGACGGATAACAACGACGTCGGAAAATTTAAGGAAGTGTGTTTCCAGTTCCAGATGACAAACTCGATTAAAAACCCTACCAGAGTTACCAGGTCTACAACTACATAATCTGACCATATGCTCTCCAGCCATCCTAACCATTATACCATAAGTGGTTCTCTCCATCTGGGCAGAAGTGCTCGATTCACATGCGCCAGTAAAAAGGATTCACGTACGGGGATTATGGATTGTTTAGAGGACATTCGTGTTGTACGATCCTGTTAAAGATTACTGAGGACTGGAGACAAGCACTAGATGACAGAGAAACAGTCTCTGCAGTGTCCATAGACCTGAGTAAAGCGTTCGACGCGCCATGTCACCGTCTCTGATTAGGGAAGTTGAAGGCATATAGGGTCTCGGGATATTCCCTGGATATAATCCACTCGTACCTTATCTATCGCAACCAACGAGTAAAAATAGACGTCTTCTCAATCTGGCGTACAGTCCAGTGCGGTGTTCCCCAAGGTTCTCTTTCGGGATCGCTCTTGTTTAGTACATATATATTAACGACATTACCCGTACTACCAAAACTGCAGAAATGAGGTTGTACGCAAAAGATAGTTAACAATTATTCCAGCCAACGAGGCGCGTAGGGCCAAGTTAGCTATAATCATCTCATATCCAACAAGCACGAGTGGAATAATTGTTTAAGAAATATTGCTAGATCGCGCTGATTTCACTTTGCAAAAACAACCAGAAGACAATGTAATGATCGCTATTTCTCTGGCATGGTATAATGGATCATGGCCGCTTAGCTAATCAAATCCCTGGAATTACATTATACAATGATCCATTTTAATGCCACTAAGACTCAGGCTATGACTGATAGCAAACCATCACATAACTACGAGCTCACATCAGGGTCAAGTAATATACGGAGTTAACATTGACAATAACCTAACATTAATCAAATCCCTGGAATTACATTATACAATGATCCATTATACAATGATCCACTCGGCAATAGAGGTGGGGGTAACACCCATTTTGGATCATCATTACGGTCTATGCAGGAAACTTTTTGATAACATTGTTAGTGATCCAAACCATAAATTGAAAGCGCTCCTTCCTCCAGGTTATGACAATTCACGCTATAACCTAAGACGACAGCGCCATTTTAATATACCGAAGCTTTTTACAAACAGAACCAAAAACACTTTTATATATGCGATGTCGAGGCTGTAGTTTTACCCCATATACCTTATAAGTTAACATATTTTAATATAAATACTTTATATAGAATTTTTAACACTGTAATCAGTTTTTTATTTATTATCAAGGATTCATCTGTAATTTTTTTAAAGTATCACAAAACATTTGTAAATAATTGCGCAATTCAGCCTTTGGCTGCGATGCATTTTTAATAAACTATCTATCTATCTATCTATCTATCTATCCATTCCTCCCTCCCCCCCTACATTAAACTAATTCTCGGTAAAATTCATGCAAAGTTAGCCGCCCTGCACAGAATCACGAACTTAATTACTGACAGTGACACTGCGCTGAAACTACATAGCCCTCACACAGCCCTCTTTTAATGTGGCTTAATAATGCCTTATTCGATAAGTTAGGAAACGCCACTTACTATGTATTCAGAACTCTTTTTAATCTACCTAATTCTATCAGTTATGAACATATCCTGTCACAGTATAATTTAGTTTCTTTTAAGCAAAGGCGTTGTGTGCAAGCTCTCACACTTAACGCTATCCAAACTATGTAGGTGATATGTTTAGTATTGAAAACTGTGCTTGCAATCTTCGTGGAAATGGAAGGACACTCAACCAGCCGGCCCTCAACTCTAGCTTATTGCGCAGATGCCTTAGTGGCCCGGTTCACAACTAAGGAATTTTCTTAAGGGAAACTTGTATTCACTTAGTTTATCATCAACTTAATTGGGCATATACAACCAATGGTATTTTCCAAGTTGATGATAGGTAAGTCAACAACAAGTTTGCAAGATGGAAATTTCTACTGATTATTTAAGAACCAGAAGTGAATATGCCTTTCCTATCTTTTAGCGTAATTAAGAGACCGATATTGCATTGGAATGTTTTATTTCCCGTTATGTTTTGAGTTTGGGCGTTCGGTTGCTTTCTAACTGAGGTAATCTATGGGGGAGGAGACGCTGTGGGGGAAAGAAAATCATACGTAAATTTTTTCAGAATCATTTTGTTTTCACAACGAATGTTGCGTGCGCAAAAACGAAGAAGAAATATAGAAGACATGTAGGTACCTTATTAGGTGATTAATACTTACAAAGCACTGCCCTGGTCTCAGCCTATCCACCATCATGAACACGCCAACACCAACATCGCCACTCACTCGTTCCTCAATCAATCCCTCATCACCGTGCGTCTCCGCGTCTTTGTCAACAATATTGTAAGACCGTAATGGTTCTGAAAGAGAGCGATGCTCTCGCTCGGGACACGAGTTATTTTCTTCTTCAAAGCGGAAACTCACGTGGCCTTTTGTCTTTACCTTGGTATTTTCTGAATGTAAGATTCCTTTAGCTGAAGCGTGCTGAAGCACGGCTGGTGCGGAGTTTTTCTTTTTTTGAGTGACTAACGTTTTTTCCGAATTTGTTGTCTGTTCAGCGGTGGAGCTCTCCATTACTGCCGATGGAAATCCTCTTAACACGATTGAGCTTAAAGGGATCTCTCCGGTATTTAGACGATAAGTGGGTGTTGTATCGTCCTGTATTCTGTCCATTCTGTATCTTGCCGCGTGTTCTACGTAGTTTTTGCAGTTACTCAGGTCTAAAAGTCTCAGGACGTCGCATTGACCCTTCGCAACAAAGCAAAAACCAAACATAAATAAATAAACAAACAATAAGCAATTTCACGTTAAAAATAAATATTAAATGTTATAAACGATGCTACATTTGCGGGTAATAACACTTCACGAAGAAGGGCTGAAATAAAAATTCGGACCCAATCTAGAACAGGTTGTTCATCTCATCCTACTTTTTTCCCAAAAACATTGTTGAAGAGTTACCGTTCGAAGTCAGAATACAGCACATGGATAGATTGACGAAGATTATAGAAGAAGGACTTTGATATCATAATATCCTACTATCTGGTATGAAATAGTCAAAATATTATTGAAATATTTTGTGTGTGAGTGATCCAGAGTTTTGATTTCGCCTTTACTAGTTTAGCTGATTTACCGTAAAGTGGTTTACCAATGGTTGACATTATCTTTTAACAAATCAATTCCAAAACACTTCTATAGGCTAGAAGGACTATAGCATGCTGAACTCGCACAATTCGCATTGCAGACACATTTTTCAGCGAACGCAAACAAAACAAAACAAAACACAATTTGTTTGAATAGACAATGCAACCAAAAGGCGTACCACTACTTTCCACTCAAGATTAATGGTCCGATTTCCAGCAGCAGAAAATTATCGGTTATCAACGATCATCGATCATCAGTTCTAAGACTAAAGTTAAATTTGCATCGCATATCTCGAGAATCCTCTCTTGGAGTACGAAATCATAATGCTCAGTTAATAATTGTAAGATCACAGGTTCAGATTTTTAAAATAACAATAAGTACCCACAGGATATTTTATAGTGCCAAGAGATCAATGGCCCGCCCTTTTGTAATAGGCTCAACTGACACATGTGTTTAGTTCCTAGCACAGAGCATTTGCCTCAGCCAGCGTAGAAGGCGTAATCGGGGAGGGGGATGGGAGCGAGAAAAGGTAAGAGAAGAAAGGGGGGACTGGGGAGAGGAGATAGGGAACCTCTCCCCTCTCCCTAGTTCTCCCTTGGGTCCCTCACTTTTTCTCGCTCGCTCCTCTCCCTCTCCGATTACGCCTGCTAGGCAGGCTATATTTACCTTGGTAATAAATATGATCCAATGCAGGTTAGAGGAATCGCGTACAATAACTTCATCGCTGTTATAGTCCTGCAATCTGCTTTCCTCGGCAATTTTCTTAACCACATTTTCAGGCCATGTGCTAAACAGGTCATGTTTTCTGATACAAGGAAATAAGCCTAGATTATTATACTAAGGAGCGAAAAAGGTTTATATTGTGGATTTATCGGAGTTTAGCAGATAGGTTGGGGTTGTACGCGTAACTGAAGGCATTGTTACTTCAATTTATTTCTAGGGTGAAAAGCAAAAACAAACAAAACAAAAAACAACAACAAACAAACATCACCAGTGGGACACAAGAGCCCAGGTGGGTTACTCAGGTATAAACGTGACGGGGGGGTCCGACGGAGCCTAATATTTTGCACCCAAAAAAATACATGTACCTTATATTGTGCACACCAAAAAATACAAGACTGGACATTTTAGACCCCAAAATTACACGATTGGCTTGAATTGCGTAAGAACTATTAGCCTGGCGGAAATTTGAACCCAAAAAAATACGCGCAGATTTTGCAGACCCAAAAAAAATACAGGAGGTTAAAATTGTAGACCCAAAAAATTACGTCGGACCCCCCGTCACGTTTATACCCGAGTAACCCACCTGGGCACAAGAGCATCCCGAATAGACCATTTTACAGTTGTGTGCTAAGTGACCTAGCCTTGGATTGTAAGCAAGGCTCAGGCTGACCTTGTTTTGATACAAATCTCATTGGTTTCCGTATGTAGATCATGTTGTTCTTATGCTAACTAGTTGCATCTACATATGAAAAGCAGTGAGGTTTGTATCAAAACAAGGTCACCCCAGCCTCGCTTCCAATCTGAGGCCAGGTCACTAAGCACTCAAAAAAGACGTCAAATGACATCACTTTCCCTTGACCTCAAGTTTCAATATCGATGGACCATATATGTCAACTGAAAACAAGTAATTTTTAGGTTGTGGGTCTAGGCTATCCGAAAACACTGGTCTGTCCTTCGTAGCAATTGATCTATTACCTACATGTTCCCTTCACATGTGAGAAGCTGACCGGAAATCTTTTAATTAATATTCAAATCCCTTGTGTCTATTCTTATTGATGAATTAAAAAAATCACTGAATGTTTTCTTACTGAAGAAAGTCCACCCGTCTTTGCATGTCCGCGTTAAAACACAGGTCAATCTTGGCGGAGAAGAAATCCTCTTTCTCCACTGATAGTAACTCAGTTCTTTCTAAGCAAACCACAGTTGCAGATCTTTTCAGACCTCTAATAAAAGCCAGTTCCTGTGAAAGTAAACGGTATAGCGATAAGCATCAATAAGCACGATACAACCAACAGGCAAACAAGGAGAGTATGTATGGATAAACAAAGGATCATGATTTGTACGAAATATCATTTGTTCAACACATAGCTTCCCATGGTCAACGACAATAAAAACATTACATTTTTTCCAAGCACAACAGTTTTAAGCTAACCAAGGAACACTTTTCTTTTTCTCTACACAAGTTCGTATATGCTGTGTCTCAGCATTACTTAGTTTGTTGTTCCAGTTTTAACGTTGCATGGTATTTCCTGGTCTAAGATTGGATTAAGAAGGGAAGACAATTGGAGATATGGAGTGGGGTCGAGTGGAGGGGGGGATGGTTTTCAGTTTCTTTAATTTTCACTCTGTCACTCTGTACATACCCCAAAATGGTCACCCCTCCTGAGCACGGAGTTTTCCGTAGGTTTAGCGAATGCGCTGTGTTCATCATCGTCTGCTGTTACACAAACTGAACCACTGAAAATAAAGTAGAATCGCTGGGCCACGTGACCTTTCCGTATCACCACTCGCCGCCGACCAAAACTGTGCACAGCAAAAACAAAGAAAACGAAAATCAATTTGTGACGCTCGGCAAACTATTTAGATCCATTCCAATGCATTTTTTCCTTGCACCTGTTAGTATGTTAATCAGAAACTTACCAGTCGTATTTTAGCGCTTTACAGACCGCTTCTTGTATTTTGGAACTGTATCTGCGAAAGCCCTTAAGCTGTTTCATGAGTTTCACAATTGAGTGAATTTCTTGCGGTGTCCTGGACTCGGGTTCCTTGTTTGCGATCTCTTTGGCCCAACGTGGCATTAAAAACTGAAAGAGTGACAACGATTTAAGATGGCCATAAGCAGCATAAAGGAAACCGGAAGGAAACCTAGTTCACTTGTCTCTTTTTTCACTGCTGAGATTTACCAGAAAGGATACCACCATAATGTACATTATGAAAGTGAAATATATGAAAAATCATACATATGAACTGCGGATGAAATATTTAACGGAGGAAAGATGATTGCAGTTGTAAATGCAACTTAAATAGCTGCGAAAAGAAAGTCCAATAAAATTCAGACTTTTAGATACGGGATTCGAGCCCAGGAACCCTCTGCACCGGTGTACTGTGTTGGTGCAGTGGTTTGACAACTGACCCAATGAAGCATCTTAAATATTCTGAGTTTTCGTCGGTTCAATAATTTTTTTTTCATCTTGTGAAAATGGTTTTGACTTACAGCTACTAGAGTCATTCGGATGGTTTTGTTTAATATTGTTTGATTGCCAATTTCTTATAGAAAATCTTTGCGACATCAAAGTTTTTCTTTTCTCGTAGTTTTTTCTTTGAAACTGTAAAAAGTTCATTTCGCCTCAAAATAATGTTACTTATTTGTCAGAATTAAAAACGCGCGATGTGACCGGGAATAACTTCCTGCAATAAAATAATGTTTTACCTCGTGATGGCATTTGTAATGCTCTGGATCAAACATTAAATTCTCCATAGTCCCCTTAGCTTCGGCGGACTTCAAACTCAGGGTAGCATCAGAAGTGACCTGTTCATGTTGACCTTTCTCAACCGCGTAATGTACGATGCTTCGAAATGCCGTGTTACATGTCTGGATCTACAGGAAATAATTCGAATGAAGTGAGTCAGCATAACTGAATTTGCACGTCTTGAAATAAATGCTGGAGTCATTGAACGGGAAATCCGGTGGCTTGACTGCTGCAAACAAAATAACATTGTTGCACGAATAGTTCTCTATTTGAGCACAAACGTAGGATCACTACAGAAAGCAGAAATTATAACTTTTAATTATTATACATTAGTACTGTGTAATGTTATGTTCTTTATGTAAATACATACATAAGTTAAGAAGTTACTTCTGCGGAGCAAGTGAATTTTTCAGAAACATTTTGCCTTCCCAACACATGCTGCTTGTATGCGTGAAAAACAGGGGGACATTTTGGAAAGCAATCATTCCGCGCCCTGTAAGAATGACAGAATCCATCGGAGTGGTCGTGAATCAAGGACGTGTGTACGGGAAGATGTTCTGATCTGAACATTTCCCGTCTGTCCAATCACTGCTGTTGCTGTAGACAGTATTCTTGTTAAACTGATTTTGGGCGATTTGAGTAACGAAATAAATTACACAACGAGTCCGTCCTGCTTTCTGAAGAGATTTCAATATTGCGAGACGAACGTACATGGATAGCTATGGATCGCAGATGTAGCCGGCAGTGATAATAGCAGTATTAGGGAGTAGTCATGCTTTGTTACCCGCGACAAAACCTTGAGGAAATTTAAATCAGATCATGAGAAACGTGTACTTACCAGTCTTACAGCGCGCCTGAATCTCTCCAGAGGCTGCAATAAACAAAAACGACAAACTTTGAAAACACGAAAACAAATATAGCAGTCACAGAAGTCTCATCACAGTCCTCTCTCCCTCTGGCTGAAAATTTTATCAAGGTACTAAAAAGCGTTTGTTACTAGTGATTATTTGACGGACCAGTTGCGCTTGCGAACTGATTCAATAAACAACCAGATACAGTAAACAAAATAACTCTCACCACCACAGAATAAATGGGTCTATTCCCAGAATCGTGAGAAAATAATTTACGTGATACCGTAAAGCTTAACAGAGAGAATGAACGAACGAACGAAGGAACGAAGGAACGAAGGAACGAAGGAACGAAGGAACGAAGGAGCAAAGGAGCGAAGGAACGAATGAACGAATGAATGAATGAATGAATGAATGAATGAATGAATGAATGAATGAATGAATGAATGAATGAATGAATGAATGAATGAATGAATGAATGAATGAATGAATGAATGAAAAGGCAAAGAGAGGGAATGTCATCCCGTAACATTTAAGAACTGCTCACAGTCTCTCTGCTTTTGAAAAACAAATTAATAGCCTCGCCGTCATTTAAAAACTGTATATAGTCATTAGTCCATTTTAACTGATGAATAACTCGTATTATTATATAACCGGCTGAACTGTTCTGCACGGAAAAGGAGCATTCCAGGTCTCGCCGTTAGACTCCATACTACGTTACAGTAATCAAAGAGGTGTTTATTAAGCGCGTTCTATATTGTTAGTATAGAGTGTCTTGGATAATATATCGACGAGCCTGTTTTAACGCAGCTAGTCCTGAAGAGACACGTTTGCATAGTCTTTGGACATGCTCGTCCCATATAAGACGTTCGTGATCAAATACAACCTCAACTGACTTAGTGGAGTGAACTCTGGTTATAGGTTGGTCACTAATTTTCAATGGATCTGCCACACAGATTCCAAAATTACATAGGTTATAATCGGAGGCAAAGTACATGTACTTCGTTTTAGCTTATACATATACTTCGTTTTGCATCAGTTTAAGCTAAGCTGATTAGATAGTGGCCAATTTTGTAAGGTATTCAAATGATGATTAACTTCCCGGTGAAGGCGAACCTGAGATTTATGAGAATTTGTCATGTTCGTCTGCAAACATACAAGCTGTCGCATACTTTAACATGCGAGAAGATCATTGATGTAAATAAGAAATAGCAGTGGTCCAAGAATGGATCCTTGTGGAACACTACAACTATAATTATTTGAGGTTGAGACGTGTATCCCTGAACCAAAACATTGAAACCAATCCAAAGCCAGTCCACTTATCCCGTACAGCTCAAGTGTTTTCAAAAGAATCTCATCAGTGCGATAAAGTATCGAAGGCTTTGGCCAAATCAAGAGAAAAACCACCGCGTTTATGTTACCTTGGTCAATGTTGAAACACCAGTCGTTCGTTGCATTTAACAGTACAGTTAGTGTGGAGTGCAAAGAACGAAACCAGACTGACGTTTAGTTAAGAAATTGTTTCTTAAAATACAAGAATACAGTTGTTTTTATATTTTTTTCAAAAACTTTATCATTTATTTACAGCCGGTAAAACAGAAATTGGTCTTCTGTCAGGGAAAACGTTAGCACTTTTCCACTGCGATGGAAGAGTACCAGTTTCCGCAGATTTGTTGAGAATTTTACAGTGAGATTCCGCGGGGACAGACGCTGCAACTTTCAAACATTTTGAAGAAATATGGTCAAGCCCGACCCCGTTCTTTGTTAAGAAAGAAAGAGTTTCAGGTGTTTCAAGAACGGGTTTTACGGAAAACCTTTCCTATAGAAAACATGTCTGTTTTTAACAAATAGTGTTTAAAATCACAGTTGTTCTGCGGTAAAGCAGAGGCGAGTTTCGATCCCACGTCAGTCGCACTTATTGTGTTTTTAGTGGGGCATGCTTACTAGCAACACTTGTAAAAAAATGCTTAGAAACATCCCACTTTTCAAGAGAGAGAGAAAAAGACAGGGGGTGGGGGGTTCAAATCTTAAATCTTTTAAAAAAAATCTTCATACAAACCCAAATAAACTTTCTACAAACCTGAAGTTTCTTTTTTCGTTCCTTACGAAGACCTGCCTGTAAAAACGAGAAAAAAAAATTAAATTAAGGGTTATTCCACCGTTTTGCACTGTACAACTCTACTGTACATGGTGGCAAATATCATCTTACTCGCACTCAGCAAGAAAAAGTCTTACTTTTTAGTCAGCATAGACCCAAGGGTGTCTTACATAAAACTTGCACCAAACTCTTCTCGGAAAAAAACAGTTGTGAAAACCAGTATGGGGACCTGATTTTCTTTTCAGATGTTTTTAAACGTTTGGAAGTCCTAATACAGATGACCAATTTCACGATTTGATACGGGTTAGGAATAGTCTTAAAACAGACTAAACATTCAATATGAGAGCAATAGAAGACTTTTAGCTATTACTGTTAGCTTTTCTATTTGAACTGAATAGTTGATGGTGTTTTCAAATAATATCCGCGCTCAATTTCTTTAGAAATGCTTTAAGAACCAGGTCGACGATCCCGGCACCCCTCTTTTTAGTTTCAATTTTTGAGCACAGAATCCTCCTGCAACTTTTCAGAGGAAACGTTTATTAAAGATTTCCCGACAGGGAAGGCACATTTAAGAATGACACAAAGTTTGCTCTTTCTTTGACGCACCTATTTGGCTTGCACGTGATCTTCGGTGAAATTTTACCACAAGTTACCGCTATTTTGCTTATAACTGTCACCTTTTTAAAACAAGTCCGTTATAATGACATTTGTGGTTATAAGAGGAAATTGATATGTTTTCTGTATTTTCTCATCAAACCAGTTGACAATGAATTTTTATTATGTTTATTACAGGAAAACATCTTTCACCGAATCACCGAATAAAGCAAAGAAAACGCAAAAATTCTTAACGATTGGATTGTTTTTCATGTTTTGGGTAAGCCGGTATTGTTTGAGCTGTCTCATATGACCACAGCAATCAATATCAAACAGTTATTTCAAGAATCTCATTATGGTTGATTTCTTTGTGCTTCTCGTGACCTTTAGTAAATTGTATTGAAAACAACCGAAGCATTGCATTCGGAGACGTGATATAATACTAAAATTCCTTTTCATTCAGTACAGCGCTTCGAAAAGAGCCTGTAAAAATAGATGAATGTTTGTTACTTTGGCAAAAATTGTTACTGGACGGACGAATATTTGCCATGTGAGACTCCTGAGCATAGAACTGAATTATTTACGTTTTAGGCAACTTTAACTACCTTCGACGATAGAAAAACTATTCAGATTTTCTCACTGATTATAAGCTAATCTGTGGAGACTCCCAAATTTTAGATGATGTATTCTCGCTTTTTTCTGTAATCGAACTATAATTGCTACATAAATTATTAATGAACTCAAAGACCTCCCATCACCAATTTGTTGCTGTGCGGTGCTATGTTGTTGTTAGATACTGTGCGTGTTCACGGGCACGCTGAATTTCCGATCATCATGCTTCTAAAATTATCAAATGAATAAAACTCACCTGCTTTTTATCATATTCTTTAAGCCATCTTCTGGGCACAATTGTCTTCATATCCCATGGCACTTGTTTGTGACCCTCAAACTGATACCCATTAGAGCTCCTGGCACCGTGCGACGGGCGACGATCACGACTTTCAAATACAGTCAAAGTTCCCTTTTCTGCGTGTACAGAGCTCCTTCTTGTCGACCCAGAAGCCCATGACTTGTTTCGTAGCCTTTTCATAAGTTTTGTAAGTTCCTCACCGGATGGGGACAGACTTTCTTGACTTTGCATCTCATAATCAAAACTTGATCGTCGATTGAATAAAGAAGTTGCATCAATGCTTTTTCTTCGTAATCTCTGTTGCGCGTCAGTGGTTTTTGGACGTTCCATATCAACCAGTGTTATTCTCGGCTAGTGGACCATAACTCAAATTTGTCGTGTAAGCCTATTATCACGTGTTCCCTCTTGTTCCGGCTTAAAACAAACAAATGGTTTGCACGCGAACTTCGTTCGTGTTTTTTTTCTATTGTTTGCGTAAGCGATTTCAAAACTCGCGTGGTTTCTACGCAACCGTTACACTCGCGCGTGCTATGCGTGTGACGTTCCCCCATTGATAATTAGTGATGACTTGCGCATATTACGACATTTGTGATTCCAAGAGGGAAATAGGCCCTGTCGCACCTGAAGGTTTTTCGTGTAGCTACTCAGCGAAAAGAATTGTTATAAGTTGCAGGCACACATACATTTGTCTTGCAAATAATAATAATAATAATAATAATAATAATAATAATAATAATAATAATAATAATAATAATGATAGCAGGTTTCCGAAATAACCCATCCGTCAGCCTAAAAAAATGTCAGCTGATTGCACGTAAAAATCGTGCGTTAAACTTGCAAGACTAGTTGCGCTAACAATTATTTTCATGTTACAGAGCTTCTTTCGAACGGATGCTCGCAGATTTGTTGAACGTGGAGCGCTGAATACCGTTTTGGTGCAGAATTACTGTTTCATATATATATTTTTTCGTGGAGCTAGAAGGCAGGAAATACTTTTTATGAAGGTTGCAACTTTTTTATAACCAACTTGTTTCGAATGAAATTTCATGTATCTTTAGTACAGAACCGGCCAGTAAGTACAAGAAAGATACAATATATAGCTAATATACAACGTGGCAATAAATATAATGCATATAACTAATTACAAGAGTAAAAATATAGCTAATTACGGCGTAACGATGATAAAGGAACCGAACAGAAATATATACTGAGTAGAAAAACATAACTAAATAGTTAGTGAAAGATTTACATGAAAAATTTGTCTGTTCAGTGTGGGTTTTTCCCAATTAATATGTAACGCTTCCTTGATTTTGAGGGAAACGGGTGGAGGCAGTGTCTAAGACAAAAAGGCAATCTTCAGAACATGAAGCTCGGCAGTTTTCCGAGCTTTTAAGGTGATGTTAAACGCGGGAATTATTCTTGTCAGTGGAAAGATGCTTCCGGATTCGTGTAGTGAGGCGCAAGTTGACATAGACTAGAGACTACATAAAGGCCGATTTAGATGGTACAACTTTTGCTTACGACTGTCGCATGCGATTTCTAGAACGCTCACTTGCTCGCGTCATGCAAACTCTCGTCTCTCAACATTGCCTATACCTACGATTGTTGTACGATTTTAAGGACGGTGCCTACTATTGTTACTGGGCATACGTTCTGCGCATCGCGAGATACTCGGGTTTCCTATACGTGGTGCCTAGTAATACAGGAATATTTTTGCGCGGTTTAAAACTATACGGAGAAAGCAGATGGTATCTCAAAAGAAATTTGGGGCTAACCATGCATTTTTCAGAGATAATTAGGCTTTAATTTAAGAAAAAATCCCATACATTGCTTTATATTTTGGCGTTTTTTAAAGATAATGTTTAATTAACCCTGAAAAATGCGTGATTACCCCCAATTTTCTTTTTGGATTCCAATGGGCCTTGCTATGATCTGCTTTTCCCGCATAGTAATAAACCACACAAAAATACTTCGGTATTAATGGGCACCGTCCTTAAAACATATTTTAAAAGCCTACGACATTTTTTGTGACGTACACGACAGTCGTAAACAAGTTGTAAGGCCTGTCGTAAGGGATGGACCATTTTTTTTTTTGAGGGGGTGGTTGGGCAATTTTGTCCTGTTAAGAATTTTTTTTTCGCCTTTGGGCTGTGCAAGAATTTTTTTTAGCACCTTAAGGTTGTGCACGAATTTTTTTTCCCGTCAATTTTCAGTTTTCCTATTTATTAAAGTATCACCAAAAATGAGCATTTTTTAAATAGTGACAGGCCTGCGCGACTCTGACGTGCGTGTTTTAGCCGTTTTTAGAGTTTTGTTCTCACGAGTATATCCTTGATAGACCTACCTCTTTTGTATGAAATTAGAGGAGGTTCCTTGTAAATTTCTCTGAGCAATGGATGTCGTTCTATTAAATGCCAGTTTTCCATTAGTGTTTGTTTCAAGTTAGTAACTGATAATTGGTATTGCGTGACAAAAGGCAAGATTCTCTTGTTTGTGCAAGGTTTTTGTTGAAGGGCCTGTTTTCTATTCTTAAAAATCACTTCTGAGAGAGTTCTCTGCACTAGATTTTTTGGATAGCCCCTCTCGATAAGTCCTGATTCGAAATGTTTGATTTTTTCTTCAAATGCTGCTTTTGTTGAGTTTGTCCGGAGAAGTCTGAGGGCCTCTCCGTTGATAGCCTGCATGAGTTGCCATGCAGTCTACTCCTTTGATGAAACCTCTTTTTACTCCTGGTGGGTGACACAAGGAGAAATGTGTGCACTGGAATGTCTCAGATTAGTTTTTCATTTGCTCTAACAGGATCCTACAAGTGGAAAGGCTCGCTTAATTTTGAAGATAGTGTTTAATGGGTTTAAGTACAATCGCTCTACCAATAATTGGTAGAGTGGTTGCACTTAAACCCATTAAACGCTAAAGGACAATTTTGAAAGTCCTATAAAGGACATTTATCGTCCTTTATAGTTGTATACAGTTAAAGACTGTGAACACTATTTAACTACAGTTATTGTTTATTTAATTAAAAGATATCAGATATGTTGAAGTTAAATTTTAATACAAGAGATGGAAAGTGATATTTTATGAAATGAATTTTATATTATACCAGATTCAGTGATATGGTTCAAATTTATGTTTTAATACAAGAGATAGATGGAAATGATGTATACATGATATTTATGATATGAAACGCAAAGAGGTGAAAAATAATTAGACTAGTTTGTCTGTTGAAAATAAATTATGACAAAAATTACATATCAATTTTTCATTTGGTCTAACAGGGTCCTACGCGAGTAGAAAGGCTCGCTCGATTTTTTTTTTGCCTTGGCCCACTGTGCATGATTTTTTTTCTCTACTTTTGCTGTGGAAGAATTTTTTTTTTGGTAATTGCCCAACCCTCCCCTCAAAAATAAAATGGTCCATCCCTAAGCTTGTCGCATGTGACAAAGTCGTACCGTGTATCAATGCACAAGCGCGGGAAAACTGGCTCTAGTTCTATGGAATGCACCATATCGAGGCAATAGTTTTAGCGCGTTTTTCAGCCGATGAGATGTTGTGAATTTCGTTCCTGTGAAAATTTTGTCACATTTTGCCCCATTTTATGGTCCTGATGTTGCTTATTTTGCGCTTTATATGGTGATCGGTTGATTTTAGAAGAAGTTAGTCAAATACTTTTGGTAAGTTTGCTTACTTTGTCTTTCAACTTTGCTCGAAACGATACCGAGCAATGCGCGCTGTATCACGATCGATCCCAGTGCTATCTCGCCTATTTCTCATCCAAAGTAAAAGCATTCGCTAATGAACAATATCATGTTTATTATGATGCCATTACGTCGTTTTCAGTGCAGTTCTACATGCTGTTATACCATGTATTTATTCTGCAGGTATGGAAAATCTAAATGATTTAGGCGATTACCTAAACACGGAGATTGTTTGCACCCTTGCTGGTCTCGGGTACTCCGAGGGGAGCGACTACTACAAGAGTCCGGATTGTGTTGGTAAGTTGGATGAGGCAAGAATGTTGTAAAAAGAAAGCTTATATTTAAGCTTAAAAAATAATATGTTTTATATTCTAAGCTTATTTATTTTATTCTTGGTGAATTGATGGGAATTGAAAAGCAGCAAATGTATTTGCCCGGCCAATCGATGAAAATCGATCATCGGAAACCAATCAATAAGCTTAAGCTTATATTAATCAATATAATCGATAAAAATTAAATGATTAATATGGATTGGTTTCACCAATCAATGAAAATTGATACTCACAAGGCAAGTCCTCTTAATTGTATTGATTTTTATTGATTGTTATCAATTTTAATAAATGAACGATTTCTGAATTCTTACAACATTTTGTAAGCCTGGGGTGTGAGCGGATACATTACGCATCCCCTCGCTTGGACTCAAGTCAATCTTGCTGAAGTCTTGAGAGTCTTCAAATGATGGCGGAAATGAACGTTTTATTAATAGAGGCTGTAGTGAAGAGCTACCATGAGTGCCCATTTACAGTAAGGATGGGTGAATCTTTAGAATATTTAGAGGGCATTGTCCATGTATCACGGGTTTCAACTGACCAGACTTTTTGAAGAGAGTTTTCAACACATGTTCTATCAAGTTTTTTGTATTTTTGACACATTTACATCCCACGCATCAGAAGAATTTACTTTGAACGATTGTCACCTCCAGCAAGAAACCCAACTGCTACATTGTTATAATGAGTATGGTGTATTGTTCAGTGAGTGACAGAGGCATACTCGGAAAAAAGAAATCCAAGTGCTCCTTTCAGGAGTCAAACCTATGATCTTCCGATTACTGGTTTAGATGCTCTACCAGTGAGCTACAGGAGACTCATGGGAGCATACTGCAAGGATTTGAATGTCGATGTGTGGCATATGTGCCATGGAATAAACGTGATGGTAGATTTTAAGCCTGGTGAATGAATAAGTCTGGTGTATTATTCAGTGAGTAACACAGGCATACTCAGAAAAAAGTATAAAACTATACATTATTGTGTTACATTTAAGAAACTGATAACACTTTCTATGGTCTGTACTCTTACAGACCATAAAATGACATTGAAATCATGAGCCACAGGCAAGTGGCTCTACTTGAGTTTTGAACATTTTATAGCATCATATTATGGTCTATAATATTATAGACCATAGAAAACTGCTTCAATTTTTTTTTTCAATAACACAGGAAAAGTATGAACCGGATTGGCTCTATTTTCCGTTGAGAAAGCATGAGTGTTACATCTGATTTCATTTTTTATTATCTGTACTCTTGAAGTAATAGACAATAGCTACGAGCCAATCAGCGCGCAGGAATTTTGATGATTATTGTAAAATGATTAATATTTGAATGATGTCTGTAGAGAGCCTCAAGGACTTGGTCAGATTTTTACGCCGTGACGACACCACCTGTGAGATAAGACGCCAGCTAGGATATTCTGAAGTGCTGCAAAATGTAAGCAACATTAAAGTAATGCTCTTTAAAATTTAACACGATTTGCAAAAATTTTTGTACATATTTCAGTCAAAGATCTTCTTGCGACCACTCTCGTAAGCGACCAGCTCCAGTTACAACCACCATTGTGAAACCCTGTTTGAATTATCACTTATTAACTCTATAATTAAAGCTTTGGTAAGCGACCATGACCACTTTTGGGAATAACCAACTGGTCTTTTCCTTTGTTTTTAAGCTCTCGTAAGCGACCACTCATAGATTCTGATAGGTATTACGGCAACTCTTTCATAAAAGCATACACTTTGTGATCACATTTACAGTAATATTGCACTGCCTAATAATCTTCGTAGATTAAGATCTTAAATCTAAAATTCAAGATGATTTACCGCTGGATCAAGAGTGTTACCCTGAGACCGAGGTAGAAAGCTTTTAATTATGCTAAAAGCTCTCACTGGTAATTGACCAGCTTCTATTGTTTCAGCTTTTGTTCGCTTTTTTAGATTGCATTCTCGTAAACGACCAGCTCTAGTTACGACCACTTTTCCCAATCCCTGAGGTCGTTGCTTATGAGAGCTTTGACGGTAATAATATATTGGAGTGTCAGCATCCATGAACTAAAAAGTGGAATGTTAATTTCTGCAATGATAATTTCCATCATTTTTACTCCAAATGCTAAAACTTTTCAGGCAGTTGGAAAATTGAACAACAGCTGCTTTGAACATGTGAACGCACACTACAGTGGTTGTAAACATGTTGGAAGTCATATCTTAAGGTTGGTGGTTTGGGGCCTACTCACTGCTGTTGCATTTTCTTAGACTATAAACTTTTCTCTACATTGTCTCTTTTCACCCAGGTGTATAAATGACCACTGGCAGCATACTGTTGGGGTTAAACCCTGCAATGGGCTAGCATCCCACCCATGGGAGAGTTGCAATACTCCTATTCACTTCATGCTGTAGAAATTGGGTTGAGCTCTGGCTGTGTGGCAACATGTGGTTCATCTGCTACTTTTTAACTCGTGAATGCGCGTAGCGCAATGAACGAGTTATAGCGATAGCTGGCTTTTGACTTGGTTGGTTGGTTCGTCGGTCGGTTGGTCGGTTTTGTCGTTAAGTTTCGGGCGTGCGCAGTGAGTGAGTTTTAAATTCAATTAGTGGGAAAAACATGCGAACATTTATTGTTCACGACGCATCAGGAAATGCTTATTCAATATGTAGAGAATAATTTGACGATCATTTAGTGCAAGAATGGAGATTTTTCGTTCAATCTGAGCAAAGTTACAAGTTTTTTCAGTTTTTCAGAAAGTCCGGGGTCGTAAACTCAATTAGTGAAAAAAAAAACGTGAAAATTTTTTTTTCACGACGCGTCAGAATTCTCTCATTCATTCTGTAGAGAATAATTTGACAATCATTTCAGTGTAAGAATGGAGATTTTTCGTTGAATATGAGCAAAGTTATCTGTTTTTTTCGTTTTTTTCTACAAAGTGCGGTTTCTTTTAAGAATTAAAAATAATTTAATTTAGAAATAATTTAATTAAAAAATAATTTAATTTGCCAGTTTTAATGTGAAAGCGGAACGTGCCATGTCACGCATCATTGACGTCATAAACAAAATTATGCAAATTTCTGGTAAAAGGAACACTTTAAGATCTTGTCAGCTTTCATCGAGGTTTCACAGGGAAAAAATGTTTCATTTTCGAAATTTACAACTGGAAATTTATGGGAAAGCAAAAGGACGTGATCGATAAATAATTCTTATTTAGCAAGAGCTTGTCATAGTTCATTATTTTTACTTGAGGATTGCGTGGACTGAACTCGAAAGGAAAAATTTCACGCATTTATGTGGGGCATGAAATGTAATGCAATACTTTGTTGAACAGATTTCCCTTTGCGAGATCGGCTTGCCCTACAGTAATTTTGTAATTTTAATTCCCAAAAAAACTTCACTTGCCCATCGTGCAAGTGATGGTTAGAATCCACTAGCCCGATCGCAAAATCCAGTAGCCCTGGACTATCGGACACGAATTTGCATGACGTAGCTGCACATGGCGTGCTTCTATGAACTTTGAATAAAAAAACACATGATTGTTTTTAATCGGCGCATCAGAATAATCTTATTCAATCTGTAGAGAATAATTTGACAATCATTTTTATAGTACAAGAATGGTTATTTTTCGTTACATAATCGGGCAAAGATATAATTTCTTTTAGCTTTCAAGGAAGTTTCCGTAGCCGTCTAAATTTCAATTACTATGTGTCATCTGCATTCACGAGTTGGCTCATAGGAGCCTTTGATTTTTTATTCTTTGATTGGCCTATAGCCAAGGGGGCTTACATGTACAACTGGGATTTTACAGGACATGATTTATTTATATTTCCACACTCATACCTCATTTACAGGTAACCCTTTAACCCCTAACATCAAAGAACAAATTCTCCAATCTTTTCCCTATACATTTCTTATAAAAGTACTGGGGAGAAGTTGTTAAAATATCAAGAAAATTCACTTTCAGTGATCATATCCTTAATTTTCATGACATCAGGGGTTGAATAAGCATTGATATTACAGGGAGAAATTTGATGCTGATCACTGTTAGGGCTTAAAGGGTTAAGGAACACGAAAGTCTCTCAAAATAAGAAAGTGTTTTGACTTGTCTTTCAGGATCTTGTGGCAATCCTTAAAAGCTGTTCTTCCAAAGAGAAAGAGATTTTTGATATGGTTATAAGGTACAGTACCGTAATAGAGTCAGATTAGATGGCCATAGTTTGTAGGTTGGCTGCATTATTATGTCATGAGCTTTTAGATTATATTCTAGGCAGGGTATTCAACAAGCTCTGATCTATTGAGCTTTTATGAAGATCCACTATGAAAACATCACAATGATTAATTGTAATAACAGGAAGCATAATTCTGGATAAAATTGATTATTATAAATAAACATCTATTGATACAGTATTGACATAAATTAGTCCACATTTTACAAGGTACATGTATTTTGTTGATTTTTGTTTTGTTTTATTATCAAATGTTTGTTCTTAGGCTTATGGTAAACTTAACTCAGCCAGCAGTGCTATGCTTTGGAAACAGCATTCCAGATGATAGGACAGGTCAGCATTATTACCTGGACCTGGTTACCCAGTTACAGTCATACAAAGAGGTATGAACAACTCTGAGCTAACTTAATTACTGTCTGAAGATTATTTTAAATGTTCCATGTCTTTCCACATATAAGGTACATATTGTGTACCTCTGGTGCAATTGGTTCCAGGTTGGATTTTGTGTTGTGTTTACAGGGAAAAGGATTAATTTTTCTTTTCTAACTTTTGTATGTCTTTACTCATATTGCATGCAAGTTGAAATAAAATTCATTTGAGGAGAAGGGGAGCGGTGGCTGACAAAGTCAGTGCTCGAAATTAACTTTGTGCAGTATTGGCCCTCTGGCCACCTCAATCAGATTTTAACTTGTCAAACTGTAAGTTTCACTGGCCATGTACAGGAGCAACTCAATCTTAATGACAAACATGTCTATTAAAATAACTAGTTAAGTACACTGTCTTCTAAACAGTTCTTGCAAGCCTTATCGTCGCGATAAGTATTCCCTAATATTTCCACACCGTGTTTTGCTGAAGATTGGCATAGGTAGAGAATGGTAGCTTAGATTTAGCTACAAAATAAGCAATCTCAAATAACTTTTTTAGTTTGTTTTGAACCTCTTCTGACACAATCTGCAAGGCTCTTGCCAAAGGGGCAGCTGCTGGCTGTTTTTTGACAAAGCAAGCTTTGAGTACATCGTGATGAGAAGTGGATACATGTATATCATGTGATCGAAGTGCACCAATCTTAAAGTTTGTGCATCCCATGGTAGCAAATAAAGATGAAGAGTTTAACAGCTTCATGTTGTCACTGTCGCTACACCACAAACCAAACATTTTACGGTCTTTATATTCTAACCATGAATACAACTACGTGTACTTCCATTCTGGTCAGAATTTCCGAACTGTGGTCAGAACAGAGGCCTGCTTTCTTTCTCTTCCTCGTATGATTTTAACTTTTCTTTCTTGTTTTCTTCGTCTTTCTGTTGTTCAGATTCTTTGAGCGTTTCTGCTTCATCTACAGTTTTACCTCCTTGATCTCCTTGATTTTATTGGTCTGCGACAGTGCAAAAAAATCTGACATTTGTTCCCTGGCCATGGCAAACAGTTACAAAATGGCGATTCAACAATTGTCACATGTTGGATTCATCTAGTCAAGATGGATTGGGCACAGCTTGATCCAGAACTTGGAAAATGTTTTTGTTGTAAAGCTAAGAAATTAGTATTTGAAGTTTACTTAGTAAGGTACGCAAATCATTTAAAATTAATTGAATCATTTTTTTTTTTTTTTTTTAATTTCTCCTGGCCAAAATGGCCAGTTGTTCCAAATTTCTGCCGGCCAGAGTGTTACTTCTACAGGCCAATGGCCAGCAGACCACCGTTAGTATGGAGCCCTGAAAATGTTGCATGGTAATTGTAGTTAACATGAACAAGTTGGGCACTTTTGTGCTGAGCCAATATACAGTACTCAGAAAAGGTCACTGTTGTGTTGTTCTTTAAAGCCTTCACGTGAGCGCAAACAATGGAATAATTCAACAATTAGTTTTAATCATGAGACTACAAAAAAGCATGTCATACAATGTAGTGAGTGAAACATCAACAGAATGTTTTTGTGTGAGCCTGCTCTCAAATGTGTTGGCGTCACATTGATGAACAAGTGATTATTTTGTGCATACTGTCACAACTGTGTTTAAAATGCTGAGACTACAAATGATAAATATAAATTTAATGTTAACTGTTGTTTTTGTTTCTTAATACAGGCATTCACAGAAAAGGAAGTGATGTCAGTGATTGGAAGAGAATTTGGAAGGTTACTTCAAATGGTACAGATTTTTATTGTTTTCTTGTAACTTCTACGTTTGAGGCATGTTGTACTTACTGCTTTCAAGTTTTGACCAGACTTCACACTATTTTCAAATCTTTGTGATACATGTAGCTTCCATTTCCAAATGCAGGAACCATATGAAGTGGTGTGTGGGTTTTTTTAAAGTAAACATAGTACTTGCACAATCATTCCAGAGCCAGTTGAAACAGAAAAGAAACATAGTTAACTTTTCTAAAGTGACATGTACACATTATGGTACATTGTTCCATAATTATACTAGTCAGATGGATCAGATATTAATTTAGTTTCTTATTATGAGTAGGCAATCATCTACATGTAGCTTGAAAATGCCTTTACCAGTTGTTTGGTAACACATGCTAAATACATTGATGTGCTTGTTGGCCATGGTTGTCCTAGCTGTTTCTTCATCAAGGCATTTTGCTGGAGAGAGGGTTGTCGTGTGAGATTTCCTTTTGATTGTCTAATTTTTTTTAAATTTCATTTTCAGTGAGTATCTGTGTTATTAATATTAATTTTCTCAGGAATGGGATGACAGACTAGAAGAAGACTCACTGTTGATTGAGAGAATTCTGTTGCTCATAAGAAATATTCTTCACGTACCAGCAAACAAACAAGTAGAGAAGGTATAATATATTGTAGTTGTTGTTGTTGCTGTTTTTTTTTTTTTTTCAGTTTCAATATCCATAATTTATTAGTCTTTATAAAAAACATTACAATAAAATTTATTATACTTGAATTGGAGAACCCAAAGGAACTGGTAAAAGAGTAAGTCAATTTGAGGCACAGACTTCCTTGAGGTTAAGCTGTGATATTTTTGTGACCCGGTTAGAGGCTTGTGTTGTTATAGAAACAACAGACAATCAAATCGAGTCAAAAGAAAAGCAATTTATTAAGCCAATGCCATAAATAGAAATACAGGGAGAAAAGGATGAAAGAAACAAATCTACCCTTGGATTCAAAGAGACCCAGTCCCTGTGGGATCTAGTGTGCAACTGAGCAATGTTATACTGATGTCATTTCCTGTAACTGAAGTAAACTATGTAAATAATACCACATCACTATGTACAGTACACGCGAGACTGAATATTTGCATGTCCCTAAAATAAGAGAGTGAGTGAGAATTCACCCATCCTAAGGTAATGTTTACTTAGGTAGAATAGTTCCAAGCCACAGCTTACTAATAAGAGCTGAAACACATGACTTATTACAGCTTTTGGCATAAAAGCATGAATTCTAGGACATACGACGTTGCTTGTTCATGACAAAATGTATGCCAGTAAAACAGGTTGAATACCACAGTATAATGTTGTGAACTTGGCCATATTTTATTTGTCAAAGGTGTATTCTTTTCTGAAGACCATGTGAAAGGTTTTGAACTTTTTTGTGCTGTAAATGGTGTAGCCATAAGTAGGTTAAGTGCCGCTGATGTTCTGGCAATGAAGAAGTATTGTCTGGCTTTAAATTTGATGGTGATGAAGACTCCAATGACTGGAAAAACTTTCATGAAAATGTTTCCACACAGGAGTGTAAAATGTCCCACAGCAAAAAGGGCTTAAGCTAGTGTTAACTATTTTGCAAGTTATCTTTTTTTGATTAACCAGACCACCTCAGTAAGCTTGATTGTAGCTTCACCTAGAGGTGAATGATTTGGTTAGGTAGTTTATTCAAGTGTAGCACCAGATATCTGGATTTACCATGCCAACACATCATTCAAGCCTATAAATCACACTTGTTGGTTCATATCTTAAGATTGTTTACAGCAGTGGGAATGGGGTGGTTTGGGATGTCATGTGTAATAAGTAAGTTTGTGTGAGCAGCATACAAACAACTCTTCATTTGACCACAGGTCAGCCAAATTTGCAGGTGTTTAGCTGGCATGCCTTAAGGGTGAGCTTAGGTTACAGATAGTTTAGTTCATGCTGATCTTGCATATTATGGTCATTCTCATTGTTATCTGTTTTTGTTGTTTATTCAGAGAACGGATGATGATGCCAGCATTCATGACCAGGTCATATGGTAGGTCCAACACGCAATTCTTTGTTGACTTTAGACATTACTGAGTTTATCGTTTATTTGTTTCATTTATTTACTTACCAGAAAAACAATTTGTTCACTCTAACCACTCATTTTTGTTGGTAAATTAAACCAGCTCATAACCTCTATTTTTTGGACTCAAACAGTTGAATTGTATTCTCCGTGATGGTTGTTAATGATTGGGATTGGTTCTGTGCTACCAGTCAACACTTTCGTTGTTTGATCATGGACCTATGCTTAGGGGGCTCAGTTCCACTATCCCTATTGATTGTGTTATATTGTGGGATAGAGTTTTTTGTGAATGGCCTCTTTTTAACTCTGTGGATGCACCATTGTGGGTTGTGACCAATAAACTTAACCTTGTGCCATAACAGATAGTGTCTGGTCTCATTAGCATGTTCTGAAACTGCTGAGGTCTGAGTGCAAGCAAGTCGTACGTCTTTGTGTTCCTTGATCCATTCATGCATCAACCTGACCCTGCAATCTAGATCTGAACTTTATCTGTCCCTGCTACCTGTTCCTGTGTGAGAAAAGATATTAATGATCCTTTTCTTTGCCATGGATGCATAGGAACCTACATGCTAATGGGATAGATGATCTTTTGCTCTTCATAGCAAGCTCTCCAGATGAGGTGAATTAATATTGATTTACAGTTGCTATAGCCAGTGAGGCGCTGAGAATATGACTGTGTCTTCATACATTCTGATAAAAAATCTCCAACAGCATTGTTTGACAGGAGGCGGCAGGAGACATGATTGTACTGATCTTGTTTCAACAAAATGTCCATGATCCTAGGATAAATAAATGCTTGTATGAGGGAAGGTCTTTAAACAGTACAGTGTATAAATACCTGACAAGCTTGGAATAAGCCAATCCTCTCAATGCAGAAAATCTCTTTTAATATGAAGAATATTTCTATATTTATCAAATGTATTTTATATTTTAAGCCTCTTTTTCTTGTAGTCTATTTCTACAAATTACTTGGGCTGCCAGTTAAGGACTGTGTGATCTTTAAGATCTTGGTATTGACTTTTAAAGTATTGAATCACTTGTCATCTACCTATATGAAGGAGCTGACATTAATGGTTGCAATCCAGTCAGATGTTTAAGATCGGTATTGCAAAAGATGCTGACTGGGCCAAGTTACAATCTTGACATTTTGACATTTTTTACGATTTTGAAATTGTAGGCCTTGGAAATGCATTTTCCAGCATTCTGGGGAGCAAACCAAAGGGTTTTCATTACTAAAATTTAAGCGAACTTTTGCGTCAAAAGAAAAAAAAAGTTGATAAAAAGATCAACAGTTGTTGAGGAGTGTTTCAGTTAATATAAACAAATCGATGCATGTCGAGGGAGTTAAATTCATGCTGAGCTTTGCAAACTTGTTTGCAACTGAATGCAAAGAAAAGAATATGACAGGAAATGTGGCTAGACAATATATGTCACTTGTTGCATTGCTGAACAGCGGCAAAAAAGTAAATGTGAATAAACTTGAATCACAAATAACATTTCCAATCAGTAAAATAAATGGAAAAGGCTTTATTGTACTGTTTTACTTAATTAATTATTTTGTAATTTTTACTAAGTTTTTTTAGTAAGTTTGACCGAACCCCTTGAACGTCCCCAGATCCGCCCCAGTTACCTTAGTTTGTACTATTTGAATGCCACCCTCTGAAAGTGGTTACTTACCCACTTACTGATGGACAGACCGACTCACCCACCCATGCACTTACTTACTTACAGGTGCTGTCATTCATGGTTTGAATATCATTAGGGTCATACACCAATTGAAAACAGGTCTGCTATGGCTGAGTAAACTTGGCGGCACCCTGATGTTATAGGTGATCTTGACTGTTTTAGATCAGACACTTTACTCTGTCTCACAAAACAACATTTAAGGTTACGATATACCTTTAGAGGTGTCTCACATCCAAGCGTTGTAGTGCATCTGGTTTAAACTGTAGATACCTAAACTCCTATATCAAATTAAAGCTTATAGAGCTGGCTATCAAACTGTACCAAGAATTTTGAAATAAAATGAATTGTCGACATTTTCACGACCTCTAAATGGGAGTGTCCGAATCACCTTTTGAAAGCTACAAGTCAAAGTGAATTTTGTTTTTTGCTTATTTAATTTGCTCCTCAGTTTCTGGGCCCAAAGCGCCGAAAAATTGTGTCTGCGTTTTGCCATATCCAATGATTGGAGTGAAAAGTTACAGATTAGAACATTTTTTTAAATAGGATTAAAAAAGTGTGGAGTGATTGTACAAAAAAGAAAACATTCGCAGACATAGTTTTGTTGTGTATATGTTAAACTAGCTACTGTCCAAATTTGAAGGCAAACGAACAAATTCCCTTTGAGTGTTAGCTCTTTAAAGTGTCCCCTTCAGGTGAAAAAATTGATTCAAGAAAACAGCACTAAAAATTGACAAATCAATTTATTTCAAAATTATTGGTATAGTTTAATAGCCAGCTTTATAAGCTTTAATTTTATATGTGGGTTTAGGTATGTACAGTTTAAACTGGACGCGCTACATTGCTTGGATGCAAGTCACCTATAAAGGTATATGGTAACCTTAAGTTTATTACAGTTGTGTATCTCAACACAACATGTGGCTCAAAACTTCTTAATGTCATAGCCCTGCCCTTTATAGTCAAGTACATTACTTTAGTGAAATGCATCTTACTATTTCCAGTTTTTCTTTTTGATTGGTGGCAGAGGTGCAGTAATTGAACTTGTTTAATAGGTATGATTAGTTGCATCTGGAATTTGTAAATTGATGGCAAGATCATTGTAACTCATTGCAACTCTTATGGTTTTGTAGAGACGATGGAGTATGCACATACTGGAGATTGTTTCATTGATGCTCAGGGAACAGGTTGGTTCAAAATAACCGTATGAAATGCAGCTGATAAAGCCAGATTTAAACTAAGTTATATCAAGTTAGCTGTGTATGAGTATCTAAGAAACTAAAAGGGATTTTGAGCTACATGTAAAAAAGTGCCATTCTAGAGGCATGTCCCGCTACAAGTATAAAAAAATCATTCTAACAGTTTAAAAGCATCAATGTATCATGTGTTAATAATTAGTTTTACAACATAATTGAATGGCTGGTTGGCTTTATCCAGTACGTGCCAGCCGAGTCGGCTTGTAGCACTGTGGAAAAAGTAGGCTTGAGCTGGTTGGAAAAATGTCAAAACACCTTTGACAGCGCTGAGGAGATAAAGCTTTATGGTGACATTGTGGGAGTTGTCTAGCTGTCATATCAATCGCTGAGCAGTGTTCCCCTCTTTACACCAAAACCTTGTTCTCATTTGGGTCTTTCGAGATCTCTATCTAAGTTAATGGTCATAGGTACTGCAACATTACATGAAATTGTTAATAATAGACAATTTTAACTGTTTTTTTTTTTTTTTAGAATCCTGAAAGTTTAGCTAAAGCAGGTGAAGGGAGATCCAGGAGTGAAAAGAAAGATGACGAAAAGTAAGGAAAAACACCAACAAACATAATAATTCTGTTTCAGCAAGTCTTGATATCCAAGCACAAAGCAATGTGATAATAATATAGGTTCTACAGTTGTAAATAACAACGTGTAAAATCCTTACAGCTCTTGAAAACCTGTCCATTCATTTCCACATTACATTGGGGAGTGGGAGAGTAAGGAGAGAGACCAAGGAACTGTCCCTTATATACTTAATAACTTAACTTAATAACTTGTGATCGCAACTTACTAACTTGCGATTGCAACTTACTAACTTGCGATCGCAACATAATAACTTGTGATCACAAGTTACTAACTTGCGAACTTGCCGAGTTATATGTATGGTAATGTATGGTCACTTCGCGACCGTTGTGCTTCAAACCGGTACACGTATATGCAATGGTCGCGAAGCATTGATTGGCTGAATTAAAATGGACCGCATGTTTAGAATTCCTTTGGTCGCCGACTTTGCTACAGATCATAGTTTGAAACCTAGCTGGAGGACTTGAGCTTCGCTTTTCTTAGAGGAAATTTGACGCATGAAGCCCAAACTCGGCCATGACATGGCAAAAATATGTAGTTAATTGGAGGCTGGTGAAAAAAAGGCTAGAAGTTTTCAAATTTTGCGACAATTCCGGTTTGAAGTAGCACCCCATAGCGGTTGCTGGCGGCGACTTGCCTGCCTTGTCTCCTTCTTTCTAGTACCGGCCTTCGGCCAGTAACAGTAAACTCACCAGAGAAAGGTTTCTACGACTCAGAATGGCAGAAAAACACCAAGCGTGACTCAATCAACATTTCCTTGAAACTTTATTTTAGCATAAAGGTAAAGGCGACTTTAATATCTCCACTAAAATTTCAACCGATTGTGTCGCGTAAATATGTTCACTTAAGAAACTGTCCCTATCAAGTACTTTCAGTTTGTTAATTTGCTGTGGAACATTTGTTTATAAAATCAGAAAGGCCTTAATTCTCTAAGCACTGTCTTCCACTGCCTATACATGCAATTATGATAAGTTTATGGAGCCTGTCATCCACTAGACAGTATAGTTTATAAAACCCCCTTGCAATCAATCAATCTTTATGTTTTACCACTTTTTTAGGCCGACATACCAGGTCGACATCACAAGCTTGTTAGTTCCTAGTCTCTCAACTGCTCTTTTTTGTATTCAATATTGCGGAAATTGGCATATTTTTGGGGATTTTGTCATCTAATAAAACAAAACGAAGTGTGGAATACGATTTATTTCTTCGCAGAGCATCTTCGACATGCATAAATTTTTGAAATTCATTTAAACTGTGTACATAAGGGTGATAGGCACTTTAAATGGTTTCAACATTTGCTTCAACATGTGTTCAACACAGTTGTTGAACCAAATGTCGGGGGCATTTGAACAGGTTGTTCAACGTTGTTTGAAAGCTTAAAAAATGTTGAAAGCTTGTTAAAAATGTGTTGAATAAAATTTAAATTAGTTTAAACTTTCATTTAACAATGATTCAACATTTTCATTGTACTTGGAAATGTTGAATGCTGTTGAAACCGTTTGAACACTCCGTTCATCCAACAGTTGTCCAACATACGTTCAACTTTTGTTGAACGAATGTTGGACAAATGTTGAAACCGTTATGTTGAGACATAAATACACAAGAAGACATGAAGCAGTGCAATACAAGAGATTGAAAGTAATAAATAAAATGTATATATATGTATGCACTAGCAGCCATGAGTATGCAGTAAAACATTTTGATACCCACCACCCCCTTTTCTGTATTAAATGAGCAGCAGTTTGACAAACTGTTCTTGTCTCCTCACTTTTTGTGTATTCTTTTCTCTATCTCATTACCAGGCAACTTGAGATCCTTCGTCAACAAGAGCTTGCAGATAAACTGAATATTGCAAGAAAGTTTTCTGGCAGGTAGGTGATGTTTAGTGTGCAGATCTAGATTGAATTTGTTGTGCATGTCCAGGCTGAGATATCAGTACGTCTGCTCATCTACCGCCTGTTGTGCTCCACCCGTGTGCTCCCCATTTCAAAGGTGACCACTCTGGCAGGTGGAGCTGTCATCCTTACTGGTGATCAAATTTTCGCTTGGGCTAACCAACGATTCTCCACCCAAGTAAGGTTCTTACAACATAAGGATCATTGTCATTTTCAAGGATCACTACTTGTGACCTCAGCGCTCTTTGGACTGTTACGTCCTATTAGAATTCCTACTTCTATGTCAGTCCCATTTTGCAGCTGTCTCAGATGATGGGATTTGATTTCTTCTAGGTGTGAAATCTCTTGATTACACTTTCTGGAGGTTGATGGATGCTGTTTTGTTGAATTTCTGTACCACTAATCCTTCAGTTTCTGCACTGGAATCTTGGTTTTTCCATAAATCGTGTTTAGGATTAACGATATCGAAGGGCTTTGCATGCCTATAAGTGTTCAAGCGTTGAATTCATAATGATTGTGGAGTAACAAACATCATGAAGTAACATTGACTTCCACATCTGGATTGTTCTTGTGTTGTAGAACTGCTGGAACAGTACTATCATAAAAGTTGTCACTCCGTCTGCTTGACCTGTTGAACCTAGTCCCGTTTGGTTTAGCATTCGCCAATTCGTTTCCGCTAGTTTTGTGTGCATAGTTTTTTGGTTTCCTTGCAGATGCATTGATGTTGTGTTAGTTACTTACTATTTTTGTTACTTCTCGGGTTAGCTTGGAATAATGTAGAAGGCTAATTTTGACTGACAGCTTCAGGACAGGTGGCCCTTTCCTAGACAGCCAAATCAGAAGTGAGAAGTGCTGCAAACCAAGCTTAGTTCCTTTTTTTTTCCTTGCAGTGTTATTAATTCCTCGAGTGTCACATTGTTTTCAACATAACACTGTTTTCACTTTCTGCATTGAGAAGGCACTTGAAAACTGGGAAGGAATAGCCTGCGTAGCAGTCGTTTCCGTTTCCTTCAAGCCGAGCGCGAGGGCATTGGGCAAAAAGGAGCAAAAACAGTGGGAGCGGGGGGGAGGGGCGGGGAAGGAAAGGAAACGCCTGCCGCTGAGCCCAGACATTTTACCGAACGCCCCCAAATGGGTTCGCTCCCTTGGGACCTACACTGTCACGTCAAATGTCACATGAGAACCAATCATTTTCACCTTCTGGTAAATCTCAGCGAAAACAGAATCGCGGCGGGCAACTTGTTTACTCCGATCCAAGATGCAGTATTTTTTGAAGATTTTGTCGAACTTTACGTGGCTCGAACAAAGCGTAGATAAAATTAGCCAAGACAAATTTTACTTATGTTTTAGAATATTAATTCATTTGCTTACAGCTGGACTTACAGACAGAATGAGCTTGTCCCACATGGCTAAATACTTCCTCGCGTTTCCAGGATAAAAATGTATTTCGCGTAGCGGGAAATACAAAGTCGTTCTTCCAGCTTTTCGTGTCTTTGAGGCCGCCGACAGCCAGAACAAAAATTTTCTTCAATTTTTAAAAATTCCGGCGGGATTTCGAAAAACAAACTACACCATGTTTGATGAGACGATAATACCTACCAACAAACCAAAGCGCAATGAAAACTATATTTTGAGCGTGACCGAGAATTCTTGATTAAGCAGTCCTTTGCACCGGTTCCAACTGAATTAACGTATCTTCCTACGAAAGTAGTTTAGTCGTTTTCAAACTCCAAAGCAAAATAAACTCGAAATCGAAAGGACACTCGAAAGACTTCTGTTCGGCCTCGGTCATATGTTTACCTTTGATATATAAACGGGAACCGGATGTCGTTTTGGTCTATGAGTTTGATTGACAGAGGATTGACCAATAGCAATACATCATTGCCTCCCGTTCGCTGACGAACGGCGTTCGGTAAAATGTCTGGGCTCAGCGGCAGGCGTTTCCTTTCCTTCCCCGCCCCTCCCCCCCGCTCCTACTTTTTTTGCTCCTTTTTGCCCAATGCCCTAGCGCGCTTGCCCCGCTTGGCTTGAAGGAAACGGAAACGACTGCTACGCAGGCTAGGGAAGGAATGGTGTGGTATAAGAATCCATTTTTATTTTTGATTCCAGGTTGTTACTTTCCAATTTGACTGCTTTTCCTTTATTGAGGATTTCTTTTTCTTTTGATTTCCTTGGTGTTGGCAATCGCAATCATTTCTCGCATCAACTGTGGTTATTTGTCGTTTCACAAACTAAAATTTATCTATACGACAGCCACTTTCATTCCATGTGCCTTTTTTTAATAGCCCATAATAGTCTACATCCAGTCTAGGTCCCACGCGGCCACGATCACCTGGGACTTCACAACAATAACCAGAAAATGTCACAAATCAGATCAGTTCGTCTCTCCATTCTTCCTTGCATGGGAATCTTGACCTCAGCGTCTGCATCATACATTCAGTGGGCACAGCCGGGTAACTGGACGGATGAAGTTGTGACCTTTGACAATTACTCCAACAACGCGCACTTGCCCATCTTTGCCTGGGAACACCTCGGCAACTCGTCCCAGATCCCACTTTGCACACGGTGCATTCTGGTCAGCAACCAGCACTACATCTCCTGTTTCCAGGTTGTCACGTATCTCTCTCCACTTCTTTCATGTGTTCAGCGTCACAAGAAATTCATCCCTCCAGCGCTTCCAGAACAACTTCACAAGACTCTGGATTAGTCTCCATCGGTTTCTAGGGTTGAATGCTACTTCATCAGCGACTCGAGGCGCTAACTGTCCTCCCAACTGCCCAGCAAGGAAATGGCTCAGCGTCAGCACGGGTTCATCATGGGCGTCGGCCCCCTCATACGTCAGTGGTCTCGAGTTCATTAGTGCTTCTACTTCTTTAATGGCAGTTTGGAGTTCATCATCGTTCAGCCCTGCATTTCCAACAATTGACTTCAAGGTTTCATTGGCTACTTTAATCAGGGACTCAAACACTCCTCCAAAGTGCGAACCAAGGGGCGGATTCCAGTTCCACTTGATCCCCTTGTTAGCAGCGTCGTCTGCAATGCCCTTATGATCCATTGACTGAACAAGCTCTCGCAGCTCCCTCTCGGCTCCCACAAAGTTAGTACTGTTGTCACTTGTGACTTCTTCTGGTCTCCCCCTGGTAGCTACCATCCGACTGAATGCATTCAAGAAATCTGCGGTACTCAGAGAAAATGCCATCTCAAGACGCATGGTTCTGGTGGCTGCACATGTAAACAAGCACAAGTACCTCTTGGCGGGAACTCTTCCTGTTATCTTGGTAACAAACGACCCAGCATAATCAACACGAACGAACGCGAACGCCCTCATGGTTGCTCCAAGTCTGGATTCCGGGAGAGGTGCCATTATCTGCACTGCTGGTTCTGCTCGCCGCTTTTCGCACACCTTACAGTCTCTGTCCCAATTCTTCACTTCCTGACGACCATCCACAACCCATTAGTGATGTCGCACTTGTGATAAGACGTGATTTACCCCTGCATGGTGACACCGATTGTGTACATCTGCTACAATTAGGCGAGTAATGTGATGCTTTTTTTGGTAGTATCATTGGGTGAATGGCATCATAAGGGAGAGTTGCTCTAGTTAGTCGTCCGCCAACTCATAACACGCCCACTCCATCCATGGTTGGGGTTAGCGCTTTTAGATGGCTCTGCTTCCTCACTTCCTTCCCTCTGTTCAAGTCTTGCATCTCCTCTGGGAATCGCTCACTCTGTGCTTGTTTCACCTAGAACTTTCTAGCTTCATCTAACTCAGCAGGTGTCAATGACTCTTTCATCTGTGCTTCTGGAAGGTTGTCCCTCTTCTTAACCTTGGTAGACAGCTTGGCAACAAATCTCATCACCCACGCATTGACTCCTATCAGTCTGGTCCAACTGGAGTACTTCAATGGATCCATCAACGGTTCAGAAACATCAGTTGCGAACGTCATCTTCGGCTTGGCTGTTTCCACTTGGCAGTCTTCAGAAGTCTCTTCTTCTCGGATGCGTTTCTTCTGGGGCCAGCATTCTGGGGTGTGGTACAAGAACTCAGGTCCGCGAAACCAGCGGTGGTTCACAGTCAACTGACTTGCATGAAGACCTCGGGTCGCGTCGTCAGCACAGTTAAAGTCAGTGGGAACATGACGCTACTGTTGAGGATTTGACTTCTGATTAATCTCTGAGATTCTGTTTCCGACAAAAGTCTTGTACCTCCTGGACTGTCCCGGAATTCAACAAACAACATCCTCACTGTCCGTCCATACTGTCCATATTGTACAAGCCTCAAATGGGATCTGTAACAGCTCTTCTACCTTCCTCGACAATCTGACTCCCAACACTGCAGCCATCAACTCTAAACGAGGGAGGCTTGTTGCCTTCGTGGGGGCAACCTTAGCTTTCACTGCAACAAATCACACCGTTACTTCTCCACTCTCATATTCATGCCGGACATAACTGACTACTGCATATGCCAACTGTGAAGCGTCGGCCATTGTGTGAATCCAGCTGTCAACAACACGCTTTCCCTCTGCACGATAACACCTCAGAACCTGAACTCCAGTAAGCTCTGGCAACTCATGAAACCACCCTTGACATCTCTTCTTCAAATCAGTTGGGAACTCATCATCCCAACCCAGTCCCAGCAGCCAAGTTTCTTGCATTGCCATCCTTGCACTGATTGTAAATGGTGCTAGCATTCGAAGGGGATCAAACAGAGTTGCAAGTTTCTTCAGGAATCCTCGCTTTGTGTAGTCAATGGGTTCAACTTGAAGGTAAACATGTCCGTTTCAGCGTTCCACTGGACTCCAATGCCTTCATGCATGGCAGTTCTGACTCCTCAATGTTAACATTCGATACGCAATCTACTAGTGGCACATCCTCCAGAACCTTAGGCCGTTTGCTACACCATCGCCATATTTTGAAACCCGCTTAACCAAGCAGCTTCGAGTTGATCACAAGTCTTTATTGCTTCATCGTTGGTCTCAAGCGATGCCATGATGTCGTCCATGTACATCTGAAGAAGGAGGATAGCAACTGCTACTGGGTAGTCATCTTTATGGTCTTCAGCATGTTGTCGTACAATGTATTGCGCCAGGTACGGTGAAGCTCGATCACCAAACAACAGTCTCATCGCTTCATACACTTCAGGGAGTCTGGTGAGATCTAGCCCTCGCCACAGGAAGCCATGATATCGCCTGTCTTGTTTCGCCATAACAACTTGCGAAAACATTTCTGTGAGGTCAGCTACAAGGGTAACAGGGTTCTTACGAAATCGCAGTAACACATCGAAGATGTCTTGTTGCAGCTTGGGACCCGGCAACATGGTGTCATTCAAGCTGATTCCCCCATATCTCGCCGCTGAATCGTAGATAATCCTCATTTTGGTTGTCTGTTTGTCTTCTCTCACCACCGGGAAGTGCGGTAGATACCAACTCACTCCATCATCAACCTCACTTGGCTCGACCTTCCTAACATAACTCTTCACCACATTTGCCTCCATCACTTGGCAATACTTCTCAGCAACATCTGGCCTTCTTTTAAGCTGCTTTTCGAGCGAAAGGAGTCGGCCCTCAGCACCTGCTCAATTAGAATACAATGGTGGTTGATCATCCACCCAGGGAATCCCCACTTCATAACGCCCATCAAGGTACCGTCTTGACCTGCTTGCTTTTTCTGCGGCCAGCATTTCCTTTGCGGTCAGCGGTTCACTCTTGTCATCAGCGAGTCCTACAAGTTCATTATCCCACATCTTCCGCATCAATTCATCAGCTTTCAACTCTGGAGTAGGGATAGCCTGAAACGTGTAAGTGTGATTTGCTGCACGACACTCACTAACTCCACCTGACACCTGTCCAACAACTGTCCATCCCAGCTGTGTCTTAACACCCACAGGGTTCCCTGGTTTGCCTACACGATGCTCAACTGGCAGAAGCAGTTCCTCATAGTAATCACTGCCAATAAGTAGATCGACTTCTCCACGTCCAACCGACTTTGGAATCTCTAAATCCTGAAGATGGTTCGATCTTTTCTGACTCTGGGACCAATCCATTGCTTTCATTTCACATATGCTTGGAGTTGTCCACAAAAGAACTTCCCTCTTGGTTGCACCATCCATACTTTCTAGACGCACAGTCACAGTTTTGCTGTTTGTCACAATAGACTTTGCTCCGAACACTGAAACACGGAGTGGCCGACGTTCCGCTTCTAGGCCTAAAGTATCAGCTACCTGTTCTCTGAGATAAGATGAACCTGAACCTCCATCTAGGAATGCATTTGCTATAATTCTGATACCATTTCTCCCTTCTAGAATAACTGGTACCATCTGAAGAGCCACTTTTCCTGTGCGTCTCACAGTGTCAGGTTGCTCAATCGCTCCGCAGGTTGCATACATTAGGTTGTGGGCATTCCTGTCTGTTGTGCATTCTCTTCAGCAGCTTGTGCAGGGCGTTAGCATTTCCTCTGTTTTGTGCAACTGTGGGTGATGTCTCCGACCGCACCCTTCTACTGTACAGGAATCTTTATGAGCAACGCCATGTTCGATGGTTCCTCTTGAGGCACAGAAAGCATAAATTGTGTTTCTTCGCTAACTCCCATCAGTCTTTCACAGTCGCTCTTTTCCAGGTCTCACACGCGGTAATCTGATGATCTCCTTTGCAGACAGCACATTCCACTTTTCCTCCTGAAGTTGAGAATGTGTTAGCTCGCCCATTTTGCCGTCTTGCCAGCCACCTTGAGCTACTTGCATTTGCTTTGGACTTTCCTCCTTCATGTTTAGGCTTCTCTGGTTCACTGGTGCCTCCATAGGCCATTTCTTTGACTTGCACCTCTGTCTCCAGCCATCTGTCCAGGTCACTGAGATTAACTTTCTTTGGTTCCAACTCTATCTTCCGTCGGCTCCACCTCTCAGCAATTTTAGGTGGCAATCTTTCCATAACTTGTTGCATGTTGGCGGCTACCACGACCATAAGTTTTCAATGTCCTGACAATATTGTTCAGGTTGTCAACAAAATTAATGACCTGAGACTTGAAACATCTTCATCTCTCAGTGTTGGCAAGTCCAAAAGTTTTCTAATTAAAGACTTGGAGATAAGCTCTGGATCTCCAAACCGATGTTTCAACTCTTTGATAGCTTCTTCATACATTGTTCCACCAAAGAACATTCCTGCAATAGCCTTCTCTGCCGACCCTTTTACTGATGCCTTTAAATAAATCATCTTTTGTGTTTTGGAGAGCTTTAAGTCATGAACAAGTGCTTTGAACATTCCATACCAGTTCGGCCAATGACATGGATCTCCATCAAACACAGGCAAATTAATCTTAGGAAGCGAAGATAAGAAAGGTGGCTTACCAAAAGCTGTCCATTCTCCAACCATTCCCTTTTCCTTTGCAGACTCACGAATTTTGTTCCTCGGTTCATCATCGGCTGATTCCTGTTTAGGATTTATCTTCTCCAACCACTCCTTTACTCTGAACTTTGTACCCTGTTCGGGGGCATCTTCTTTGGCATCTTCTTTCTTGATATCTTCCATCTTCGGCTCGGTTTTTGCTTTGTTTTCGGCGCCAGCTGCATTCTTGACAAGTTCTTCAAAATCTTTCAAGCAATCAACAATCTCATCTTCACTTGCTTCATCTTGTAGGAGCAATGCCTCCTTTTCTTTCCAGTCGGCTTCCAGTTGTGCTTCTTTGATTTTCAGTTGCGCGTCAAGTTCAGCTTTTTGAGCAACAATTTCCACTTCCAGGCGAGCTTTTTCTTTGAGCTGTTCAACTTTCAGTTTTGCGAGATTTGCCTCCCTCGCTGCCTGTCTGGCTCGTTCTCTCGACATGGTCGAAGCGTTCTTGCTCGTCTCACTGCCTTGTTTGCTACTGTGTCTACTGCTGGAAGTGACCGAAGTGCTCTCGGTTTTGTCCCTGTTTTGTCCTGGCACTCCCACATAGTCGCTTAAATATTTCGGTAGATTGCGTTTCCGCTTCGTATTTTCCTCATCTCCCATCGCCGTTTCTTTTCATCCGGCTCGAAGGACCACTATGGTTGTTTGTCGTTTCACAAACTAAAATTCATCTATACGATAGCCATTTTCATTCCATGTGCCTTTTTTTAATAGCCCATAATAGTCTGCATCTGGTCTAGGTCCCACGCGGCCACGAATGCTTGGGACTTCACAACAATAACTAGAAAATGTCACAAATCAGATCAGTTCGTCTCTCCAAACTGAATATGTCTGATTTTGTCTTCATGCTCTAAAAGCTGCATTTTTGCCTTTAATCTCGCAGACTTCCCCACGGCATCTATCTTTCTAGGTCGACCCAAGCTGGCCCTTGATACTCTTAAGGTCAAACTGTGTTTAGGCAGATTGGAATGGCTAGATTTTACAGAACTTGCCTTGAATAAATTTCTTTTCAAAGTCTGAATTCATTCGGTAATCTTTATTAAACATTCCAGGCATTCCTTGTCCGGTATACCTTTCTTACATTACACTTGTGCATTCTGATCAAGAAACAGGCTGGATAACTGTTGAAGCTGGGCTTCAGACCTGCACTGGTGTCCATAAGCACACTGTGCTCATTGTTATTACTCAGGTTGAAAAAATTTCATTAAAATGAATTAAACTTGCTTCAGTAGTAAAATAACCAAGTCAGTTCCTCTGCAAAACTGTGCATTTTTCTACTCGTACCATTTCAAAAGTGATAGCAATTTTTATTTACAATCTGTTGATGCAGTTTGCACATGTACATATTTCATTGTCGAGAGTCCTCAGCTAATGCCTCTAACACTGATTTCCTATACCTACTGCAGGCATTCCAGATTTGGAGGAACATTTTATGTACAGAATATGAAATCTATAAATGATAAAAATCAACTCATATATCACAGACCCCTTCCTGGTAAGTAAATTTATGCTGTGTTCATTAGAAACATCCAATAATGTAAGCCAAGACAAACTTAAAGTTAAAGTGTGGAAAAATCCTAATCCAGCGAGGGTGCCTTCTGAAAACATTGAAGAAGCTTTAATTGTTGATAGTCCACACAAAAGTGAGTACAGGAGAGGTCCACAGTCCAGATAATGACTCACTATAAATTAAGTAGAGTATAGAGTACAGGAGAACTCCACTGTCTAGATAATGACTCATTAATCCTCACCTAACAAGACATCTCTGATATTAGAGACATTTCAAATGATGAAATTCAATTGCTAAAGACACACAAACATTGTGTGCACAGGAGTGTGCCAGTCTTGATATCTGTGTTACATGTAGTATAGAAACTTCCATCCGTTGTATCCCATACCTCACATACTTAGTCTTTACCTAATCTACAAGATCGAGGTAGCATAATATTCCACCAGAAGGCTTGCAATCCTATATCTTTGTAAACCTATATAATATAACTCATTACTTTTAAATGCTTAATAAGGTGTGTTAATGATGGTTTCTTTGCTACTCAGAGGCGAAAAACATGTCGTTTGATCATGATAAGACAGCACCAAAGAAAAGAAAAAAACAGTTGCCTGCAAGAGAGATGGTAGAAGAGAGGCGATCCACGCTGAGTATAAGGTTTCCTTTTTTTCATGTAATTCCATTGTGTTCTAGAGAAACATGTCTTGAAGAATAAGATGTCCACAATACAGAAAATTATTGTTCTTTGTTTAGGTTGTTTCTGAAGAATTTTTGTAAGGGATTTTTGCAAAACTGCTACAATCCACTGATGCATGTTGTTAAGGTGAGTAATTATTCAAATATGTTCATAGATACTTGATTGCAAACTAATGGGTTTTTTTACTTGGCAGGAAGTCTTGTTTTGCTAAATTCATTCTGACAATGTTGCATTTTCCCTTAGGATAACCTTAAGCATGGAAGATCTCAAGAGAATGATGAAACCTATTTCCTTTGGGCTATGAGGTATTTTCCCAGCTTTGAAAGGCTACTGTACCTGTAGGCAGCTATGATCTGCACTGTAGTTACTCTTATTTTATGTAATCCACTGGCTGCAGTGTCACCTTGAAAGAAAAATTCCCCGTAGGCCCATATTCCCAAACCACATACAGTGTAAATCACCTCTTCTCTTTCTTCTTTTCTCACTTTTTCTTAAAATCACCAAAAGTTAAGAACTGTGAATTCTCATCAAGTAAGTTTTTTTTTCTCATCAAGTAAGTGATTAACTAGACGAATACCAGACAAAAATCAATTTCTGTAGAAAATGGTTTTATTGTTAAATTATTCATTGAAGAGAGTTATACCAGATTGTCCAACCAGACTTCTGCTGGAAGGCCATCTGTCCCATTGGATTTACCCATTTCCATTGTCTTTAGACTCTCCAAGCATTCCATTTCTGACAGCAGTGCTTCACAGGATATTTTGCAATTGTGTATCAATTTTGAAAGAGTTGTTGTGTAAAGTGGAGGTGTAGAGGGATTAATAATTATTATTTTTTACCTCATGCAAGATCTCTGTATCTGAAGAGATTCTTCAATTATTCTCTGTTTTACTGTGGAAATAAATTATATTGAATTCCTCTTGCCATCATTGTACCATCTCGCTTTTGATCTTGTAATAGTCCCTTTCATTTTATAACTAATTACTTCTTCTAACTGTTGTTTCTGTAATCTCAGTTCAATCTGTAAGATTTCTTTCTATGCCTCTTATAGATTACTTTCATCAAGTTTCTTTTCCATTGTTAGGATTTCTTCCTCTAAAATGCATTCCTTTAATTTGAATCAATTGATTTTTTTTCATAAAAGCCGCTCTGAGTTTGCATCTTGATTATGTCCCACAGCAAGATTTCATCTACTTTGCTCTGACCGTTGTGCTGCTTTGAAAAGTCTTCAATAATATTCTTAATTAAATTTACCTAATCAGTTTCAGTTGATAGGTGTGCATTTAATTTCCAAAAGCATAGTCCCCTGGGATTGGTAGTAGTGCTGCATATTTTAAGTTTTGAATTGGAATTTAAATGACACAACTTTTATTGTTCAGGTTTTTCATGGAATTCAGCAGGCACCATGACTTTAGAGTGGACTACATCAGGTACATACAATGATTATCATGAGTTAACCAATGCCTCCTTCCTACATATCTTGTCATTTGTCTAATGTGTTGCTAACTTTGTTTTCATGCAGTGAGACACTCAGCGTAGTGAGCTTCACTGATCTGTTAAACATCATTGTCAAATTCTACGACAGTTATGAATCAAACAAAGCCGAAGTACTCATCTGGGGTCGCAGGTAAAAATTATATTCAGTAAGCTGTCTTGCCTAAGAAGCATGCCATGTATTGTATATTTGGCTTCTGGTACTTAACAAATGTAACTGTATAAAATATTTTCTTATTCCTCTGAATCCTTTTAATATTAATCCTAAAAATTAATGTAAGCCTTGGTGTCAGCAGTAGCTCCATTTGACGTGCCAAAATAAACACACACAATAAACCTCTCAGCTGGATAAATATTTGGCTAGGAGCGAAGAACCCATAGCTGCTTTAATATTCAAAAATGTTTTATAAAAATCAGGTAGCAATAATAAGTGTTATGCTCATCAAAGGTGAGGGCAGTGAACTGCCAATGAACCATAATAACAATGTAATAATGAAGCATAGAGAGGAAAAAACAAGGGTGGAAGGTGGGTAAAAGACTTGAGCGAATCCTACCACCCCGATACTTGAGGCTACATCAGTGAAAGCACATGGTGAAAAAGCCTAGAGGGGATGCTTGTTACTCCCACTAGCAATTACCCAGGTCTCAGTTATTTTCCTTTCCGCATGTGATAAAAAATATGGCTAAACATTAACAGCGAGGAATAACATAAAATTTTTATTGACAGATCAATAATTCCTCTGATTTAATTACTTGTTTCCTCCCTAGGCTTCACCTTGCAATCCAAGCTTACAAGGAGTTACTTTTGAATGTTATGTGTATGGACAAGTCTGATGAGACAGGTCTGAGAGAGAGTGCCAAGATTATCAAAGGTAAAGTCCTCTCAGTTCACTTGCCGGCTTATGGGTCCCTTCAGGAAAAGATTCACATAAAATGTGCACATATACTGTACAAACACTCATGTGTACTTCAGCCCGGCCCAGGACATCTACCCAAATGCTCTTCTCTCCTTTTCTACCATTTGTCATTTGCCATCTTGAGTGCTCCAATTGTTCAACTGTAGTGACAGTTTCTCACTACCCCTGGTATTGGTCAGCAATTTGGATTTATTCCTTTGTCTGGGAAAAAGCAAACCATTCAATTCCACAACACACTAAATGTGCCAAAATTTTAAGCCAGTGGTTATTTCTGCTTGCTCTCATTGGATGAAACTTTTGACAGGGTACAAAATAGGATGGCGGTTACCAGACAATAAACATCGTCTAATTTGATAGAAAAAGGTAAAATAAATATTGTGGGCAAGTAGGATTTTATGGAATGTCTTTGTAATGGTGTACAGTGATGCGAGCTGCATGCTGTTCTTAACTTTCTCCCTTTGTTAAACTTGGTAAACTAGGCAAAAGTTAATTTGCAAAAATTACCACGATCCAGGTTCTACCAACAATAGTGTTTTATTATGATCAGTAAGTACCTTGATTTGTTTCTGATCCAACAGGCAACATTTTCTACACAGCAGAGTACAGAGATACATTTTTACTGCTGCTCAGGAAGTTTGATATGTCAAAACAAACAATGTATGTATTCTTTTGTAGGAAATATTATTGTCTTATGTGCATTTGCCTTAGAGTTAATCCAGTCCCTAAGACATTATTTTCATGCATTTTGTTAGGAATGATCGGGTTATCATGAGCAAAACTGCTGTTGATAGAGTAATTTTAACTTTAACTTTAACTTTACAGAGAAAGCAATGTTTATTTAAGGTAATGAACGGACAAATTCCAAAGTGTCTGTTTTTCCATTTTGTTCCTTTCTTTTTGACATGAAATGACGCTGACTTGGTATTTTGGCATTGTTTTTCTCAAAAACTAAGCCCAAACCAGTCTGGGGAAAAGCTACAGAGAAATGTTCTTTGATTAAATTGAATGTCTCATGCAAAACTTTAGCCACTTTTGAACAAAACTAAAAATGGCCTAAAACTCAACAGAAGGGGCCAGTTATTTAAACAGATATGAGATGGTGACAAAATTGAAAATGGTTTAGAACATGGTTTTGTTAAACACCGTCTAAACTATCTTTTAATAACAGACCCAAAATGGTTATGCACTCAGCCCTTTATTGTAACCAAGTAGGAGTTTTTGGAATGCCTCTGTAATAGTATGCCAGAAGTTACAAGTAATGCATTAATTTTTTTTAGGGGTTACCTAAGAGACTTGATTGAAGCGTTCCACTTTTTTCTGAAAATGCTAGAAAAGTACTGTTCTGGGACAACACACATTGTAGTACGGGTAAGCTTGGAATTTGACTTGTGCAATAAACAAGGCATTATGTGTGGTTTGGTAGCTCAATCTTTCAAGCCATATTATTATCAGATTATGCTAGGAGTTGTTTAAACTGACGCAGAACCTGAGGCATGATATCTTGTTAGAGAGATACCTGTAAATAAACTATTTCCCATCAGGAGAAATTTCAATGCCAAGGCCAAAGCATCACTTACGTCTGTTTAACAAATCGACGGCAGTTTCGTATGGTCTATACTCTTATAGACCATAAAATGACGTCAAAAATGTTCAAAACTCAAGTGGAACCACGAGCCACAGGCGAGTGGTTTCACTGCCAAGTTTTGGCATTTTATGGCGTCATTTTATGGTCTATAAGAGTATAGACCATAGAAAACTGCCATCAATTTGTTTTTTACAATAACATGGAAAAAGTACGAGCGGAATTGGCTATTTTTTTTCGTTGAGAAAGCGCACGCATTACATCTGACGTCATTTTTATTGTCTGTACCCTTACGGACAATAGCTACGAGCCAATCAGCGCGCGGGAATTTGGACAGTTATTGTAAAATTTGCGTTGGAGCCTTCAATTGGTTGATAGTCATCAGACTATTATCACAGCTACATTCGCACCCCACTTTTCAGCGTACCACAACTGTTCCACCAAAGTAGCCAAAGCAGGAGCCTCTAAGTATTCTTAAAGTCATAAGTTAAAAAAGTTCTATGGGAGGTGGCTTTGAACCCCTCTCATAAATTGTTTTAACTTTGCAAAAAGTTGTATCTGAACATGCTGATTACAGTTCCATAATAAAACATGGGGGTCAGTGAGCTCGTTTTGAGTTATAACGACTAAGAAGTGTTTTTAACAGGCTGTACTATTGCTATGGTAACCTATGATGTTGCAAAAATGACCATAACTTGTTCACCAATACTTACGCATGTTTTTGGTACCATTATTTGTGTCAACTGATAAAGAGTGGTTGTTCTGATCCATCAAAATAAACTTGCTGGAAAGTGAAGGAAACTGGTGCCAGCCACTTTAAATGGTATTAACGATAGTTAATTAAGGTTAAAAAATGAATACACACACTAGGAAAGCTGAAAGTCTTGAGACACTCACATTTTCTCGGTTGTTAAGGGCCAGAAATATTCCCTTTCACTCCCGTTCTCAATGTTAGGTTATTGCCCGCAACTGATGTTTTCTCATTTGGGCAACTTTTTGAGCATAACAAAAAGTTAAAATTCCATGTTTTCCTTCATGCAAGTTTCACTTGAGTTATTCTTGCCCAGTGTGGTAATTCTCACTTGCACATGTTCCTGCATGTAGAAAAAGTAATTGTAATTTTTCCTTGTCACAATATTCTGATAGCAAGGCAACTGTAGATTCCAAATATTTGTTTAGCCAAGGTGGAGTCAATGCAGTGCCCTCCATTCAAAGTAGCATATATTCAAAATCATTCAATTTAATACATTTTTAGAAAAAGAAAAAAGCTTCAAAGAAAAAGAAAGGAACTCCTCGTTCAGGTACGTTCACTTTTGAGACTCTTTTCTTTTTATTATTTCTTTAACAAAGGGATTAGTTTGAGACTAACTGCATGGTGTAAGAAGTGGTTCTTTTTTCTATCTAAAAAAGATCGATCACAAAGTCTTACCAATAGGAAGGGGAAATTTCATGTAAATCGTTGCTTTTCCCTCAAATTGTAAAACAGTTAAACCTCTCACAAGCAACCAGGAGTAGCAGATATCGTGCTTAACGCATGCCAACAAAAATGCCAAAAGGAGTGGTACTTTACGAGCTGCTGTTTCTTATGAAAGGTTTCAAATCATGCGGTCATTTTATTTAAAGAATGGAATTCAACCTGCTTGATAATTTTCCAAATCTTTCTTCTCACTTGTTCAACTGATACTCAAAGAGAAAATGTAATTTTGAAATGTGAATTCCTTTTTATTTTTGTTCCAGCTGCTGCTGCCAACTTGACTGCAGATGAAATTGAGCAGAAATGGCAAGATATGGCATCTGATCTCTCAGCAACACTGCAGGGTCATGGAGGGGAGATTCCTGAATCTGTTGTGCCATTTGATGCTGCATCAGAAATTCCAGTCGATGAACAGAAGTGAGTCTCTTAATACTGGGACACAATTTCTTTGATATCTTTACGTGTTATAGCTCTTGATGACAGTTCTTGATGTTTTTAATTTCATTTTTAATCATTTATTACTTCATTCTTTCTAATTTAGCTGTGGATGGTCAGGATATTGTAGTGAAAGATGTTTTTCAGTTATGAAATATTTATTTATTGTAATGTCTAACCTCTCTCTTTTGTTGCATTACAGCTGTGCTTGTCACGTACAATTTACTTTTTTTTTTCATAAAAAAATTAATGTTGGAACATTGATAACCAAACTAGTACCACTTTCAAAAGGAGTGGCTCTGAAAATGAATGTCAAACTTTTACAACATATAATATTCATCCTGTCTATTGCAGAACAAAGGCTTTGTCTCAGATTCAATTGTTTCTAAGAAACCAGCAGTGTGGTGAGGCTGTGGCATTGCTCAGAGCTTCCAGGTAAGACTTGTACTTAAACTAGGCTCAACTCTTATTAGTTTGAAGGGAAGTGTGTAAAGTCAGAAGGCAATTACCAACTTGGGCTGAGAGAAACTTTGGACAGTGAACAATTTTAACAGGAATTTGTTTTTCCCACTTTAAGCTAAAAGTATTATAAATGACTTACAGTGTATAATCATTGGATTTTGATGCTCTCTGTAGAGATGTATGGTCAGGTGATCTTCAGTTTGGAGCAGTTGGAATTGATATTGAAGATGAATTCATGTGCTTGAATGAGATTTTCAAAATGGATCTACCATCTGGTGAGTGCAATTTTGAGGCGCCATGCAGTGGTACCCTGCTTAAGTCATTTAACCATAATTATTATAATTCTTGGTAATCTTTGCTAAATGAGCTGTGTTTAATTGATTAGTGGTTTATAGTCAGAACTGAAGGCTGCATGATCGTTCAAAACATAGTCACTGCCTTATCTTTTCGTTTGCTTAGGTGAGACACTGTACAATACCCAAATCCCCTTTATTAATGGTACCATGCAAACTAACAGAATGCTCAAAGGTGACATGTATCCCTGGGCTATCATCCCATTCAGGGAGAGTACTTATACTGCTATTTATTGATGTTGCCTGAACTAAGCACTATAAAGAGTAAACCTCTGATGCTACGTCTGGGTAACCAGCATCACTGGAGAAAAAACTTTTTGAGGGAATTTCAGGATCACCATGGTCACTGAAAATCTGCCTGGCAAAATAAATTTTTTTCATCCATTCAGAAATTCTAAACTCTACCTCAAAGTCAGTAAAAAGTGGTGAACTGTAGGGCTTGATTTTTTTACCGTGAATCAATTGTTTTTCGTTTTTTGCGACTTTACCTTCAATGATGTGTCATTTGTGGTCAGCAAAAAGTGCGTTTTTGGTTAGTAAAAAGTCTGGAAGCATTAATTTTTATATCCTGATGAATGGCATCCTTGTGATTGTTGTTTTTGCTGCCTTTTGTTATACTATCAGTGACCATTCCAGATGATAATGATGAAGATGAAAGAGAAGAGGAGGACGCGATTCCAGGTCAGTACAAATAACAACTTCAGCGAAAAGTGAATTTCAAAGAAAAGGGAACTCAAGAAATTGTTATGAAACAGCAACTAGCTTCTTGTGTGGAGGAAATGGATATACCTCAATATTAATGACATTAAAATATGTTAAAATGCCTTGAACCGAGCTCAGGTTGGCCACAAAGATGCTAGTTCAATATTGTCACATGTAGATAGTTGCATGTATGAACGTTGAAAACGTCTTTCAAAGCCTGGGAAAGGCATATTATCTACTTGGAAAAATTACACTTGACCATAGACTGGGTTGGAGTTTTACTCATATACTGGTAAAGCAAAGTAATTTCAAAAAGATACATTTATTAAACTGTAAGAAAAAAAATAACTCCTTCCCAATGTTCTGTTTTCTTATGAACATTATCTTGTCAGTGAGTGATGATATTTTCTCTCACAGAGGAGGAAGAGATGGCTGCTGTACAGACACGTGAAACAGAGTTCAGCATCCAAGATTTTTTGAACAAGTAAGTTCAAGTGATGGTCATTGTCAGGGTTTATTACATAACTTGTTTGTCATGTGCTCATCAAACTGGTCTCAAATATACAACTGTTAGGGAGTTTAAGAAGCTACTACGGCAACGGCAACGAGAACGTCACAAAACGTGCGTTATAAAATTTTGGTACATTTCTCCACCTTGCTCGGCCAAACAATTCAAGAACGTGAATTAACCAAGTTTTATGGGGAACTTGAGCACATGACGGTAATTTTTTTAATCTCTGTCTCAACTTTAACGCCGTTTCCACCTGTTCTGTTACTGGATAGTTCGGCCACATTGTACAAGTTGAACGAATTGGAATAATCGCGAAGTAGTACAAGTAACGCGAACTTATATTTTCAAGCGACGTTTTCGTTGGCGTTGGCGTTGCCGTTGTGGTTTCTTAAAGTCCCTATTTTTTAGATTCAATATGTTGATCAGGCTGGAATGTCAAACCACTTGTATTACCCTCCTCTGGGCTCTGGGTAGACATTGTAACATTGTTGTATGACACAACTAACATTTGCTGTATAACAGTGTTGGACATACAGCTAAATGTCATCGCACCTCACTCCAACAATGTTAAATATTGGCTAAAATATGTGATTGAAAGCAAGCGATTCATCCAACTAATTGTAAATGTTGGTCAAACATCATCTAACATAGGTGCTAAACATTCTAACATTGTTGAACCAACAAATTAATGTTGGATAGTAATTAAAAAATGTTTAGCTGGAGCTTTAGACTGGTGCCCTTCAAGCTAAGCAATTAAAATTCTTGATTTTAAACCCCCCAATCAAATGTTTTCTGTAAACAGAATTCCTCAATTACGGGAATGACGTGACTGAGAATCATGTTGTTTATTGTTTTCTAGACTTGCTACTCCTTCTATTATCCAGCCATACAGCTGGCTGTTGAAGTTTTACAAAGAGAACAAAGAAATCACAAACCATGCCATCATTAAGATGCTTCACCGAGTAGCTGTTGACTTGAAGACTCCATCCATGCTATTCCAGTTGTCACTGTTTGGTACATTCCAGAAGATCTTGTCAGATCCAGCGGCAAATCAATACAAGGTGAACGAGTCTCACCGCAGGCTGCAGCATGCATCACACTGCAGCATCCATCTTAGACTTACCTCTCTCATTTGTGTTCAGATTTGTTTCATTCTGTATTTGTTGAATTCTTCAACACATGCAGCTACAATCTCTTCATTTTGAACAAACTACATCTGCCGCTGTATACTGGAGATTTGTTTCTACTTGAGGGTGGTGGGTTTTATGTGCTTGCTGCTGTGTTGGTGAAATGTTGTCATAATTCTTTGGTCCATCAGGCTTGTAAAAGGTATATGGGATCAAGGGGTTGCCACTGGTCATCAGGAAGACAGCTATGATGTATTTCAGACTTAGATATTAACATTTTATACTTCTGTGATTTTTTAGACCTGATAAATTTTTACCGTGTATAAATAAAGATTACTTACTTACTTACTCACTCACTCACTCACTCACTCACTCATTCACTCACTCACTCACTCACTCACTCACTCACTCACTCACTCACTCACTCACTCACTCACTCACTCACTCACTCACTCACTCACTCACTCACTCACTCACTCACTCACTCACTCACTCACTCACTCACTCACTCACTCACTCACTCACTCACTCACTCACTCACTCACTCACTCACTCACTCACTCACTCACTCACTCACTCACTCACTTACTTACTGTACACATACGTTTTGTAATTTTACTGAATACTTCTGATCATAATTTGGCATGTCATATATGTCCCCCAGTTGTTGATTTCCTATTTTCTTGTCAGTTAATAGTAGCTGTCTAAGTGTCTGTCATGTTGTATTCAAAGCAACACACTTTGTTTTGCGCACAGGAAATGGTGAAGTTTTCTCGATATATTGTTGCCAAGTTCTTTGAAAAGCTGCCCAAGAATCCGATACTTTTGGCTGAACTGGTGATCTGGAAGAATGCGACAGATTGTTATGAGATAGAGGAAGGTTATGGAAGTCTGGCATTTAGGTATTAAAATAAAGTTTAGCTGTTTGTTTTTTGTGTTTTTTTTTTTGTTGTTGTTGTTTTTTTTCCTTCATTTAAACCATGTACAGTGTTAAGTCTGAAATGTAGGGTTTTTTTTTTAAAAAATGAAACGCAGAAAGGTTCACCTACACAGTGATGGCGTGCTTCACTCCATGAAACTTTGTCAAACGTTGAGATATCTTCGAGCTTTTTTGCCATCACTTTAATACTTTTCTCAAAACAGTCCTTCTTACACCTTGACTGTGCACTGCAACACCATAGATAAGTTTTTTTCAGGATATCAATTTTCAACATGTTAGGTTAATGGGGCATAAAAGGCATAAAGGTCAAAGTAGCGTTAGTCATAACTAACAGTCACCATAACTTTCAAAAGCTCTTGATCTCTATCAGGACAGTCTGTGATAAATTATGATTTCTCGTAGATCTGCAAGTAAAAATGCAGCAGCGTGGACGTTTGAAGAGGAAGAGGAGATGAGGAAACTCTACGAGGAGCATAAAGGCTCAGATGGTGCGCAGTGAACCCATTGCGGTTCTCCTGGTCTTACTTTAGTGTGTTTGTGATTCTACCTTGATTCTACACATTTGAGACCATCTAATACTTGCTTTGTTTATTTATCAGATCTGGTGGATACAATAATGGAGAAGATGTCAAATGACACAAAGAGCAGGCGACAGGTACATATAATATGTATATATTCTCTCTTGCAAGTTCTGCTCTGTCAGGTTAGGAACCTTTTTGAGGTCTTGGATGTTTGCTTCGTTGGCAGTTTGTGATGAAGGTATATCAAAGTATACCTTGAAAAAAAAAAAACCCGTTATTTAAACTAAATGAATGAATAAACTTTATTTATGTGTCAGTGGGTCTAGGTTTCTACCCATTAGGGACACTAAAATGCCATAAAGCATAATTTTGTAGACATGTGTGATTTTAAAATTTTGTTTTAAATTACAGATCATGAACAAGCTGGTCCTAATGAAACTGGTTACAAACAGAAAGGAACTACACAAGTATGTCTGAAATAAGACCTCATTCAGTGATTTGGAGTGATTTGGTACAATTCTGGAATAGTGTCATTTGAGGAGAGTGTTGGAATAAGTATCTGAAATACGTTTATCGCATGGTCTACATTTTTAGAAAACCAGCAAAGAAAGGAGTATGGTCTGAAGGGGAAGTTGAACAGCTGAGAGCTTTGTATGAGGAATACAAGAATTCAGAGGAAGGTCTGTTCCTAAAATATAACGTTTTAACTAAGGATTTGTGTCCTAGGTACACTTAGAAGTCAAGATCAATAATTATTTGCACACATCTACTTCCTTGCAAAGTGTCAGTTACCATACGGAACACGACTAGTTTGCAATCTGTTACACTGTACAGACTGTCAGTTTTTGACACAGACTATTTTAAATGCTTAGCTCCAAACATTCCTACACAAGGATTAATGGACCCCGTTAATAATGGTCCTCAGTCAAGGTGTTGAGCATTTTCATTGATAACATACATCTCAAATTTCACCAAAATGGTATCTGACTATTTTATCACAGATATTGTCGAGACGATCATGGAGCATATGCTCAATGCCTCAAGGACAAGACGCCAGGTGGTGAACCAACTTGTGAATATGGGAGTTGTTGAGGACCGGAAGATGCTTCGAAAGAAAAGGAAGAAGGAACAGAGAAAAAGGAAAAACGATGATGGATTTGTTGTAGTAAGTTGGTGGTCATTGATGGTGCCGTCTCTTCTAACTAAATTGGCGACTTCTTCTATGTGTTGCAAAATGAGGCCAATTCATTACGGGTCGAATACTATATTGATCCCCCTTATCCCAGAGCTTTTGCTCCAGAATGTTTTTTGTTGTTGTTGTTTTTGTTTTTGTTTTCTGTTTCCATTTTAACGATGATTTGGTGTTATTTAAGCTGTCTAATTGCACAATGAAATTGTATCATAAAAACAAAATAGTGTAATTTTTACCTTGATTTTGTGACCATGGCAACCCATTTGGAACTACATGATGCGCCCATGCAATTTAATCTGCATGTTTATGGTGCACATGACTGTAACCTTGACTGTGATTTGTATCCTGCAGGATGATGATAATGAAGATGAGGAGAGTGAAGGTAACAAATACTCAACAGATCATCAAGACCGACCAGTGCATGTACTGATACAGTGGTCCATGTTCAAACATTGCTGGAAAGACGTTTGATGAACAATTTTGGAAGATGCTGTAACAAGCTGCAAAAAAAACTGATCATTTTCAAAAATTTGGCCTGCGATTTTATTTCTTCTGAAATACCTGGGCAGATATCCCAGCAATATGAAGATTCAATAATTTGGCAATATCTTCCAACATTGTTGGGCCTTATTGCAACAAGTTGGTTTGGAGAACATCAAACTTTTGAATTAAGCGAAACACCAAATAAATGTTGTACGTTGTTACTTTACAAAAAATGAATTCATTCAATCTCCCAGTGGCAGTCGTTTGACTTCAATCAAGATGTTGTTTCATTTTCCTGCTCTGGAATCATGAATTAAAATAATAAAACAATTTCCTGCACTCAATGTGCAAATAAAAGTTTTAAAAAAAAGTGGAATATTTCGTTCGGCTCAACCGATCTTCATCAGCCACAATAAAAGATGTGAAAGTAGTACATGTTACAAACAAAGCAGAAAATCGTAAAAAGGGTGGAACAGTATACCACATCCATTGTGAACAATGGGACAAAGAATATGTTGGGCAAACGTCTCGTTTATTGGGAACTAGAGTGAAGGAACATAGAGTAAAGGAATTCGTCAGCTATCCATGAACATTGCAAGCTCACGGGACACTCACTGGATTCCAACAAAACAAAAGTTCTTGACACGGAAAGCAACGCATTCAAACGTCGCATGAGGGAGGCAATTGAGATCCGGCAACGAAAGCCCTCTTTGAATAGGGACAGTGGTTTCAATTAGCCAACATCTACGACACCATTTTAGCTCCTTTGATACGCTAATGAACATGACAGTGTAACACTTCTTAACGTTCACATTTTTTATTGTGGCTGATGAAGTTCGGTTGAGCGAAATATTCCACTTTTTTAAACTTTTGTTGAGCTCGGAGTATAGGAAATTTTTTTATAACATTAAGTCATTTGACTGTTAAACAACTTTGAATGGTAGGTTGTTTGAAAGCCATCTTGAATACAACGTGTTAAGTCATCCAATTGGCTGTTATTCCTGTGTACTCACATACTCGTAAAGGGATAGCCGAACATAATTAATCATGATGATTTCATTGTTTCTTTTTTACTATAGATGGAGACAGTAATAAGGAGGAAGGCTTTGATCATCCACCAAGCTCGTCTTGTGACGAATCTGAGGATAATGAAGATTCAGATGTCAGTGGTGACACCCTTAGTGACATCATTAGCAAGCTCGAGAGTGCAGGTAACGGAGCACCTCCCTCCTGCCATCTCAGAACAAAATGGCTGTAAGGAAGAAATAGGCTTTTCTCGTCTTTAAAATGGCATTTGTACATATCGGCACTCCAAAATGTATCCATGTTAGGTAAAATTTTCTCTAGTGGCAATACACAGTAGTATGCGTATCTGTAAAGCAACGCGATGTTTATTGTAGACGTGGGAAACACAGTTATACCATACAATACAATCTCGTTCCAATGTGAACGTGGAACAAAGAAGAACAAAGAAAAATTAACAAATAAAATTGAATGAATAAGAATGATTAATTTATATATTAACTACATCCCAGTTATAAAATACCCATAAAAAATTTATACCCAAGTTACTTGAAGCGAGGTCGCTTTAAACTCTGACACATTGGCTTTTCCACAGCCTCGTAGTTATCTATACGAAAAGGAACAGTGCCTCCACTGTGGATTAAAATTAGGTTGAGTCCACAAAGTTTCGATAGCCCTGAAGCCCGTAAGTTGATAAACGTGCCTTTAAAAGGTTACTTGTGTACTGAGGTGTTTGTTCAATACGAAATTTATAAAGAAAAACTAAGGTCTGAGGACACCTTGGTGTAAATTTGGAGGAACAAGCCTACATGACTTGTGGCTGCTAAGGCCTCAGCCTCGTTGCCAGGGTTTTTCTCTAGTAAATTGGGGAAAGCTCTGGGAACGAGGTTGGTAAGGCCTACTAAACTTGCTATCCAAGGATGGTTCTTCGGCTAGTCTCTTTGGTCCACAGAAGTCAGACAGACACTTGGTGGGTTTTCTTTTTTAACTCGTGAATGCGCGTAGCGCAATGAACGAGTTATAGCGATAGTTGACTGTGTACTTGGTTGGTTAGTTGGTCGGTCGGTCGGTCGGTCGGTCGGTTTTGTCGTTAACTTTCGGGCGTGCGCAGTGAATGAGTTTTAAATTCAATTAGTGGAAAAAAAACACGCGAACATTTGTTGTTCACGGCGCATCAGGAAATTCTTATTCAATATGTAGAGAATAATTTGACGATCATTTAGTGCAAGAATGGAGATTTTTCGTTCAATCTGAGCAAAGTTACAAGTTTTTTCAGTTTTTCAGAAAGTCCGGGGTCGTAAACTCAATTAGTGAAAAAAAAAAAACGTGGAAATTTTTTTCACGACGCGTCAGAATTCTCTCATTCATTCTGTAGAGAATAATTTGACAATCATTTTAGTGTAAGAATGGAGATTTTTCGTTGAATCTGAGCAAAGTTATAGGTTTTTTTCGTTTTTTCTACGGAGTGCGGTTTCTTTTAAGAATTAAAAATAATTTCATATAGAAATAATTTAATTAAAAAATAATTTAATTTGTCAGTTTTCACGCGAAAGCGGAACGTGCCATGTCACGCATCATTGACGTCGTAAACAAAATTATGCAAATTTCTGGTGAAATGAACACTTTAAGATCTTGTCAGCTTTCATGGAGGTTTCAAAGGGAAAAATATTTCATTTTCGAAATTTACAACTGGTAATTTATGGGGAAGCAAAAGGCCGCGGTCGATAAATAATTCTTATTTAGCAAGAGCTTGTCATAGTTCATTATTTTTACTTGAGGATTACGTGGACTGAACTCCAAAGGAAAAATTTCGCGCATTTATGTCGGGCATGAAATGTAATGCGATACTTTGTTGAACAGATTTCCCTTTGTGAGATCGGCTTGCCCTACAGTAATTTTGTAATTTTAATTCCCAAAAAAACTTCACTTGCCCATCGGGCAAGTGATGGCTAGAATCCACTAGCCCGATCGCAAAATCCAGTAGCCCCGGACTATCGGGGACACGAATTTGCATGACGTAGCTGCACATGGCGTGCTTCTATGAACTTTGAATAAAAAAAACACGTGATTTTTTTTTAATCGGCGCATCAGGATACAAGAGTACAAGAATGGTTATTTTTCGTTACATAATCGGGCAAAGATATAGTTTCTTTTAGCTTTCAAGGAAGTTTCCGTAGCCGTCTAAATTTCAATTGCTATGTGTCATCTGCATTCACGAGTTGGCTCACAGGAGCCTTTGATCTTGTAAGGAAGCGGTTTTTTAGGACATTTGTTCGATAACTCGTGCATCTAACATTTCTTGACTTCTGTAGGCCTAACTGAACAGTTGGAGTGGATTCAGTCCAAACTTGAAAGGACAGCAAATGACAGGGAAAATACAGGTACACTGTCTTTGTATAGATACACAAACTAAATCAAAAAGAAGGTTAGCATAAATTTTCGTTACAACTTGATTGTCGCTGGTACAATTTAATCATAAAGCACTGCAGCGTCTGTCTAGTTAGATTAGTGCTGTTAACGTGATTGTTGATGTCACTGACTGACGTTTCCACAAACTAAGCGGAGGTTTTGTTACTCAAGTCAGGGTTTTCCAAAGCACCCGACCCCCGACGCAAGTCAGCGGCTACTTTTAGCGTTTGCGCCGGGTACTTTTTGTCTCCAAAGTATGAACTTATGTCAATAACGTAGCTGATTACGGACGTGGATATTTTTGCCCAGATTTTAATTCCAATTGTTATAATTAATAGTTATATACATCTTCTTCATGTTCATTAACTACTATCCAGCGTTCTCTTTGGGTTGTTTCAACGACATTTAACATGAACCGGAAACTATCGTTGCCTCATTTATCTGAGTGATATTTTGAAGGAAACTCTTGTTTATAATTCAGTTTACAATGACCTCCAAACAAACTTTTTTTTGCCCTGAAAATGTACCAGAATGCATCTCTGGGTATGCAAAATTTAAAAATTTGCCGTCACCCCCCCCCCCCCAGCAGGGGGGGCTCTTCCGCACCCTCCCCCCGTGCGGCTTTCGCCGCACAGCACCGCTAACGCGGTGCAATTATCCTCCAGCTACTGTCACATTTCCTCCTGGTACTTTTTTTCATTTTGAAAACCCTGTCAGGTAAATAGTGTATCGTAAGTAGGTGACATTTTTGCCGTGTTATGTAACAACTAAGTAATTTTGTAGTATGAATGAAGTCACGCTGAAAACGGTCACCGTTCAGTTTCGGTGAGTACTGCGTCAGACTTGCTAGACGTTTGAAGCGACAAAAATTTATAGAGGTGTCTCGCAGAATGTCACTGGAAAACGTGATACATAAATTTGTTAGTTTGGGGTATAACATTTAAGTTTTATTTTTTAAGACAAAGAAAAATGGCAGCCTCTTCCACTGGTTACCATAACTGAGGAGAATGAAGAAGCAATGAGTAACAAGCTATTCCGAAGAGCGTTACTGAAAGTTGGACTGAAACCGCCAGCTAATGAACAGGTTGGTTGTTTACCTGAGGATATTCACTGACTCATTCAATAACAATAAGGATCGAGCAGAGAACGCAGAAATTGTAAATATTTTAGAACACTCATCTTTAGTTATTCTTTCGACGCTTAGGAATAGGCTACAAAGTTGTAGTATTTTGTTTCAAACGTGCTATTGCAAAACTTGTTTGTTTGTTCTATTCTTATATTGCTCGTACTGTTTTGTTTAGTCGTTTGTTTGTTTGTCTGTTTGTTTTTGTTTTTTTTTCGGCGAGAGCCCATCTTCCCTACTAACTCGGTTGACTGGTCAAGAAATAAGAAATCTTAACAAACGTAACCGTCTGTTGATAAGAAAGCACTTGCAGAGAGTAGGAATGCAAAACTTTTTAACACAGTAAACATCGTTGACTATCGTAATCACTTCTCAATTCCGGTCTCTCTTTTTAGGAAACATTTTGGAGAATTCCAGTTGCTCTTAATCCAGAAAAGCTGCGAAGGGAAGCAAAGGCCTTGGGTAGAAATGGTGCTGTTGAGAATGGAGAAGGTACTGCTACTCTCAAACATGGGATAAAACTAGGATTCATTTGCTTCTGTGATGCCCTTAAAGTAAAGCCTGTTAGTTGCTTGCCTTGTGTCAGAAGCAAAATCAGTTCCATTTAGATAGCATGCCAGTCTAACGTGAGGTATCCCTTAGTCTGATTTTGTGAGGGTGTCCTAGAGTAAGCAAATAAACTAACTCAACTCACCGGACTGTGAAACAGTCTGGGTTCAAACCTTACACTTTTATCTGGCTTATAAGATCATAGAGTAATCCACAAAGGAAAAGGTTAATGTCCGGGCTAAGCTTACAGGAACCATTGAATAAAATTTAACGATATCTGACTCCCCTTGAATTTTTTAAGACTTCTCAAAGGAATTCAGTTTTCACTAAACACCTCGGGCGTTTGGTCGGTATGTACAAAGAAGTAACGTTCAATTTGGTGAGTAAAAACGATAATGTATTTGGAGCGTACGTACAAATTGAGGTTGTGAGCACAATAGAGATTGAGTGTTGTGTTTTCAGGTGACGAAGCAGAGCCGTCTACTCCTTCAGTTGCCAGAAAAAGCAAGTCACGGAAAGATACCTTAGCTGCGCTTGCTGCTGCACGGAAGAAAAGCGGATCAACTTCAAGCCAAAAGAGAAAGGACAGACGAACAAAGAGAAGTGGCGGGAAGGAATGGAGAAAAATCGTGAATGAAATCTCACCTGAAGGCAACGATGAAAGCGACAGGTTTGTTACCGCAAAAAAAAAAAACTACAACTACAACAGCTCAGTGAAGTTTTAATGGTACAATAAACCGGTAACCTAGTTTTCCTTATAGGCAGATCATTCTAAGCGGAAGCTTGTTGCTTTTTTTATAAACCGCTTGTGAATTGCGCATGCGTAATGAACGTTTGCACGATGGGCTGTAAACTTTATATCAATTTAATCGGAATTAATCAAAATCATCCATTAGTCTACGTATTATGTATTCACCATCAGCTGCCGTAACGGGAGAAAAAACAAAGACGAAAAATCAACGCAACGAATAAATTTTTCTAGAAAGAGCAAAGGTGTTGTTTGTTAAATCCTTCCATTTAGCGAAACTACGGCACAACTTTCCTTTTCAGGACAGATATTTTCTAAAGTTCGAATTCGACACGCGGAACTGCGCGTTCAACGTTCAAACATGCGAGCGCTATGCGAGGCATTTTAAGTTTTTTTAATATTTTACAAACAAGATTGAAGGACAGACGTAAGTCAATAAACTTTCTCTAGCTCATTGAAAAAATTCGCGAGGAAGTCCACATGGTTCTTACAGAGCAGGGCACATAAACACGTAAAAGCGACGAAGCGGATCTATTGAACCGCTGATTAGGACGGCCACAGCGGTGTTTCTTTGCTACATTAACGAATAACTGCTGCTCATACTCCGAAATATCCTTCATTCACCTGTTCAATTAACGAGTTCGCTGACAGAGCGCTTTGATTAATAGTCTGTGTTGTAATTAATGAGAGACCGTCGCAGTGATGACTAAAATGGATTGTGTCGTGCACTTTCTGAAGGGTTACAGATTACGGTAAAACAATCGGGTTGATCAGTTTACTCGTTTAATGTCTTTTACCCTTAGGTTCCTGCTGAACTTTCATTTATTGTCTGGTTAGAATCCATTTTACACGCTCCTTGTCCATTCAAAACAACGTTTACCATGTAATGTTCCATTCTTTTCTCTCTTATTTTCTTAACTACAGCGACGTGGAGTCACATGACACAGGAGGGAACAATGACCGAAATGAAACACCCTCACCTCCTGGGGAACAAAATGGAAACACTAGCAAGAAGTCTTCGAAAAGGGGCAAACGACGAGTTAAAGCACTCAATGACAGCGACGAGGATGAAGAAGAAATGGAGAGCGTAACACAACAACAGGAGAACGTACTTCAGAATGGAGATGTGGTGTCCCATGACAGCCAGGAGGGAACAAAGAAGGCGAGGCCACGGTCAGACAGTGATGAGGACAACTTAGAATACAACAGAAATACATCTGACAACGAAGACAACAGTAACACCGTAGATACCGGGAGGAAAAGGCCGAGAACTGATAATGATGATGATAATGATGAAGAGTTTAACTTGCCACTAAGTTACCACAAGAAAGCCAGGCGTGTTCTTGTTGATGACGATGATGAGGATGATTAAGGATAAACTGAATATTAACCAGGATAAACAGACATTTAACCTGCCTTCTTTTGTGGGTTGCGAAATTTGCCGCTACCTTTCCTGAGTAGTAGTATATTGATCCAACGAAGGTACACCCTAAGGGCGTTTTTTGAGGGTTTTTGAGTAATGTTAGAAATAATTGATGAGTTAAAAGAAAAGGTTTGGTATTTGTACAACAGTTTGAGTGATTTCATTTGTGCATACATAATACCTTTTGTAGTTTCTTCTTATTTCCTATAGTTGGTGGTAATCGTGAAGTGTAACCATAATAAGAGATCTTTTCTTACTGATTCTCGCTCCCACGACAGTCAATACACCACGACTCGTTACAAACACCCAGAGAAAAAGTTTTTTATTTCCTAACCTAACCTAAGGGTACTAAAGTACAAGTTTTACACGTGTTTCCCGGCGCTCGTCACCGATAGCAAGTTGCTACCTCACGATATGGCTGGTTCATTATCATAATGCATAATTTATGCACCAGTCATTTGAAATCTCGGTCCACCCGGGACATAGCTGGGATTTAACGCGGCCATAGCCGGGATTTAACGCTCATTTTACAATTCGTTGGCTCCAAGGGGAGCGACGGACGATCATTTGAACAGTACGAAGCGAAACTCAAAGACATTAAGCAACATTATGAGGAGGAAATTGCTAGTTTGAAAGAGAAGAATCAATCAATAAGTGAAAACAGAGGGGTTGGTGAGAAATACTTGTTAGAGGAAATGGAAAAATGCCGCAAACAAGTCGACGAGCTGGGAGCTAGACTGGAGACAGAACGAGAGCAGTTTTAAGACATTTACGGCGGTATGAAAGTTTCCCATGAAGATGAACTTTTGTCCTTAAGGGGCGAACTGGAGATTAAACACGAAAAAGACATAAAAGAGCTTTTCGCTGAGAACGTTGAAGCTCTGAACGAAGAACTTCTTGTTGCATGAGACGAAGCGGAAATGCAGCTTTTTACGGAAGGCTGGGCTATACGACTTAGAAGAATTTGTTCCACGGACGAGTTCTTTAACACACATTCCGACGCACTCCCGACACATTTAATCGAGAGGATATACACACCGTATAAATTACCTGCAGCAAAGCCCTCGAAACATCTATGAAAAGTGAGTCTAACAGGATTCCATTTGAAGTAACATTTAATTCAGGCCTTCCTCACATACGTCGAATCATTTTCAACAATTTAAACATTCTTCGTTCTTCACAGCGATGCAAAGCAGCATTCCCTTCTCCTCCTCTCATATCGTATCGCCGCGAGCTTTCCGTTGTAACAGAAATAGGTGCAAAACGTGCACGTGCGTGGGAGGGAATCACGTTTTACACCTTTTCTGTACAACCATACGACATCACACCGCGTGCGAATCTTCAAATCTCACATGCATGATACAGTGTTCCAGGTGCAAGGTACAATACATAGGAGAGACTAAACGACATCCCAGCGGTGAATTTGAACAGACGCGCAATCGAAAAAGCCTTTAAGGTGATTCGACCCAGTTATTTTTTGGCGGTACCACCCTACTTTGAAGCTCTCTGGTATCCCCATCTTTACTTTTAAATGCGTGCAATGTCCAATGAGTGCATTCGGAAGTCAGGCAAGCGTGGTCATTGCACGCGTGCTGAACAAGAATGCTGTATTATTACAAACTCGAAACAATAGAAAACTCCCAAAGCACAAACTCAGCCAAAACGCTAAAAATCTTCAATGTTTACTCAAGTTTGGGCTTATAGGAGATAATGTCACAGTTTTTCAATGACCATAAAATTTAGAATCCGAGTAGTACGTTAATCAGTTGTGGCCCTAAAAAAATTTTTGAAGGAAAAAAAACTACGAAATTTTAAGAAAATGCTTTTTTTGCGAGAAGGACTCTGAAACGCTGACAAGCGTCAACAAATAGCTAAAACTATCATTTCTATATGTTTGCATTGCTCGAAATCGCGCGCATTTACAAGGCCCTAAAGCTTTTTGCTGACTTGCAAGGACCCATCTGTAATAAAGATCCCCAAAATAAAGGAATAAATCTCATAGTTTATTAGATATAATCGTTTAAAGTTTGCTTATCATTTTTACATAAATTATGACCTAAATTTGGAAAGCGCTAAATTTCTCGAATTGGGTCTTTGCGATTTTGTTGAAACTCTGTTCAGCGCAAGGCACTAATGCGCACTATGTGTAGCCGAGAGATTTTTACGAAAAAAAGCCGGCAACAGCAGAATTTCGACTCAGACCTCAAAGGGGCGTGGCATTATAACCACGTGACATTTACTCCGATCGCCAAATTTTTTTTGCTATATTGTAGATTGATCTATATGTTATCCATTCTATGTGTTACACTTACGATAAAAGTAAAGATGGGGATACCAGGGAGCTTCAAAGTAGGGTGGTACCGCCAAAAAATAACTGGGTCGAGTCACCTTAAACAACGTCACATTCATTCCTACCGCCGTTTCAGATCACTTCACTCTTCCTGGCCATTTTCATTCCCCTAGGACTCATCAACTCCAACAGAGACGGCATTCGGAAAGCGAGAGAAGCATTTTTAAGTTTCAAGGGCAAGACTCTTGAACCCTATGGGACGAACAGACGCGATAAAACTTAATCTGTCCACATTCGGCTCTACTACAGAAGCCATAAAATAATGGCTTCTGTACACGTTTGTGCTTCCTGTGTTAATCAACCAATCATTAGTATCATCTTTAAACATTGTAACCGTTTATTTCCAATTTTTACTCAGTTTTTTTGCAGCCCCTGAGGAAGGTTAGTTTTGTCTCACCGAAATATTGGGCAATAAAACCATTTTAGCTGTCCGATCAGCCTTACATTTGATTTTACGTTTCACTCAAGATGGTCTATTCCGCGTCCAACGGTTTCGTGTCGTTATCCAAGACTGGATACGCAGGTCGAGCAACCCCAAGACAAGACTTCAACTCGAATCACAGAGGTAAGAAGTGAGCTCGTTTTATGTGCTGAACCACCTTTGCCGGTTTGATACTAAATCAAAATCTACAATGTGCTGATCATTTTAAAAAATTAATGAAAAATCTCATGATACCACGCCAAACGTTACGTCCGTTACAAACCCAAACTGATTTACATTTTGTTTGGTTCTGAAGTACGGTACTGATGCCCTTCTATGCGGGGTTTTGAACAGTCTAAATGACCCTGGGTGCGGAGAAATTAGCGGTTTTAACACTCACCGGACCAATGTTAGGGGCGATTTACACGGTACGACTTTGTCGCACGCGACAGGCCTACAACACGAATTGTTTCGTGCGAATCAAACCTACAAATCGCTTACGACTGTAGTGTACGTCACAAAAAATGTCGTAGGATTTTAAAACATGTTTTATAACCCTACGACAATCATAGGTATAGCAATGCTGAATGACGAGAGTTGTGAGCGATTTTTCGCATGACGCGAGCAGCGCGCGTTCTAGAAATCGCATGCGACAGTCGAAAGCAAAAGTTGTACCGTCTAAATCGGCATTTAAATTCCCCGCTATGTCCCGGGGGCCGGGGTTTCAATTGACTGATACATCACATGAACGTTTATGGTCTTTAAAGTAAATCATGGTTGTGTGTCCACCAAAATTTCATACAAAACAGCGCAAACAGTCGTGCTAATTGTCATTTACTGACAGATGAGTAAATTCCTTTAGCAACTCTTCGGCAGCTTTCCTTGTTTTTAATGTGTTCGCCTTGCCTTGGTATCTTCTTTTTTTCCCTCCTCCTTTGCCCTCAAGGACAGACGCAATCCTGTCAATCGAAACAAGCACCAAAATACATTAAAGCGTCAAACTGTTGCCATCAGTGCCAAACGACAAAACAATTACATGTGCTTTGGATACCGCCGGGCCTCAAAAACTATGTGACCCACTATGAACGAGTTTTTTGCGCGGCCGAAAAAGTAGCCGTCATAACAAGGCGGAGGCGTCGTCAGGCAGGTTTTGTTCGGGATTTTGCTTGAACTGTTTCGAAGAAACTTACCAAAACACTGCGCACAGATGTTGTGCCTGCAAACGAAACTCAACAGTACTTTGGCCAGTTGTGAGTTAGGTCAGCAGCTTCCCAACCCCCCCCCCCCCCCCCCCCAAACCCCTGAGGCTGCTGACTGGATGGGTTTGGACAAAAAAAAAAAGGCTGGTTGATTGGCGTACAATACTTACTTTGGTCCTATGTGAGACACTTGCTTTTCTTCTCCAAACAGAAGGAATTGGCCAGGTCCTTTGTCTGGTCCAACTGTTACTAATACAGGCAGAGGCTTGGGAAACAATCAAATAACAGCTTTCACAAAACTTGTAACACGCGGAATAACATCAACAAGAACATTTCTGAAAAGATTTATCTTGATTTCACAGGTACTCCACAAAAAAGGATCATAGCAAACAAAGTGCGCATGAGTTCATGTGCCGTCACACTTCGGACTAGTACGATACTTTTGCCTCACTGCTGTTCCTGTAGGCTATTTCTTTTATCAGCAATCGTGATTTAAAAACATGTTTTATTATACAGGCTATCCCTGGATTGGGAGAAAGTTAATTCACTGACTAGGAGAAACTTCTGTTAAAGAAGAAATTTTGATCGCTTAGTTGGACAACTTCTCTGCCATAAACACGGTAAAACCATCAGTTACAAAATATCATGTTTGCGGTGATCAGACAAACACATATTATGCGATTGTTAACAAATTTATCTCGTCTTTAAACTTCTTAAGACTTTGCGGAGGTTGTTGTATCGGGTGATAATGCCCGTGGCTGAAAGATTGTAAGAAAAATGAACTGTTAAATTCTTACTTGGTCAGATAGCTCATTAACCACAGCATTCATGTACTCCATGTCTCCATTTTCTCTGCAACAAATTGCATAAGTGTCAAGTATTAAGTTAAGTATTCAGCGTAGAGCACTAATTGGCGACACTTTCCACAAGCTTCTGAAAAATTTCAGTCGCAACGGTTCACTTAACAAAACCTGTTCAATCCATTTCACTAACCTGTGTATGTATAAGTACGTTTTTGTCTCGCTGGTGGCCTTCAGTTGATAAGCCTCCAACTGGGCAAGTTCTTTCAGCTGAGACTTTGTAATCTGTGAAAATGCACAAGAGATCAGATAATATGAAGGTATTTTCCACTCGATATAATGAGTTCATGTACTTATCACATCATACCTTGCTTACTGTCTTGAGTGAATTCTGGATGCGATCAACAGCTGCGGGGTGGTCATCTGGACCAACACTAAAACAAACAACATTTATTGGTTATAACATTAAAGGCGGTAAATATGTAGTTTGGCAGCGACCGGTCCTCGAAACCCTGACCCTATTTTAGGCCAAATAAAGTAAAAATATAACTATTTAAAAATTTATTTCCCTAACCGTGAAATCAGCCTTACTATTTCTTTGCATTATTTGTTCTACAATTTTTTTGCTGATTAGATCCTTTCCTACAGGATCCGGTCCTTTTATTTTGTGGCAGTGGTCCTTCCAAACACAGTTACTGTTTTTACCAAACAAAGTATGTAATTTTTGATACCCCTGGTTTCAGACCTTGCCGCGTCTTCGGATCACTTCAGACTTATATCAAATATCAAAAATCTATACCACTTTCAGACCAAAACGACTCAAAAACCAAACCCTTTGGGGTGGCATATATCTAAATAGCTCATATAAGGTCATTCAGATGTTACTTAAAGCCGTTTAACAAACCAGTGATTGGTCATGCAAAATAAACTGACAATAGCTTTCCAAGCGTTCTCTTCAGTTCAGGTTAGTTCTAGTTTCATTTCCACCAAACCTTCATTTCTTGTACTGTAGTTCTCAAACTCATTTTAATGAGTTCATCAAGAGAAAACAAAGAAAATCATTACTGTGACCGTGGTTTGGATATGTGTTCCTAATTAACATAAAATTTTGCCAACTTTAGCCTTGAATTTTTCCAAGAATTACTGATCATTTGAGAAGCCATATCAAACACTCGAAAGTGTGCTTTATCAGGACCATCCCCCTAGAAGTCGTTTAAAAAAACTCGGCTGCGCCTCGCTTTTTCAACCTTCTTCTCACAGTTTGGATATCCGACAAAACACACCTTCTCGTGTTTGATATATTACTCTGCTTGACATTTAGCTGGAAAAGCTGATTATGTGCTGAACCCTACTAGATGTGTCCATTGATATGTAAGTTGACAATATAAGAAAACTTGGCTCAACACCTACCTTAACAATTTTGTCAATGATCTTTCAGTATCTAAAGCTCGCCCAAGGTACTTCAAAACTCTGTCGCCAGCAAGAAAGAACAATCTAGTTCCTCCTCGCATTGATTCTGTCTCTGGGAACAACTTGATCACCTAAGAGAGAACACTATTCAAATGTTGTTAATGGCCAAGTGATGGCAGTAACTAGTTCACTCAAACTATTCACTCCCAATCTGCTCTGTCACTGGATTATATAGACTGAGGGATTTATGGAAACTATTAAGACTTTTAAACATACTACCTGTATGACTACTTTTTCAAATATTTCTTACAAAATGGATTTTTTTCTCACACTTCTACGAAGCCAATGTCACATTAAAGTGACACTTTTCAACCCATGCACAATATTTCAATTACTGGTCACCTAATGATCAATCCAGCCTACCAACCTCAACCCACACATAAATGATTAACACAATTACAAAGTAAAAATCAGCTAACCTGCACTTGACTGAGATTATTAACGTGAGTGCCACAACACATATTCCTGTCAATACCTGATTATAAACAAAAAACAAACCACAACTAAAATGCTGGGCAGACAAGTTAGTCATGTATAACATTCACAACTTCCTCAACATTAAATTAATTAAATTAAAGGTAACAAAGACATTTCTAAGTTAACTGCATGCACAATTCCAGGCCCACGGAATGTTCTAGAAGCCATTAAAGAGTTCCACTTTGTGAGGATTTAATAAGACGTGATTTAATATACCCATTCTTAGATCTTACTGAGAAGACAACACTGCAAAGTGTGCTCATCTTCCAAGGTACTGCCCCCGTGAAGTTTTGTCTAATTAAGATGCAATACAAAGGTACAGGTGTACCTAGGTGTTCTAAGCTCGCTGTACACTGAGCAAACCAAGTAACCAGCAGGACCAACCTGGTATTTCAATAACTCTCACAGGACCCTCATGGTCATCAGGGAGACCTCTGGTTGTTGCCTGATGAGAAACAGTTTAACAAGTGAGCCAACACTGACAATTAATTACTGTCAAAACTAGTTATTGCAATAATCAGGCACACATAACACAAACTGAGTTTAAAATAAGTCCTGTTAAGTGGAACAGAGCTTGATTGTTGGGTTTCGGTCTCTGTTCAATATTGATCTGTATGTTGGATTTAGAATCATTCAACAGCTTTCAAAGGAATTTACAGATAAATTATATGGCATGTGTCTGTGATCATCTGGGATAAATTGATCACAGCATCACCAATGATTGCAAGCGATCACAGACTGAAGTTTCTTTCCATTATGTGACCACAGAATTAATGGCAATCATCTGTGATTGTTTGCCACCATATGGAAATAAGAAGACTTACGTTTAAAATTTTTCCTGGGGAAGCAATTACCCCCCGGAGCTGTCTGACATGCCAACACATTCACTTTAGCCCCCCCAACCCCACTACTCCAAAACCAGCTCCGTGGCCCCTGCACAATAGACTATTAAGTACAGATAAAACACTATCTGTGGTAGAAATACCATTAACTCACATTTTTCAGTTCAGGACAGAGTGCACTTGGATGCACATGTACTTTGACTGGTGTGCTGTTCCTAATGATTTCATTCGCTGTCCTCTCTATCCACTCCATTTCTTCTACAGTCAGCTTTTTGCAGCTAAGTTCTATGTGTGAATGCAACTTTCCCAGCTCCCTAGTGAGATAATAAAAGTACTGACACAAACATTACAAGCCTCATTATACCAGCATCATTATTTTCATGTAGTCTTACTCACCATGAGGTTGTTTCATAACCAAAATTGTTTTCAATGAGTGCTGATATTAGATGCTGTCCTGTAACAGATCAGATTTAAAAAATAAAGTTACAACTCACAACTGAGCCTGTTCCACTTAACACAGAGTAATTATGATATCATTAAAATGAAAGAGGAGCATAATATTTTTGTAATTAATATCCTGAAAACCCTGACTTCAAAGCCACTAAGTGCTTCAACTTCTTTAAATGAAAGTAACAATGACTTTGGTGCCTGAAAATGATAAGGAGGTTGGCTGCTTAATTTTCTTTAAAACCCTTGCACTGAAGAGCCTTGATTGGTCTAGTGGGCAACTGCCACAGGACTCCCCAAATCCCAGCTAGTCAGCTTATTTCCTGGAATCCAACTCGGATGATCAAAGAAAGAGATGTACATGACCCCAAATATACAGGAGTGGGAAGCATAACCCCTGTTGAACATCCCATGATCTGCAATGGATTTGAAAGTGCATGGTACCTACCCTCCCTACAAAATGGTGATAGCAGTGGGGGGGGGGGGGGGGGGTAATGGAAGCTTTTCAATTTTTAAATTGCACGTGGTGGATGTTGAATATGAACTCCTTTACTTGCTGACATTCAGTAGTCAAGAATCATTTGCTAACTCTGTTGCATGTGTGCTGTATGTCATAGACATACCACTACCTACAGCTTGCAGTGGCTTGTGACCAGCAAGGGACAGTAACGGAGCTAGTCATGTGCAGAACACTGTTGTGACTTTGTTTTTGTTACCTTTTGTTACAATGCTTGACATGAAGTTAGCTAGGGTGCTGGCTTGACTGAGCTATGCCTGGATCTCTAGCATAGGTAACCGACACAAAAAAGCAATGAAAAAATTATGGGTATGAACTAGAAGTGGCATCACCATAGTGATGGACACTCCAAGACAAAGTGTAGTGCCAGCTGGCTATGGCTAAACAGTACTACATGTGGGTTGCAGTAACGAAGATTGCATGATATTTTTTACATTTTCACACCTGAATGTTGCTGCATGTGATCAAACCTCCTTGACCAATCAACAACAAGATCCACCTCAGTGCCTTCTGGAATTGCATCAGAAATGTAATGGATGGCACTCCCTCCTCTTCTTATGACCCTCATTACTTCAATACCATTGATCTGCACAACAGAAATGATTCATTTTAAATACATTTGAAAATTCATTGCATCCTATCTTGAGGTATCAGCCACACCACCAAACAGAGGGGGGCCGCAAGCGCCACTCTAGTGCTTGCAGTTTTAACAAAACCCAGTAAATGCCACATTTTTTGAAGGCTTTTAAAATAATGCTAGACTATGGCTAATTCCCTGAAAGATGCTCAGATTTGAATGCATTCGGTTGCTCACACAATTGCCTCAAAAACCATGTCTCAGATTTTTGACAGGTGCGTTTATCGTTTTACAAGAGGATAAAGTTGTGAACATTAAAAACAATTGGCGCTGTCTGTGAAAAATCAGCCATAACTTGAAAACAAGGCAAAATATTCTAATTCGCATTCGCTATTCTAATTCGGGGGGGGGGGGGGGGGGGGGTATCCCTCACTTTATTGTGTGTGTGTGTTTGTTAGGAGAAGACCACTTTATGCACAAGGGAATTTTTAAATAGCAAACAATTGACCTATTGTAAGTTAGTAATCACCGATTTGATCGTTTTTTGGATTAACCCATTTATTTTGCTTACATCTACTAATAAACTACTTGGCTGCTGCTACTTCAAATTCTAACCAGGAAAAGGCAAACTTCGTGACAACAGCGCTTGTCAGCAGTACACTAATTATTATAATAAACATGAAAACTCTTGAGCTCCAATAACTTTGTGCACAAATAAAACATTTTGCTAGAGTTTTTTGCAAAACAAAGCTTTGAACAAAAAAGACCTATGCAAGACCTAAACTTAACATCTCAAATTTGGCAAAATGGGCAATATTCCTGGGTTATGTTATTTAGGCAAAAGAAATTTCAATATCAATTGACAGTCTCTATTTCCTGAAATTATATAATTCAAGAAATGTGTCTGTAATATAATGCACTAAATCTTAATTCCTAGAATCTTGGATAGAACGTGTCGGGAATGCCCCCACATAAAGAATTCTCCCAACAAACTCATAACTTTTGTCCAACACGTTTATAATTTTCACCAATCGTGTCTCACATGTTCATATCTCAACACCCTGTTACATGGTCTAACTGGAGCAATACCTGTGCCCCATCTCCCACACCCTCCACCCCTCCTGTTTGCCAATGATTATCATTTATGTGAGCTGTCTTCCTTGAAACAAACAACCCAAACAAACCCTGCACATAATCTGGGTTTGTCTGCATTTTACCTCTGTCAACTGCAACAAATTCATTTTGCACATGCTCAGGTTGTTTAAGGGCCTGTTTACACACTGTACAAGAAGGAAGGGTAACCCAAGTGCTACACTGTAGATTTACCCAAGCAAGAGGGTTAAAAGAGAGCCTGGGTTAACAAGCAAAATTTTGTGGGTAGGGTTACCCTATCACTCGGTTCAATTGTAAGTTACGAAGCATGAAGCGGGAGAAAGTATGGGAAATTGAAGAAAATCATAAAATTGGATTGTAGACCATTCACCAGAAACATTTTCAGTTTCTGTGAGTAAATGAAGGTGAAAATGGCCACACTGAAAGCTGGATCGTACTCTTTCCTCCATTTTCAACTTTTCAAAGGGTATGGATTGGAAACAAGTAAAATGTTGTCCCGGGTAGGGGAGTTTTACTAACAGAGCTTTTACAAGGCAAGTAGGGTTACCCAGGAGCTAGGGTAACCCTAGCACTTAACCTTATCTGCCTTGTAAACATGTCGCCCAAAAAGAGGAAATGTGCTAGTGCTAGGGTAACCCTGGCACTACAGAGGGTTACCCTCCTTCCTTGTAAGCAGACCCTTAGAAAATGAACAAATTTTTCCATAAGCGGGACTTTCATGACACCACAGGAAAGTTAATAGTGAAATGAAGATAGAGCCTGACCAGAGGTTAAATATTAAGCTTAAATCTAATTAACTAAAACAGAGTAAAGATTTTCAAACAACATTTGAGAAAGATCAGCAGAGATAATATTATTGTTCCTAACAAGAAACTTATTGTCTTGTTTACAAACGTAAGGGTTAGCTTAAGTTTTTTCCACCATGAAATTTTAAAAATGGTAGGTTTTATGAGACCAACTTTTGCTTACCCAGATACCATGACACAGATCCACGATTTTTTTTTTTTTTAATTCTTTAATTCACACACTTTGGAAATTCACCCTGAAAAAATTATTTTACCTGCTACTCAATGCGGTTTATCAATAATATCAGCAGCAAACTTAAACCCCATTCACACCAACAAATCGTGTTTAGTTAACTAGGTTTAACAAAATGGAAATTGGTAAAAGAAAGTTGAGCCATTTGGCTTTGACATAGCATTCAGTAAACTTTAACATATGCTTTCATTTGTGCTAAATCTGTCGTTGACAAAAATCTGAAAGCAGCTTTAAGGAAGGACACAATTTTAAATTGTTCTTAACTAAACAGCTTTTAAACGTATTTAAGCCTTGCTGCTATGGCAGTTTATGCTTCACCCAACTTCTGATGTCTTGCATGTTGAAAATGAAAAATCAAGTGCATGTGGTTCCCATTCAGATTTCGTGGAAAAGAAATTGCATGCTGAATGCGCAATGTTTGGATGTTGAAAATGGAAAGTACAACGTTACAATTGTAAAGTTGAATGTGGAACTGTATAATGTGGCCTAAAATACAAGAAGTAGAATGAAAAATATAAACATCAAATATTAAGGGGATAGAATTCCATTTCAGGATGCCCTATCTACATGGTATAACTGACTTAAAATTAAGTACCAATGAGATCATTTTCCACACATTCCGGGAAAAATTACATGGCCAATGAAAAACCACATGGCCATGATTACCCATGGTAACACCCTTTCGGATATTCAAAGGAGAGCAGGTGGTGCCCAGAATACTTGTCTCCATGTTTTTGGTATGCTTCTTTTTTTCCCCAGGCAGTTCATTTCACCCCTGTTGAAGCCTTGAAACAGAACATTAAAACTCACCGTCCCACGATCATCAGGCTGTTGGAGACACCAATAATATTATTTGCATGGCCATCCAAATGAAACACAAAAATAAGAAAGAGAGAAATAAGTTAAACATCTAAATACACATGTAAACACAATGTTTTAATGTCTCTGTGGGTGTGATGCCATCATTATAATTTGGCCAAGGGCAATTTCGCTAACTAACTGAAATGAGTCTTAACTACAAGTATGACATTACAGACTGATGATAGGGATGTCTTTGATTTAGTGTCTCATAAGTTGACAAAATCTGGGATGGTCAGGAAACAGCAAAAATCTTCAATTGTCTGGATTTTCCCGATAAACAAAAATGGCTTAAGCCAGATGTAAATACTTGATGAATCAATAACAATTAATTTGTTTACTGATAAAAATCAAAAGAAATTGAAGATTAATAATTTCAGTCATCAGCAATAAATTTATTGATAGGAATCAATAAAGGTAAAACGTTTTGAGTTTGACTGTTATCAACTGCCAATTGAAATTAAAAAAGACCAATTCATTAATTGCCATCAATTGCTAGTATTTGTTATCAGAAATGAACTATCCCTTTACAAGATCAACCTGAAATTTATTGACACAATTAATCTGTGTAGTTGCAGAAATGTCATCCCAACTTGGTCAGGTAAGAGTCTATTGATACAATAATCCACTAAACATGAACAAAAATGGTCTAAAAAATAAGGAAGCCCCCACCCCCAAGGCCTCTCCCTTAGATCCACTACTGATAAGAAAAGGAAAATGTAGTTGATCAATGTATCCTGCTCATGCTTGGCAGTCAGGGCATTGTCAGAATCAACTTAGAATGACTGTCATCATGACATACTCAAGATAATTTATATGTCATAAACATACAAGGGTTTTCCTTGGCAGATCAAAACTACAGCTGTGTGCTGTTTTTTTCCTACAGTGGAGCATAACAACAATTTACAGTTTACAAAGAACTAATTTCCCCACAGTTCTACTTCTAACCGAGCATTGGAAGGCTACAGCAGGGACGAGGACAATACAATAACCCAAAATAAAGGTCAAAACAAAATGTGAAAACATTGGCTTCTCCTAAGAAGCAAATTATTTTGCTGAATTGTTTTTTGTTTGTCAGTAAGTCTCAGCTCACCACCCCACTTACACTGACTCCCATAAACACCATTCCCAAAAGTTCTGTTTGACCAAATATTCTCATTGCTCCTGTTTGGTCTCCGATTACAGCTGCAATGTGACCAGACCAAGAACATTCTGGAGCTTTAATCAAACTGTGGAATAGTAGTTAACATCAAGTGCCCTAACAGATCACACACACTTTCCAAAACTTACTAGAAACTTTTGAGAAAATGTTGTGTTGGAAAAATTTAATCGCAATTTAAAACCAAAGCAACAGGAGAGTGGAATACGATTAGCAAGGCATATGCATTATACAGACATCTCTTCTTTCTGTGTGAAGCAAAAGGAATGCATACAGCCTGCATACGGGCTATTGGACACGCTGGAATGGTTGAGCATGTGAAGATCAATGCGTCATTTGAAGATATTTAACAATTATAATTTTCGCCGAAGGCGAAGTAAATATTGGTGAATATTCCCAGAGACTAAGTCGAGAGGAATATTCACCAATATTTACTGAGCCAGGTGGTTATCAGAGAAAAACACGAACCGTCTGAAAAATGTTGATTTTGAATGTTTGTTTGTTTCAAATTGTCACGCATCAATGAACAGAGACGTGCAGTCTGCCGATCACATGCTCAATCAAAATCACATGCGCAATCGATAAACTGCACATGCCTCAAGCAGTATTCTTTTAATAACTGCTGCTTCATTGAGACGAAGCATTGACTTCTGTGAATGAATGTTGGGTTTTTCCGACCCGTTTACCAAAATAGATAGAGATGAACCAGGCTGTTTGGTGTAGAACTTGAGCTGGGATCACAAATGTTAGTGTTACTTTATTGCACAATTTCTTGTTTCACCGGTAAACGGACATTAAATTGCCCTCGGAGATAAGCTGCTTCAGGTAGGAATTTTAAAAGTCTTTCATTGGCTTCACTAAACAAGTACATGGTTGTCGCAGATGTTATTGTCAGGCGGTGACTTTAGATGGCGGTTGAGATCGAGCCGCTTGAACTGACAACAAACTAGTTTTCAGATTATAAAAACTGTCGTCTTTTCTCCTCACCGAAACATAGAGACATTTAGTCATCCTGTTTACTTCCATGCTTTCAAATTATGTCTTAAATTTGTTTTGTTTGTGAAATCATTCTGTTAAATAAAGAAAATCTTGTGCGAATTTAACCTAATTTGTTGTCTTCATTTTAGTCTAAGCCATCGACATCGGACAACATGCAAGTTACAAGGGTTTTTTTATTACAACAAAAGATCTCCAAAAGATGCCGCTAGGAAAACTGAGGTTTTTTGCATACGTTTTTTCTCGAAAACGAAGAGCAAACCAACGAAAAAAAATACAGGGCAATGTTTGTTGACTAAAACGAAGCCCACATGCAAAAATTGAGACAAATCCGCAAAAAAAAAAAAAAAGCCCAACATTCGACATAAGGCGGTTATGCCCCCAGCCCTTCAATTAGTAAAACTTTCATATCTTGCCTTCGAAAACTGTCACCTTGGACTTAGCTACATCTTTAGTGTCTTTTGGAATTGCATTTTCTTTCATCCTGTTTACTTCTTCCTCAGAAACATCAACAAATCGCTAAGCAACCATGATGCAATCCTCAACCAATCAGATCAACAGAATCTCTATAATCACCTGAGTAATTATACTAAATCAGTATAGCCTTCTATTCCATACATGGGGGAGTATCGATATTTCCTGGAACCACACAAATTATGCACTTAAAATTTTGATTTCTTTTTGTTCTTGACTTCCAGTTGCTCAAGCGGTTCCTTAAGAGAAGACCTTTTTTTTTTTAGCCAATGTATATGAGTGTAGAGAAAACAGGACTTGTAACCAAGAGCTAACTTAATAAAACTTTTACACTTGAAGTTTATAAGCTGGGCCTTTGTTTTTACCTGCGCATACACACACAAAAAAAAACTCAATAAAGAGTTCAATAATTCTAACAATTTTAACTGAATTTGTTTTCAAAATGAGTTTGTATACGTGACTGTGTAATTTACGGGCCCAGATGGCTAGCTACAAGTGTAAAAGTTTTATTGAACTGGTCCCAGCAACTTTACTTTATCCTTAGTAAACAGACATCATTTCGTACTGCCACCACTGGTCTCCCATCAAAAGCAATATGTGAGTAATATTTGCAGAAATACTGGTGATGTAATTACTACCCAGATCTGGGTAGTACATATATCGTACTAACGGAGTTTGAGGGGTAGCACTAATCTGCGGAACTGCAGACCGCGCGACCTGCGGAACCTAGAGAAATAACTATTTTTTTTTCTTTTGCAACTTACATACCAGGTATAAGGTTACAGCTGATTTCATTGCTGTGTATAAACCTGGATTTTATTTATTTTTTTAACATGATTCGACCAAGAGAAAATGAGATTTTCTCCTGATTCGACGGTCATGATTCGACCGAGAGGTTACCAAGCTCATCGATGAACTCGCAAAATCACGAAGGTTCTGCACAAAGACTTGAGGTGGCGGGTGATTTATCACCAATATTTGTACGGGAGCTCGATAAAGGAAACAGCGAATGTTCTTTTTACGAGTACCGCATTTGTTTCAAAAATCCATAGATTGTATAGGCAACGTGGCGAGGTGAACCGAAAGAGAAGAAAAGGACGGCAAAGAATCTTGTCTTGTAAGCTCGTGTTTGTTTTGTTTATGTTTGGTTTCTTGAACAATATCTTGAACAATATATGCTAGCATAAACGTTTCTTTGCCTGGTATTGGAACAGATAGAGAAAACAAAGTTTTAGAGGCGATGATAAGGAGCAAGCTGGAACTCTATATCGATGAATTCCAAGACTGGTTTTACGCCGTTACAGGGACCCGGCTTAGCATTGCAACAATGTGTCGATCGATTCTGCACCTTGGTTTTACGTACAAAACTCATTATTTTTCCTTTGTTTGAAGTCGAACAAAGTTTGCAGTTACACCAGAGTATACATAAATTATTCCCTCAAAATTCCATCTCTTCTCTAGTATATGCTGGTATATGAAATGGCTGGTTGCCAAACGTCCCAAGCTTATTGTTTTGCTTTTCTGAACTTCAGCTGAGGGTGATTACCAAACAGAGAAATGAATTCTTGAGGGCAACATACTGTCGTTTTATGGCTGATATACCACACAAGTGTTATTGCCGTCCTTTTCTTCTCTTTCGGTTCACCTCGCCACGTTGCCGATACAATCTATGGATTTTTGAAACAAATGCGGTACTCGTAAAAAGAACATTCATTTGGCTGTTTTATTTATCGAGCTCCCGTACAAATATTGGTGATAAATCACCCACCACCTCAAGTCTTCGTGCAGAACCTTCGTGATTTCGCGAGTTTGGTAACCTCTCGGTCGAATCATGACCATCGAATCAGGAGAAAATCTCATTTTCTCTTGGTCAAATCATGTTAAAAAATAAATAAAATCCAGGTTTATACACAGCAATGAAATCAGCTGTAACCTTATACCTGGTATGTAAGTTGCAAAAGAAAAAAAACTAGTTATTTCTCTAGGTTCCACAGGTTCCGCGGTTCCGCGGTCTGCAGTTCCGCAGATTAGTGCTACCCGAGTTTGAGTACCGTACAGTAATTAAGTTATGGACCAAGTTTTTTCCCGTTGATTTTTGGCCCAAGCCTGAAGTGCGTGGGCCAAAAATCAATGGGAAAAAACAAGGATCTGTAACTTACAGTAGCGACCGAGAAAATGAGGTTAGTAAGATATTTATTTTATCTCTGAGGATGACTGGGCACCCGGGAAAGGAAGTTTAGCCAGCCGTACAGTGAAATATGGCCCGCAAAATTGACCAATCACACGGCACGTATTAACTGAGATCTACAATTAAGTGTATAAGGACACCCACTTTAATTCTAATACAGACAATTGTGTTGGTCCTGATGAAGAGCTCAAATATTTCCTTACATTAGACCGCTTAAATACGGATTGAAACAGTGTTGAGACAAACACATAACTTGATTATCGATTGCTGTGGAGTTTTCCCAATCGATAACAATCGATAAAAATGTTTTGTGTGAGTTCGATTATATTGATTTTTATCGATTAAGCTTATTGTCACAAAATTCATATTATTCATGTTTTTGTTGTTTTCATTTCATGTTTGCATTTTCATGTTTCGTGTTTGCATGTAGAAATTTAGTCGTTTCTTTTTCATTATCTAAATTCGTTAGGTTTATTGTTAATTATTTGTAGTCTTAATTCGTCGTATTTTTATCAGTCAAAAAATGTCACTAGTATATTGGTAGTTATTGTCTTAGAAAATGGTGTGCAGTATTGTAAATTTCAATGTAATCTAACTAACTATTATTATTCCCGTTACCGTATATTTGGTATCTTATTGTGTAATCAGCATTTATTGTACATCTTGTAGTTAGCGTTTTCTGGAATCTTCTTTGTAATGTCATAATTGTGTACAGTATTTAAATAGAGGTCAAGGTTGTTGTTGTGTAGTTGGTTGTTATTCTTGGAAGGAGACAAAGGGACAGAGAAGTAAGAAGAAGTAAGGAGAAGCAAAAAAGTTTGTATTGCAAGGTCGAAGGCGAAATTGTTCAAGTCACTGTCAAGAGCCATTGGCAGGAGCCGGCCGTGTTTTCCTTGACATAAACCCTTTTGTCACCGGCGGCGAGTGAACAAGATTTCAAGGCGTGTGCATAGAAATTAAAACTGAGTGGGGCGGAGTCAAACAAGACGGGAACAAAGAAGAGAAAAGGCGCCAGAAGAGAAGAAGCAGAGGTTTGCGTGAACGGTTGTTGGTGCGGTTTGTTTATGCGAGTGGTTGAAGTAGCAATTTGTTTGTGCCTGGAGAAGACTTCAAGAACAAGGAAGGACTGAACTGAACTGAAATAAGTAATTTAGTTTAAGATAATTAATTAGGTTAAGAAAGTTTTTCTTTTTTACGTTACCGTTTATTGTGTTTACTAAGCGTTTATGTATACTAAATTAATTAAATTTGTTGTATTACTTAGTCTTGTATTACTAAGTGGGTTTGCGGGAAGGGTTTTGTACAGTCCCCTTTTAAATCGTGCCTCACAAGGGAGAGATCCACGTCACACTTATTAGGTAAAAAGCGAGTAAGCTTATATCGAGTCGACTGTCTATCGACTCCGTGCCATCGAGTATTCACGTCTGGGTTCCAAACGTCTGCATGTAAGCTTACTATGTAGATATAGATGAAGCTCTCGCTTGTGCCCCAATTGTGCTAAATTTGAAGCTCAAAGACATCAGCCCTACCTGTCCACCTCCTTCAGGAAATAACACAGTGTCCTCAAGTGTGATTTCAAAAGCTTCGTGGCCGGCGAGTTTCCCTGCTTTACAAGACACAACTTTTGTCTTTAAAGTCCTTAGGAAAGAGTCCCTTTGGCAGGCAAAGACCATGTTTATTTGTCGATGTATTGCTGAACAATTGCTTAACAACCCGGAAGAAATACGCGCAGAAAACAGAACAAACAGTGATAACATTTAGAATTTCTGCGGAAAAGTAATCAGCGGCCTTCCCCTGTAATAGACACTCCTGACAGCCGAATTATTCAAAGGGTTTTATTTTCAAATTTACCCTTCCTTAACAGCTGTGGTCCCATGGTGTAATGGTTAGCACTCTGGACTTTGAATCCAGCGATCCGAGTTCAAATCTCGGTGGGACCTACTTTTTCGTTTTTTTTTTCCTTCTTCTAACAAACTCAAATTTGAAATTCTACATATCAGCCTCTCATTTTCAGTCATGAGAGTGAAAAAGGTCCGAGAAAATTGAAAGCCGATGCGAGCAGTGAGCACTGTAAAGGTCTGTAAATATCAAACCGAAAAAATTAAAAAATCGCTGTCACGGTCGAAATAGGTTTGAGCCCCATTTTAATACACTAAAGAGAATGTTTTGCACGGCTCGGATATAAATGGTTCGCGTACAAAAAATATAGCACTGATGTCCTGTTTACAAGTTTTTTTTTTTCTGCCGTGCTAAGCGGCGGTCGACGCGGTCTTGTCCCGGGGTCGAACCCCGGGGTCTTGTACAGGTAAAAGGCTCAACATCTTGGGCAGCGTACGCAATTATTACATTAGGGCGCATGCGACCAATGGCTTATTTCATTCAAACATGGCGGATGAGAAGTATTTGGAGTGTCTACTTCTAAAATACCCTACGAGCAGAGGCCCTACGATCTTCCTGATCTTCCTAGATAAGTCTAGGAAGATCGAAGGGCCTCTCTTATTTGCCTATAATTTTTAGTGTTTGCTGTTAAACTGGCGAGCGGGAGTGGGTGTTAGTATAGTCACCCAACTCCGCTCCCCTCCCCTCGGTAGTTTAGACACTCTCCCCAGATCGCGCTCGATTTTACAAACCAAGATGGTGGCAGCTCCATCGAACCGTACCGGTCTAGAGAATCCCACGGAAAAATAGGGGGACTGTGAACAGTCTATCTTGTACCAAGAGCCCGCTATGGAGGGGAATATTGGACAAAAATGTGATTGGATCGTACCGTACTGCTTTGTATTCGGTGATGCTATGAATCTACCAGTACGGTACTATGTTGTACCCGGTAGGATGTTATATCGAAACAGCGATGGTATTATATCGTACTCAGTAACACAATCAGTCCTTCGACATGCTATTATATCGTACCCGATGATGATATGTCGTACCCAGTGATGCTATATCGTACCCTTATGTCGTACCCGGTGATGCAATGTCGTACCCGGTTATGCTATATCGTACCCTTATGTCGTACGGTGTGATGCAATGTCGTACCCGGTGATGCAATGTCGTACTCGGTGATGCAATGTCGTACCCGGTGATGCCATATCGTAAAAAGTCTGGATGCCGGCGAACAGCATTGTCAGCGGGGTTTTTTACGAGAAAAGGCGGGAAGTTGACATCACGTGATATGACTTGCTCTTCGCGTCGTCTGCTCCTCCATAGCTAGCTTTGTCAGAGCTTTTGAAAAATGTCGGAGCAAACTTCTGAGGAAAATGTTCTCTCCAGAACGATGGAAATTTTGCGAAATGCCAGGAATGCATTACAGGAACTAGAAAACTCGGTGACTGGATCCACCAGCGGCGAACATGAACAATATTTTATAAATAGTGATAGGACTGCGCGACTCTCACGTGCGTGTTTTAGCCGTTTTTAGAGTTTTCAGTGAGTTTTGCTCTCACTAGTATATCCTTGAGAGACCTACCTCTTTTGTATGAAATTAGAGGAGGTTCCTTGTAAATTTCTCTGAGCAATGGTTGTCGTTCTATTAAATGCCAGTTTTCCATTAGTACTTGTTTCAAGTTAGTAACTGATGGGTGGTATTGCGTGACAAAAGGCAAGATTCTCTTGTTTGTGCGAGGTTTTTGTTGAAGGGCCTGTTATCTATTCCCAAAAATCACTTCCGAGAGAGTTCTCTGCACTAGATTTTTTGGATAGCCCCTCTCGATAAGTCGTGATTCGAAATGTTTGATTTTTTCTTCAAATGTTTCTTTTGTTGAGCTTGTTCGGAGAAGTCTGAGGGCCTCTCCTATGACCCCTCTTTTTACTCCTGGTGGGTGATACAAGGAGAAATGTGTGTACTGTAATGTCTCAGTAGCTTGGTAGTGAGTGCGTACATCGAGCACTGATTCAGTAATGAATCTGTTGCCGTCAAGCAAATTCCTAAGAACTGAGTCTTCTAAAGTTCCCCCTAACCTCAACAGCAGAGCACAAACCCAGTCAATCTTGTATCTTGCAAAGTCGATGTTAACGTTGTTGCTATACAGTGGAACCTCGATTTAACGAACCTCTATTTAACGAAGTCCTCAATGTAACGAACGATATTCTATGTCCCGGCCAAAGTTAGAGTAAAATGTATGGAATAGAACCTCGATATAACGAATTACTATGTCAACACGCGACAGAACTTGCGATAAACGCTGAACAGATCAACACTCTGAAAGTGTCGTTTTTTTGTAAACAAAAGCTGCGCGTCTGCTCAAAAGTGAAAATAATTGCTACTGAAAGCCACCATGCTTTTAAATGAATTGCATCTCAAAACGCGACACTTCTGGGTGACGAAAATTGCATTGAATTGCGTGACAGAAGTCACCTGTGTTGAAAATCAATCATTAACTATGACCTCGATATAACGAACATTTTGGTGGTTTCCCCTCAAGTTCGTTATGTCGAGGTTTTCGATGTAACGAACCCTCAATTTAACGAACAAATTTGGCCGGTCCCCAGCGACTTCGTTAAATCGAGGTTCCACGGTACTCTGTACTTTCTAACTTATTTATAACATCACTCAACACTGCTCTGATGTTTACGCTAACCAGCTGAAAGGGTGACTGATGTTGACCTTCCATATTTTGGTGATAAATCAAAATTTGGTTGTTCTATACCGACTTCTCGCCAAAGTTAAAAAACAAAACAAAATGGCCGCCTACGAAAATATCATGCGATCTTTCTAAGCAAAATAAACCCGTAATGTTTGCCGGCATCTACGATGGGGCATCACTATTGAATCACCGGGTACGACATTGCATCATCGGGTACGACATTGCATCACCCCGTACGACATAAGGGTACGATATAGCATCACTGGGTACGACATATCATCATCGGGTACGATGTAATAGCCTGTCGAAGGATTAATTGTGTTACTGGGTACGATATAATACCATCGCTGTTTCGATATAACATCCTACCGGGTACGACATAGTACCGTACTGGTAGATTCATAGCATCACCGATTACAAAGCAATACGGTACGATCCAATCACATTTTTGTCCAATATTCCCCTCCATAGCCCGCAATCTTTTGGTGAGCATACAAGGGCGAAAGATTTTTTAAAAAATAATCTCTTCTTGACGTGCGCACGCACTTCAAACCGACAGAAACTTTCTAGGACAGGCTTTATCAAAGGCGAAGCCTTTCCAGAACAAACTCTTTAACAACAACTGGTCTATTCAAACAGAGATTACGCTTCAGAGGTTACCTCAATAACCGTTTACGAGATAAAACTCTCTCAGAAGTCAATTTCAGCGAAAGAATGTCACTCAGCCCTACAAAACAAACAAAAAACGCGAAAACATTTTGGATCATTTTGCTGTTTGTTACGGAATATCGCCCTTCTTTGCCTAACGTAAAAACATTCTAAGGTCTTCTAATGGGTAAATAGAAAATCAGCCTCTGCCAAGAGAGATCTGCAAAGACCCTCCCCTACTTTCGTACAGAAAAGGGAGATCTCGTACTCGTAAGAGCAAAGCTTTGAAGGACATATTCTTCCTATCTCGACCAATAGGAGTCGTGTTTGGTCTGTCATCATTATTTTACCACCATGAGCTTTTGACAAGGAAGGAATGACATTAATCTGTCATTTTTGTTGAGCATTGTATCCTATTTCCTCGCGAAGCGAGGTTAATAAATTTGTCGGGCCGAGCCGGCCCGAGCGGAGCTAAGCCGCGCGAATTCGAGCGGAAAATATATTTATATATTTCGTTGAAGGTGTCCGCACTGTTGCCTAGCAACAGTGAAAAACAAAGTATGAATGACGTCAGACTCTGGAACAAAATTTGCATACATCGGGAAAGCTTGCGTGCCGGGTCAAATTTCAACTGCAATGTTCATCAATTCACTGGATACAGAACTATCTCTCCACAATCTTTTCCCTTTCTTTCAGAAATCTTTTTTTGTGAAAGATAACATTGAAGAAATAACACGTTTTGTAGCCGCGGTAAAATAATTTTCCGTGGGAAATAAATTCATCGAACACGACAGCGCTTCACGTACGTTGTTCATTTCGTAGCGTCAGGAATAGCCTGTGGAACCTCGAAAAGACCATGCTCATAAAAATAGTTGCTATGTTCAGAAACCTTTTAATCTCCTCATTTGATGCTACAATACGAGTAAAGAGGGCTTTCCACCCAGCCCAAGCTTCGCGAGGTTTTGCGAGTCACGTATTTCTAGTTTAATGATAAATAATATCCTGTTATTACACAAATTAGAGTGAATTACAAGGATTTCTCTCACTGAAAAAAATCTTATCTTTACACTGTAAAAGTATATCTTTCATATGTAAATATAAGGACGAAATATTTCTCCTGGGAAATATTCGGTAGTCTAGTCTTGGGACATCTTCGGCAGTCTTCGGGAATCTTCAGTTGTCTTCGGAAATCTTCCAAAATGATCGGGAATCGTCGGGAAATGGCTGAAAACTCCTTGGTATACCAAACAAAATAATATTGGCCTTTTTTGAGCCATTTTTGTTTCTTTCTAGTTAAAATTTATTGTTACAATGAATTTTTTTTGTTAGTGTTAAAATGCCAAAATTTTAACAGTTTCATGTTACAGAGGTAAAAAATTAAGTGTTTAGTGTTATAGAGGTGCCCCCATTCAGACCCTCATCTAACCCTCGAAGGTCGCTATCTTCAACATGTGAATTAGCGACTTCATTTTTACGCCTAACGAGAGATAATAGAAAGATTTGCTTGTGGCCGAGATAGAAAAACGGGAGTAGTTCTCGTTGCTGTGTACGAGCTTGCTAAAGATGCACAATTTTCCCGTTTTTCTGGGGAGCTAAATCGGGCGTGCAACCATAAGTTTAACGTTTCTAATTTTTAGAAAAACCGAAAGAGCAGTGGAACTTTTAATTGTGGTTTTTGAAAATAGTTCACCAAAGGGAACATTTTAGGTGAAATAAAATGAAATCTGAAATTTCTTATCTGACGTGGGATTTTTGATATTTACAGGCAGTAGCTCTTAATTATCTCTAAAAGATGCGTGGTTACCAAAATTTTCTTTGCGGATTTTAATAGCCCTTGCTAAGATCTACTTTTCCTGCATAGTCAAAAACTGCGCAAAAAATACCTCTGTATTAGTAGGCATCGTCCCTAATTCCTGTACTAACATTGCACAAATCTCAACAAGAAAGGCAGTTAAAACTATCACACTTAAGCGAGCCAAACCAAACCCAGCTGAAATCCCGGGGCTGAAATTCCCTAAACACCGTCATTGAACCGTCGAACACACCGTACCGAACACACCGATCAGCGGTACTAGGTCGTAGCTCGTGTTTTCGGCGTATCTCATCTCGGGCGGCCGCCATATTGTAACTGTTACTCGGCTGTGCGCTTGCACAAGTTGGTCGTGCCTTGGTTCTTGCCTTATCTTCTTAACTGGCGTGGTGGCGGCGGTCAGTTCAATCACCCCAAGCCTCTTTTTTCACCATAGAAAGTCACTTTTATTATAAGAGCCTCGACCACAGGAACCAAAACAGTGTATCCTTGTGTGAAGGCCCCGCCGGCTAAGAGGGACAGGGAGGCTCTGGAGATGAGAATGATCCTTCGCTGTGAAACACTTCCCGGAGTTTTGCGTCGTGTGTGATGGCGTCTTCTCACCGCGCACCAAAACAGTGGTGCTTGTGCAAGGTGGAAACTATCAATAGCTTCGAGAATTGGAAGCAAAACCTGCGGTACATATTATCATTGGACAGCAACTTCACCCCCTTCCTTGCCGATGGCGTTCAATGGTTAAAGAAGACCAAAACCCAACCTCTTCGAGGTCTTGCAAATGATGGGGAGTCCGTAACTATACCTCTTTAAGTCTATTACTCGATGCCTCACCGCTCGACAAAAAGTAAACTTTCTCGGGTTGATGCTAGGTCAGATTGCAAATTATTGTCCTATCATTTCGCAAAGCACTTTAGTGAAGAATTCAACCTCACCCGAATACATCTGGCAAACTATTCGCCAAGACTTTGGTTTCCAGGCCACCGGCGCACAATTTATCGATTTCGTTGACATACACCTTGCAGCTGATGAGTGCCCTGAGGATCTGTACCAACGCCTTATGGCTTTTGTGGAAGATTCCACATGTTGGCGGTTTAACACACCATGGCGAACATGTGCCAGAGGATGAGGAACTAACCCCCACCCTAGAGAACTTTGTAGCCCTAACGTGGTTGAGACTCATTCACGTTAGTCTTCCTCGTTTAGTCAAGCAGCGCTACGGCACGGGGTTGAGATCTCGCACCCTCGCCTCAATTAAACCCGAGATTTCTCAGGCTCTTAATTCTCTCCTCGAGGAAATTCGCGCTTCAGATGACGCCAGGATTCTATATGCCACAGTAACTGATGATTTTCGTTGCTCCCATCCGGGTGGCAGGCCTCATCCTAAGTCTCGCACCAGACAACCCCATCAGGACAAGGTCTGTCCCTTGTGCAAGCAAGCCGGTCGCCCTAACACCAACCACTTCCTCAGTCAGTGTACCTTCCTCCCTGACAATGACAGGCGCTTCATGGTGAAAGCGAGACAGATCTTCGGCATCCTAGACGACGAACAAGTCACCGACTGCGATCTTGATCCTGACCCACTCTGTTCTGAAGCAAATTGCCAACCCCGACGTTGTTGCCTATCGTGTCAAGATCCGTCAATCCCCATATATGGATGTCTTTCATGGTCACCGTGTCGTCCGCATCACCACTTCAGGTGGTCGGAGAGATAGGAACAACTTTCACCAGCGACAACACAGACCTTGCATTCAAGGGTCTTGTCGTAGAGGATCTTGATGTTGAAGTGCTAGCTGGAACCCCTTTTATGAAGGCAAGCGACGTTGCTGTGCGCCCCGCCAAGAGAGAGGTGCTTCTTGGCAATGGCTCTACCTACACCTACGGATCCAAGGCCCCACCTAGTCCCCTCCCAACCATTCGCAGAGCGTTTGTACTTCGTGCCCCTACTCCTTCCAAGACTGCTACCAGAGGATGCTCCTCCTGATTCAGAGTTCTCACTTGAGCCCCGTACTGACGCACCTAACTTACGTAATCTCAAGCCATCCCAGCTTTGGCTGCAGCCCAGCGTCGTTTCCAGTGTTGTGCGGGCAATAGGCATAACACACCTGTCATCTGAGCTTCGAACGCTTAAGCGGCTTAAGCAGGTAGACCCAGACAGCATTCTCCCTGCGACTGCCAGAGCCAACTTCCAATCTCTACTCAGAGAGTACGACTCTGATTTGACCCTCAGTTTCCACGTTGCAATGTATCCGCAGGTCCTTACCAACCAACGGTCGACATGGGCCCCGTCGATCCCCCTTCAGCGGAAAGGCCGCCTCCCCCAATATGCCCACGACAAACTCTTAGAACTCCAAGAGAAGTTTGACCACCTGGAGCAGCTTGGTGTCTTCCAACACCCTGAAGATGTTGTTATCACTGTAAAATACCTGAACCCTTCTTTCCTTGTAAAAAAAGCCCAGCAGCGGTCCCTGTCTTGTCACTGCTTTTGTTGACGTAGGCAGGTACAGTAAACCCCAGCCATCTTTGCTGTCGGACATTGATTCCACTCTGCGTCGCATCGCCCAGTGGTCACATATCATTGTCACAGACCTGACAAGTGCCTTTTACCAAATACCTTTGGCTAAAGAGTCCATGAAGTATTGCGGCATTGCCTCTCCGTTTAAAGGGTATGCATCTACGTTCATTCCCCTATGGGTATGCCCAAGTCAAAAACTACCCTTGAACAGGTTATGTGCCGCGTACTAGGCCCACTACTGCAAAAAGGATCCATGGTCAAAATCGCTGATGATCTGTACTGTAGCGGCAACACACCGCAAGAGCTACTTCACAACATGCAGAGGGTCCTACAAGCCCTACACCTGCGCAACTTGCGTTTGTCTTCCACAAGACTACCATCTGTCCTCAGACAACCACTATTCTCGGCTGGATCTGGACTGCTGGCTCCCTTTCCGCCAGTCCCCACCGTCTTAACACCCTTGCCACGTACCCTGAGCCAGCTACTGTCGCTCGATTGAGATCTTTCATTGGCGCTTACAAAGTCCGTTCCCATGTCATCCCAGGTGCTCATGTGCTCCACTAGATGCTGTAACAGCCGGTCGTCCCTCTCACGAATCCATTAACTGTACCAATGATCTCAGGGCTGCATTCTGCAGTGCTCAGAATGCTCTTTCTGCTGCACTCACTATTACATTACCCAGACCTGAGGACCAGCTATGCATTGTGATTGATGGAGCAGTCAGGGACCCTGGAATAGGTGCCACTCTCTATGTGATGCACGGAGACAAGTTACATGTCTCTGGCTTCTTCAGCGCCAAGTTACGGGGCTCCCAAACAACATGGCCTCCATGCGAGGTAGAAGCCAGGGTACGAGACCTTCCAAAAGCTTACCCACATAAAGGACGTTAAGTGTTATTTACAAGTTTCGATGGCCTCCTCGTCGTGCGAAGTCATTAGCCCTTTCCACCGTCCAGAGAGTACATTATTGGATGGCTTTTTGACTGTTCTTCACATACAACTGAGCCACCCGTCCTGTCACCAGTTGAAGTTGGTCGTCAAGGGCTATCTTTACGCTCTCGATCTGGACAAGGCCATCTCTCGAGTCTCTGATGGATGCCACTCCTGCGCGGCAATCCGAAGCTCTCCAGTTGCACGTATTGACCAGTCCACTTCCCCACCACCTGACGGTATTGATCGGTCCTTTGCCCCAGATGTCATTAAACGCTCCTGCCAACTTATCTTTGTCCTCTGCTAGACTGTGACCTGTACCTCTTGAGCCTCATCAAACGTTACGCGATGCCATTGTAAAGTTCTGCTTGGAAATGCGCCCCATGGATGGTCCACCTGCCGTGATTCATACTGACCCCGCACCTGTCTTTATGGCCCTAGTCAACGACCCACTCTTAAAAAAGTATAGAATTACTATTGAGCTTGGCCAGGCCAAAAACCCCTGAGAGAGAGAGAGAGCAGAGTGAGAGCAGTCCAGGAGTTGGAAACGGAACTTCTCCGTCAGGAGCTGTTAGGCGGAGTCGTTTTCCCTCACTCTTGCCATAGCCACTTCCGCCTTGAACTCTCGTATCACTTCACGTGGCGTTTCCTCGCGTGAAATGTGGACACAGCAGGAACAGTTTTCAAACCAGCAGTTACCCCTTGCCGACCATTTAATTGTTCTCCAGCACGAGCAGCGTCTATCCAACCACCACCACAGTGAGCGTACCAAAGCTCCCTTCCAGCAAAGGCGACCTAATCCTTTAATTAATGTTGGTGATCTAGTGTACCTTCATTCCTATCAAAACAAGTCTCGAGGCCACGACTGATACCTTGTTGTATCCATAGACCCACCGTTCTGTGACATCAAAAAGTTCATAGGCTCCCAGTTACGCAGCTCATGATATCATGTCAAACTATCTGAGTGCTTCAAGGTCCCGTTGGACTTGGCAGCCACCTTACATGTTCCCTGCACATGTCGCAGAAGCGACATCGGATGACGGAGACGATCCTGATACCACACTTCACCCTCCACCCTCCCTACCTGACATCCCTGATGCTATCTCTGTTTCAGCCCAGCATCTAACTAACACTTCTCGCCAGCTCCGGTCTGCCCTGAGGACCCCTCTTAGGGGGAAAAAGCAGTCGTTTCAGTAGTCCCTCAACCTCCTGGCCTACGGAGATCATCGTGCATCAGACATCCGCCTGTGCGTTTCTTAGATTATGACACCCCAGACACTGAACTGTAACTTTTGTTCCCGAGCTGTAGAGTTTAAGTTAGTTTTAGTGTTTGCGTAGTGCATTTAAGTACTTCCTGCTATGTTTTTGGTTCCAGTTTTCTTGCTTACAAGAAGAAGAAATTGTATAGTATAGAAGAAATTGAAAGTAAGAAGTCACGCCAATACCGGTCAGCGGTACTAGGTCGTAGCTCAAGTGTTTTCGGCGTATCCATCGCATCTCGGGCGTCCGCCATATCGTTACGGTTACTCGGCTGCTCGTTGTATCGCTGTTTGATTTAAGCCTTGCACAAGTTGATCGTGCCTTGATTCTTGCCCTATCGTCTTAACTGGAGCAGAATAAGAGGTCATATTCAAAATGAAGAGAATTCAAAATAGGAAAAATCAAAACTCATCCGGCACAAATGACCTGTGATGTTGAACATACGATGGTTCAATCCAAAGCTCTATCAAATCCTCCAAACCCGCTAAAAAGACTTAGGAGTAGCGCAGGCCTTTGAAAACCAATTTAGCTCTGAAAAAACATTCTCATGTAAGCTAGATTTATATAGTTTTAAAAGATGTGCCAGGGGGTCGTGTAGGCTTAGCACTCTTTATTTGGAGCACGAATGGTTTGACGGTAGAACTAAGTGTGTTTTGTAACTGGCATTTTGTCAATCTGAACATAGCCTTCAGCGGAGTGGTCGGCAATCCTAACAGGACCTTTCACGTGTATTCCAATGTCTGCACCAGCGCTATGGTGGGGAACAACGTCAAGGATCTTCTATGCAAAATATGATATAAAAGGGAGGGTGGAGGTTCAGTTTACTTCGAACCGCTTCACATTCAGTACATCTTTATCAGGAACGATATCGTGGAAACGATCGAAACAGAGGTCGCCGAATCAGAAACGGGGAGCTTGGTGAACGTTGGCAAAGGAGACGGTATTTTGACACTGCACTTCAAAAAGGATTCAGTATGAAAGGTGGTAGCTTGAACCAATTCATCTCCGAATGCAAGAAACAAGATGGTGGCAATCTGAAACGAATGCTACGAGAAGTATTGAAAAGTTGTGTGCAAGGTGGATTGACTGGCTTGAAAAGTAGTAGGAGTTTCTCGGATCTCAAAAACAAGGCTATGAGAGGATTCCAACAGGGTCTCAAACGTAAAGCCAAACAAGTTTTCGGACAAGAAATCACCAAAAGAGCCAGACATTTTTGGAGTATGAACCGACCCATTCGCTCCATTTCTAGACGATTGAGATCTGAGAAAGGCATGGTTCAGAGAGGTGGATTGATACACTCTGTTTTTTTTATAAGAACGTCTAATTTTGGATCTGAGGCTGAACGTTGTTATTAATTTTTGCAATTTGAGGCTGAAAACGTTCTTAAGATGTTCTTAAATTACATAGTATACACTACATGTGCTACATGTATTTTAGTAAATCACCAGACGCGACCAGGAAACCTATCAAAGTGCATTGCCTGCTGAGATATGGTATCAAGAACTTCTGATTATGACAAACCGAGATGTGTGTCACCATTGTTAATGTTATACAAAACATGCCCTTAAGTATTTTGGTTAATTTACATTTGTTACCTTGATTTTATATACAGATTAGCAAAATGAAAACGTTCTTAATCGACTCTCATCCTGAGGAATGTTCTTAATACGTTCTTAAAATTTTGGTTAATTTCAGCCTCGACGTTCTTATAAAAAAGGTTCTTATAAAAAAAAAGAGTGTAATTGGAAGACCACAATGGTTCTTGAGGAAGAGGATAGAAAGGTTGAAGAAGGGGAAAGAGAGACTGAAACAACGAGGTTTGGATTTCGACGTCGGTGGCCAAACCACCTGGTTATGACATGCTACGCTATCTCGAGCAAACGCTCTTGAATCATCGTCATCATGGGAGACGCTGATGTGGCTCATGTACACTCCGATTTGGAGATCAATCCAGCCATGATTTGTTCAAAGTCCCCAAGACGGACATTTCCTTCTATGGCTATCGTATGGTCACCATTAATCCCACCATCACGGGCATCACTCCGATGGAATTCATGGTGTCTGCTTTGGATGACCACATGGATTTCAACCGAAGTTATTTTGAAATGAAACTGAGACTCAAGTACACGGATGGAAGCAATGTGATAACAGAAGGCAATCACATCGTCAACAAAGCCTTTTTTGATACCCTACTCAATTACAACAGAGATGAAGGAGAAACCCTCTCGGAGCCTCAAGGTTGGTTTAACGTCTTTGGCCTACCAGCCAAATTGGAGTCTACCACCGGTGCCTGACACTCTCAAGGAAACCGGTCACACCGATGCCCAGAAAACCAATTGAGCTGCATTGGAAACAGCCACGGGAGATTATGTCAACAAAGAGAAGTGGTTGATGTTCATACCTCATCTGGAAGTGTTTTGCACGGGTAAAGTTTTGGTACCGCAAACGGAAATCAAGATTCAATTCTACTTCAGCGATCCTGATTTCTGGACCTATGGGAGAACTCAACTTGCCACTGCTGCCAACAACAAAAGCATTAGGTTGCTGTCGGAGGACATCGTAATCCGATTCATGTTGTGTCAGCTGCGATTGAATTCTAACCTGTACAAGACTCTCGCTCTGAAAAGACAGGAAGAACCTTATGCTGAGTATCCCGTGGTCAGAGGAGAAATCAGAACCTACACTTTTCAAGGCACCACAGACAGTTGGGAAGAAAACAACATCTTTCAAGGCAGGATTCCCGATCGCATGATTGTGGGATTGCTGGATGCTAAAACCTTCAATGGGAACAGAAACTATTACCCCTTTGCCTTCCAAAAGTTTGGACTGGAAACCATCAAGTAAATTGTGAGAGGAGAATACCCCACGAAACACTGGAATTGAATGGTGGCAATGCTAGCAGAGATCCATTGGGCCTCTTCCGATTTGTGCTAGCCAGTGGGGCCAGAAAAAAGAGTGTGCCTACCATGCTAAATTATTCTGATTGGGGACACCGCAAGAACTGTATCTTCTTCATGTTTGACTATGTGGCTAGTGGAGATGCAGACTCCAAGAACCTGAACCCCAGACAGAGCGGAGACCTACAGCTTAAAATAAAGTTCTGTGCACCGCCAGGCAAAGTCATTACCGTGATGATTTACGGCGAGTTTGAAAACCTGCGGGAGATAGACAAGTTTGGTGCTGCGATGTACAACATCTACAAGAGAAGCTAAAAAAGATGGAATCAGTCGCCTTGAGTAACGTACAGTTGGATTACTTGGCCCGAGAAGATCTCCTCTTGAAACTGTATTATCGAGGAGCCTTACCGTGCGATGGTTGACCGGCCAAACCCAGTCACGAGAGAGAGAGAGAGAGAGAGAGAGAGAGAGAGAGAGAGAGAGAGAGAGAGAGAGAGAGAGAGAGAGAGAGAGAGTTAGATGTATTGGCACTTTTGTAACATGAAAGTGGCACTCTTGTAACGTGAAGTGGCAGTTTTGAAACTTTGTGGCACTTTCGTAACTTTTACAGGTGGCACTTTTGCCACTTGTGGCACTTTTGTAACTTTTAAAGGTGGCACTTTTGGCATTAGTGGCACTTTTCACACTAATGGCACTTTTGTCACCTGTTTTCAGGTGGTACTTTTGTAACTAAGAAGCAATTTTGTAGCTTGTTGCCGTTCTTGTAACATTCGTAATCACGTTTAATTAATGATTTGTATACAGGTGCAGTCTTAAGGCTACCAGAAGAAAACGATATGAACCAAGCATTCCACTCATGATATGTCATACCAGCGTCAAAAGTTTATTACAGGCCTCGCTTCCTATCAATTAAGTGATAAACAATCATCCCGAAAGCAATGGTTCAATCAATGTCGGTTTTTGGTCGCATTCTTAATAACAAATATGACTAAATTGTTGGTCTGGCAATTTCAATTTCAAACTACCTTGCGAAATGCAAGAAATAACTAACATTTAAATGGACGTCTAAGGGTACTTTTACTCCAAAGTAGGACAACGACAGAGTGATTAGCTATGCACATCAACAAGAAAAAACACATTCTCAATGAACAAGTAAACTACGTCAATCTAACACCTACACTTTAATCTTTGTTTCCATCTACGTTCTTTTTTTATTTATTTGTTAACTTTGTTATAAATTCAAATATTTTTTCAAATTATTTTGTAACTGACAAAGATGTAAGACACATCGAAACATGTGTTACGAGTTAAAAAGTTTCGTGATCTTTTTGAAAATAAGGGGCATATTATATGGATGCTCTATATAAATTAGAAGAAAAGTCTTCAAGTGTTACTGATGACGACTTTAAACAATATTCCCCTTTTAGATAGCATTCTGGTGGAGGGAAATTGTATTCTTGAGTACTACTTTAAGAACTACAATTGTTGTTAAACGAGGCAATTCTTGTTGCCACATGCAACGCAAAACCATTTTGGAACAAGCTGATGACGAAAATGCACGTATATTACTGGAAACTAAATGAAAATCACATATATTTACAGAAAAATCAAACTACCTTAGTTCCGATATACATTTAACATGGCATTTTCTCGGGAAATTGTTTTGTTGCCCGTTGTAGAATATTGTAGAGAGAAAGAGAGAGCCACTAAACACTAGCAATTTTTGAACAGCAACGTTTAATGAAATGTAGAAGACATTAAACTGTAAACTAGAACTCTTTTACGCGAAATATTTGAATACAACAGTGCTTCCGTGACAAATTTTAAATGCAGTATGTTTTTGTAACAATGGAACCAGAACCTGTATATTATGTACCCTGTCCTGTTACGCGGGGCCGGGTTTCTCTTTCAATATCCTGTATGAAGAGTAATACAGTGTATATTTGACACATGCTATCAAATGGTCGCCCCTCGGCGTTTTTCCTACAGGCCGTGATGTTCTCCCTTTTTCTGATATGTAGGGAATTTCGGAATAAAATGATTTGAATGTGGAAATGTTGAGTATCATATATAATATCAATAACAACAAGGCTAAACAAGGAAACACTGTTCATGAAACATGACTCCCAAAAGGTTTTTCTCGATAGCTAACAGACAAATGACCTTTTGAAAGCAAGAACGTTTTTGGCTCTATGGAAAAAATCCTAACATTTACGATTTACGAAGCACGATTTGTATCGGAAACGAATGTCTCTCACAAAGCTAGCTGGCAAACATTTCCGACCTAACAGTGTTTCCTATTTTAAAAGCCATGGCCATTAAGGGACTGGTCAAAAAGTATAGGATGGGGTGGGCCGGGGCAGAGAGGAGGTGGGTCGTCAGTTTTTGAGTCCTTGGTAAGGGGTGGGTCATGCAATTTTCAGCTACCCATGGGGTGGGCCATCCTATCTTTTAGAGGAAGAGGCACACATTTATCAACCAACCTACAGATAAAATTTCACTAGAAAGAAAGCAACATTCAAGCTTTCTATGAGAAGTATAGACTCAAGTAGACCTTGTAGTAAAAAACGTCCATCACCTTGCTTGTCTTAACATGATGAAACAAAAAAAAAAAAATAGAAAGAAGGGAGAAAGCAGAAAAGAAGAGTAACTTGACCTATGAGGATGTGGAGTGTGAGAAACTCCTCTGTAATTAATTAAGGATTTGCTGAGAAAGCAAAGCGTTTCTGTTCTTAATCTATATATCGAACGTCACAAGCTGACAACCGAAAAGAAAAAAAGGAAGCAAAACAAGCTTGCCTTAGTGTCAGCTCGCATTCGGTTGTCAGCAGCCATAGGCAGTGTATCCACTGGCAAAGGCAGAAGTGGCTCTGAATTGAGTTTCAGCAGCTCAGAAGCAAGCAAAGACTGCGTTCCGCAGGAAACTGGGAGTGATACCGCCGATGATGACAATATCCCTCTCGCAAAACTGGCTTGCAACGGTTGGAGTAACAGTGATAGCGATGTATCGTTAAGCGTACTTCGCTAAACTTAATTCCTCGCGAAGCGAGGCAGGAGGTTTATAATTTCCTTGGATTGCATTGCAACAAAAATAATCCATGCTTAATAGAGGGTGGGTCATGTAATTTTCAACCTTCATTTAGGGGTGGGTCAGTCAGTTTTGTGCCAAAAGGAGGGAGGGGGTAGGTGATGTGTTTTTTTGATACACTACATTTTCAAATGCTCCGGCCTACCCCACCCTATACTTTTTAACCAGTCCCTAAACAACAGCGAAAAGAGAATCCTGGCACTAAGCACAGCAACCCTGGAGTGTTTAACGAGCGGATGCCTTTGCAGCATTAAAACTGTTGACGATTAATTCTTTTTATGCCTATTTTGGTACCTTGCGTGAACTAGGACGAAGCATTCCTTGGCAATCTGGGCTTAAAATGTACCCAACCGGTTCTCATTGTTAAATTCAATCAGTGAACCGGAAAATTAGGTTTGGTTGGACCGCACACAGCTGAACAATCAAAGGCTCCTGTGAGCCACCTCGTGAATGCAGATGACACATCAGTAATTGAAATTAAGACACTACACTACCTTGAAAGCTAAAAGAAATTATATCTTTGCCCGATCATGTAACGAGAAATAACCATTCTTGTCCTAAAATGATTGTAAACCTATTCCCTACACATTGAATAAGGTTATTCTGATGCACCGATTAAAAGTTCATGCCGACACTTCACTAATTACTAATAAAGTATTGTAGTTGAATTTAAGGCACTTTGTGCAAAAACAAAAAAACTTATAACTTTGCTCAGATTTAACGAAAAATCTCCATCCTTGCACTAAATGATCGTCATATTATTCTCTACAGATTGAGATTAATAACAACTAAGATTATTCTGATGCGCCGCGAAAAAAATTTCTCTTTTTTTCCACTAATTGAATTTAAAACACTGCAGTTCTTTCAAAAACTAAATAAAAACCACAAATCGAACAAAAATTTCTTCGCCGTTAATGCGGGATTTCCGCTGTTTAAACTATCAAGCATCCCTTAGAAGTTTCTCTTTCGATTCACCGTTTCCAAGAGGGGTCCCTTCCGAAAACGCAAAATTCGCCAATTTCGACCAGCGCCAGAGTGAAATTCCGCTACATTACGATCACTCATTCACTGTGCATGCCTGAAAGTTAACAACCCACCCACCAACAACCAACCAAGTGAAAACCCCACCATCGCTATCACTCGTTTATTGCACATGCGCGCATTCACGAGTTAAAAACACCTCAGGAGGCTATTGTTCCATGGTAGATCTCCTCTCACTTTTGTACCGGAAGTAAAGTATCCGCATTTTTCTCCTACGTTTCGTTTGTGTTGGTCTAAACGTTACATTGCCGAGAACTCTCTTCTTAATAAGTAATCCATTATTAATAATATCTTCTTTCCCCGCATAGTTGGCATAAGCCACGGAAAAATACTCTTGAACTAATAAGAAGCGTCCTCAAAAAAAAATCGACAAATTTTCTTTGGAGTCCTATAATACGCTGAATGCACGCACAGTGACAAAAGGCGGGAACCGCCCTTAATTATTTATTTATTTTTCAATTTTAGTTATTGCACACTGTTTACAGAAAAGCTAAATATTAGACCCTATATAATTTTTCTAAATAAAAGTACAGACAAACATTAACTAGAATAAACAGTAATTATAGTGTACAGTTTCCAAAGTAGCCTATGAGCTTTCGAGTTGGTCACTGTCATGTGGATATAAGTTGGCGTTGGCCATATGTCCAGGATTGGCAATTCTCTTATGTAAAATGGCGATTGCACGTGAGGTTTTGAGCTGTTGTAGGATTGCTGCGTACAATGTTATTTTTTTCACCGCGAGCCGAAGACTCTCGGCAAATCCTTAAGCATCAACGGAGTGTGCAATGCAATATTCGGTTAAAATGCTAAATGACCGTTTGTTGTATTCTCAAAGGGAAACTTGAACAAACTTTTCATCCGTCTTTTAACAGAGTATTACGAAGACAGGGTTATCTAAGATAAGATAAGATTATACACAATGAAAATTAAAGCGGTGCCCCTTGTGGGGTCGTGTAAAAGTAAAATACTCAAAAGCTAAAAATAACAGCTGCTTTTTGCGGAGATAAAACCATTAAAATATGCTTACTATAGTTACTTTTTGAAAATATAAAAACATTACAAATATGCCACTAATGGGATTAGGAGCTAGTGATATAGACGGTCTGTGTGGTTTGTATAGTTCAATGACGTTGCTTGTGACGATGTTATGTTGGAATGCAGAATTTGGAGTGCACTCAATTTTTTCGCAACGATAAAATGTTTCACAAAATTTTTTCGATTTGATAAAATGTTTCACAAAATGTCCGCTCTACGGGCAATAATATTCTTCATATAGTTACGGTATTGAATTGTGGCTTGTTCATCTCTTTGAGTGTCTTCATTGCATGATGTCTGTTCTCTTTGTTTCTCTGGGTTTCCTTAGGCCTACTATCCGGCGTTTGGTTATTATATATATATTCGTTATATTAAAGTTGCCGTTCGAGCCCCGAATGGAACCCACCTACTAATGTACAAGACCTTGGTCTTAGGCATGTTCCAAGGAAGATTGATTCTGGCTGCGCCGCAGTGCATAGCTTCTGATACATTGAATCCATCCTTATTGGTACAGGCCAACCCACAACATCACCCGCGAGTACATTACGGATGGCAAAAGTACTTCAACACAAGTCTAAAAGTATGCTTTGTGGTCGACGTCGTGCTTTTCACTTCGTCTGTGTGCGCTTGCTTGCGCCATGTCAACGTATCATCTATCGTTACAATCCCAGCGGTGTTGCACTTGACACCCATTTCAAAGGGTGATGACAAAGCATCAGTGTACTTAGTGGACCTACGAAACATTTTCTGAGCAGGATCATAGCTTTGTTCTTTTTAGATAGGGGAACTATGCTGTTAATTTGATTCAAATCACTTCATAATTTGGCCTAGAGCTTTATTCAGTTGTTCTGTAAATGTGAAACATTACTGAAACTTGCAATGTACTTTGAGCTGCGGTTGTAGTGAGTGTGTTGTGTAAAACGAAGTGACTACTAATTTGTGTTATGTTATAAAATCAATTGCAAGGAAAAACACCTGATTTAAACTCCCCCTTTGAAGACAGTGTGCATTGAAACACCCAAAGCCTGTTTGTTGTTAACTACTCATGGAAGGCTAGCGCATATTTCCTTAATTATAATCAGTACTTTTAGAGCCACAACCTTGACTTTAAGAAGAGAAGAAGACCTATAATCAGACAGTATCTGGATCAAGGGGTATGAAATTTGGAGCAATACAAGTTGAATTCTCCTTTAGTCGCGATTTCTAGCTGCGTTTTACTAATTGTGGCACTTTTGAAACGCGGCTTCGAGGCAAAAGATGCTTGTAAAAAAATAGTTATAACAGCAAAACGGTTCAAGCTACAAAGGTCTAACTTGGTGACGATAATTCTAGATAGGAGGGTTGTAACATAACTCTGTTTCAGATTTTTTCGTTAATTAACAAAGACACTATCTTTCTTTGAAATAATAAATGTAAACTTTTGGCCTTTTCCCGAACTGGAAACTTGAACACCGGTTAAAATTCTTACCATCATAAGTCAACTTCTGGTCAAGTCTACAAAACCTTTTGTAAAATTATTGGGGTGGGCGGGGGAATATACCAGCATTTACTGGCCTTTGATCTATCTATTCATTCCAGGTAAAATTGGGTTTTACCACTCTTTTGTGTTCATTACCCTTCACTGTGGCACTTTCATACCCTTTTTGATGTAAAATGCACCCTAAAAGGACGCCAAATAATGCTGTGAATTGGAAACTTTAATGAGAGATGCGAGGTGCCTTGCTGTAGTTGTAGTGAAGGTGTCGTGAGAAACGAGGATAATTTCTTAAAGTTTTGACAAAGGAGAGAAAATGTTAAAAAAGTGCCACACTTTTCATCTACAGAGAGAGAGAGAGAGAGAGAGAGAGAGAGAGAGCCAGAGGTATCGGCACTTTTGTAACGAAAAAAGGGAACTTTCGTAACGAAAAAAGGGAACTTTGGTAACATGGGGAACTTTGGTAACGCACATAGGGAACTTTTCACACGTTACATGGGGAACATTTGTAACAATGGGGCACCTTCGTAACCAAACAAGGGGAACTTTTGTAACGTGACTTTTAACGTCAAATATGTAGTGTAGCCAGTGTTGTACAGAGTTTTTGCCATTCACAGGTGTTTTACCACATGTATATTATTTTCTTTTCATGACAAAGATCTGTACTGTTTCATAGTAAAATTTCTCCTGTGCCGGATACAGCCAACACAGCTCGGCATTTTTCGGCACCTTAATACTTTTCTTTGATTAAAAAACACAACGAAAAGTTTACTGCATTCCAGGTGTTAAATGTCTTGTTATTTTTGGCGTCTGCTAAGTTGTTGAACAGAATTGCGCGATGCAAACACAAACAACAGGTCACCAATCACTGTCTTCCGATCACGTGTTTTCCCCTCACATTGATAGCGTGTGAACACTGGTGAATAGTAATCAGCACTTCCTCGCAATTTCATCGATAAAAAGTTACGAATGAACTTTGAATACCATTGATCAAATTTTAACCGAGTTTTCAGTTAATTCGGAATTTCGGTCACCCGAATTGTTGCGGATTTAACTATGCTTTGTCCCTGGTTTAAAAATCTAGTACGTCATCCACTTAACCAATTAGATGTAAATTCACAGCCAATCGCGGCTTGGTCGGATAAAAACAACCTCCAACGGGCCAGTTTCCGAAACATGTGATCGAATTATTGGTCTTCGCCAAAACTACGGTATGATTGAAATTTAATAAATTTAACTTTACACAGGAAGCAGGAACAACACGAACAGATCTTGGATTTAGAAGTTAAGAAGGCTAAAAAATACCGTAACTGAATATAAACTGATACTTAAAAGGTTATTATTGATGTTCCTGAGGGTAAATATGTTTTTGGCCTTCTTAGAACTCATTTTAGCGCTCGCTTTTGGCCAAAAACATATTTACGCCCGCGAATATTAACTCTATTGTCATAACCTAATACGGCGCGGAAGCCTCTCTATTCCATCAAACTATTTCTTAAGGTTGACGCACATCAGTGGCTACATGCCCAACATTTCAACAACACCCGAAAACTGAACCCAAGGCACACTTCCTGAGTGTAAATGTTTTTGGCCTTCTTAGAACTCATTTTCGCGCTCGCGTTTAGCCAGAAACATATTTACGCCCGCGAATATCAACTCTATTGTTACTACATAAGGTGCGGAAACCCTTCTATTCCATCAAACTATTGCTTTAGTTGATTAGTTGATGCACATCAGCGCCTACACGCGTAAAGGTTTCAAAAACACAGAAAACTGAAACTAAAATATCAACGGAGCCCACAAATATCAACTCTATTGTTATAACATAAGGCGCGGAAGCCTTTCAGTTCCATTAAACTATTTCTTAAGTTGACGCACATCAGCGCCTACACGCGCAACATTTCAACAACACCCGAAAACTGAGCCCAAGGCACACTTCCTGAGCGTAAATATGTTTTTGGCCTTAGTAGAACTCATTTTAGCGCTTGCGTGTGGCCAAAAACATATTTACGCCCGCGAATATCCACTCTATTGTTACAACATAAGGCGCGGAAGCCTTTCAATTCCATTAAACTATTTCTTAAGTTGACGCACATCAGCGCCTACACGCGCAACATTTTAACAACACCCGAAAACTGAACCTAAGGCACACTTCTTGAGCGTAAATCTGTTTTTGGCCTTCCTAGGACTCATTTTAGCGCTTGCGTGTGGCCAAAAACACATTTACGCCCGCGAATATCCACTCTATTGTTACAACATAAGGCGCGGAAGCCTTTCAATTCCATTAAACTATTTCTTAAGTTGACGCACATCAGCGCCTACACGCGCAACATTTTAACAACACCCGAAAACTGAACCTAAGGCACACTTCTTGAGCGTAAATCTGTTTTTGGCCTTCCTAGGACTCATTTTAGCGCTTGCGTTTGGCCAAAAACATATTTACGACCGCGAATATCAACTCTATTGTTACAACATAAGGCGCGCCGGGGGAAGCCCTTCTCGCGCATCAAACTATTTCTTTAGTCGATGCACATCAGCGCCTACACGCAGAAAGGTTTCAAAAACACAGAAAACTGAACCTAAAGTTGTCCTGATCTTCCTGAGCGTAAATATGTTTTTGGCCTTTCTAGAACTCATTTTAGCGCTCGCTTCTGGCCAAAAACATATTTACGCCCGCGAATATCAACTCTAATGTCACAACATAAGGCGCGGAAGCCTTTCTATTCCATCAAACTATTTTAAAGTTGACGCACATCAGCGCCTACACGCGCAACATTTCAACAACACCCGAAAACTGAACCCAAGGCACACTTCCTGAGCGTATATTCACGCCCGCGAATATCAACTCTATTGTTACAACATGAGGCGCGCAGGGGGAAGCCCTTCTCGTGCATCAAACTATTTCTTTAGTCGATGCACATCAGCGCCTACACGCAGAAAGGTTTCAAAAACACAGAAAACTGAACCTAAAGTTGTCCTGATCTTCCTGAGCGTAAATATGTTTTTGGCCTTTCTAGAACTCATTTTAGCGCTCGCTTTTGGCCAAAAACATATTTACGCACGCGAATATCAACTCTATTGTCGTAACATACGGCGCGGAAGCCTTTCTATTTCATCAAACTATTTCTTAAGTTGACGCACATCAGCGCCTACACGCGCAACATTTCAACAACACCCGAAAACTGAAGCTAAGGTACACTAGAATTCAACGTCATTAAATTATATGGAGGCTTAAGGAATGTACACTTTGATAATGTTAATCCATCTTGAGACGTGTTTCTTCAGGTTTCAACCAGCTTTCCTTACTGCGATGCCCTGTGCACACGCCTCTCATATTTGATGCGATTGACAATGGTGTCCAAGGACACTTTCTTAAGTAAATCCTCTCCCCAAGCTTCCTTTACGAGGGCTTCTTTGACGTTTTGTTTTCCAATTGCAAATGAATGCTTTATCATTTCGGCAAACTGCTTTCGAATGTTTTCTAGGTCGTGGTCTGAGAACACACCCCTTATGCTTCCAGAAGTTGGTGGGATAATGTCACTGGAATTCTCACTCTCATTGGCCAACGATCTCTCCACACGCTGTTGCAGGGTTTCAACTTCGGATGGGGGACTTACAGGTTGTTCTGTGGAGATCAAGGGAGGCTTCCTAAAACGCCACTGCGCCCTGATTTTATCTAATACTCTCTTGGGATCTTCTTTCTTTAGCTGTGGATGGTTAGCAATTTTGCCTTTGACTGTTTCGAGCGAAACAGCTTTAGTGTCAATCTCATCTTTGAAAACAGTACCTATTAAAGCTTCCATTTCCACGGTCCACGAAGATCTCGAAGGTTTGGACACACTTTCTTCGGAGGCTGATAGGCTGCAGCTGGTTGGAGAGATCTTTTTCTGGACAGGGGTTTCTTGGACTTCACCACGCATAACGCTACGTAACTGCCTTGAGGCTTTAACTGATGATTTAGACTTCTCCTGTAAACGGTAAAATTTACGCGCTGTCTCGATATTGTGGGCCATTAAATCGGCGAGATTTTCTTGTGCTTCATTGGAGTGGCTGGTTGTGTGCACTTTCGACACAGCTGACTTTCTAAAGAGAGTAGAGCTAGGACTTCCGTTCATACCCGCTTTCTTCCAAACAGATTTAATGGCCTTGTTTATCTGACTGGATACCATGGCCTCTGCATTCCACGTTAAAAACACATTCTCGCGCGGATTATCAGTCACGCCAGGAACTTTGGAGCGTACTTCTCTTACGAAAATGCTCATCCAGCTGTGCAATTTCGAGCTGAGAACAATTCTTGCCGATCCTTGTGTATCGAGTGTCTTATGATCCTTCACAAGGACAACATTTTCTTCATCATGTTTGGATACTCTGTTAAACTCACCCAATTTCATATTGGCAAGAGCGCCAGCCCTGTTCGCATTGTCAATTGATATCTCAACCAACAAAAAATCTCGGATGAGAGTGTATCGGCTTTGAGAGATTTGCATTGAATTTTCACCTGATAATTGACCCAAGAGGCATATGGTGTCTCTGGCAGCTTTACTTCTTTCAAATTCTTCAATTTGCTCAGGAGAGATTAAAGCATGGAAGTCTTCCTCCATTTTCTCCCAGTGTCGTTTCGAACACACTTTGCGCAAAGATGTAGACCATCTTGCGACCTTCTCTTTCAAAGACAGGATTTTCTCTTTAGAAATGTCCATGCCAAGGTTTTCAGTCAGGCAAAAGGAATAAAAATGGCGGAGACTCATCAGATACGACTTGGTAGTTTTGGGATGGTATTCTTTCTTTGCAAAACCTTCCAGGAAGTTTTCATTGACGATTTTTTCATTGAACAGAGAAGCCAAATCTTCCTTACTGTCAATCACTTTCAATAGCTTTGAAATTTGAGCTCGATGCTGTTTGCTTGTTTTGTCGTCGAGGTTTCCTCCATCTGCTGACTTAAGCCAGGTTTCAAATTTAACAATAACTGTTGGCGCGGTTGTGTATGAAGATTGAACTGAACTAACATCGTCGTCTTGTTTGTCCTCCTGGTCTTCTTCTTCTTCGCCGCTGAGGATCACCACTTCCTGGATGGTGGGACTTGATTCTATAACTCCAGGCGCCCGAGGTCTTTTGTGATACGGTCTCCTATGAGATTCTTTTACAGGACCTCGCACTTTTGTTAAGACATATTTATACTCTTCTGAACCTGGTTGCAGCCTGTGGACTTTTCTTAAGTGGGGGGGAATTCTTTTTACCAAGGACGTGCATCCACTGATAGGGCAATAGCGATAATGGTGATAATCTTTTCTCTTTTTACCACTACCCTGGTGATCGTCATCTGCGGTTTTCTTTTTCTTTTTAGGGACTTTTCCTGGGTCTGTGAATGCGTACTTTTTCCTCATACCAAAGCGTGTCAAGGCCGTTCTGGCGTGTTCCTTGGACCAGCCATGTACATCTTGTAGATGCCGTGGGAGGTGGACTACTTCTGACCCACATAATGGTAAAGGGCAAGCTCTTCGTGTGCGAGTTGTTTCGGAATCCAACCTGCCCTTTTTTTCTTTACAGTTGTTTCTCTTATTGTCCTCCCTTACTTCACTTACCAGGTCCTAGACAGGAAAAAAAAAATAATAAAAAAAAAACAGAGTTGGCTCAGTGCCAAGATCACTTCTCTCACTGTAAGCGTTTTAATCAGTTTTTGAAAATGAGAGCCATTATTAAGCCAATATTGAACCCTGAAATAATATTTGCTCATTGAAAGCGAAAGAAGGGGTTGGGGGTGGGGAGGGGGTAATCAGGAGGAAAGACCTATTTTATGGAAGCCTGTTTTCATAATAATTATGAAAACAGGCTTCCATTCCAATTATTTAATGACAGTATTAAGTGATGACATGTATGACTGCCAATTTAATTGTTACATGACTGCTTTAAAAAAAAGTGCTCTAGGATTTTTACAATTAGACTTCAATTGATCATATCAAGAATCATCAAGGGCAAGATTTGTGTCATCTGCTGAAGATAATGGCTGAGGTGGAAAAACCTAAATCCTATAATAATTATGATTAATTATACACTAGAAAGGGTCTCCCAATACGAAGGGCGGAGGGGGTACTCAAAGCCTTGCTTAAGGGTGTAAATCACAGATATCGGTCTCAATTAGTGTGTTCAGAATGAGGCAAATTTTTAGGTGTCAAGGTATCTTTTCAGGTTGCAGGTGAAGAAATAATTTTAAAAATGCCATCATACTGTGTTGGTGTTCTAATTCTATTAGAAAGAAAATTAGTTTACATATATATTGTAGGAGGAGGTATTTTGTGACAACAGCTTTACCATTATTAAAATCATGTGGTGTCTTTTACGGGGTCAAATAAAGCTTAATCCCCACCTAACTGCTCTCCTGTAGGGTTTTAATTAAAAATTTCTGAAGAGCATCCATGCCTGAGAGAGTCCCCCCCCCTTCTCCCCCAAGGAAAATACTCCATGCAAATCATACCTTGCTTTCCAAAGTTTCATCATCTGTGATCCTCTTTTTCCTTTTAGCACCTTTTTCTGGGTGATCATTTATTGAAGCAGTACTGGACCGTTTCCTGGAGAAGCCACGCACGCCTGGCAGATGCTGTGAAACGTGAACCACTTTTAACACACTGGTTTTCTGAGATCTGTAATTTGTCTTCTTATATTTCTTCACTTTATCTTTTGGGCCCTGGACAGCGAAATTAACAACAAGAAAAAAATATTGTTGCCACACCTTATTTAACAATATTTTCCTATTGCAACTGTGGCAAATGTTGGGAAATTAGTGGAAACTGTTTTCTGGCAGTACAATATAATTTTCCAATTTGTCAAATACTGCATGAAAATTGTACCTTTATAGCAGTGGATTCCTCTACATTGCCTTCTGCAGTTCCACTTGATGTTGAACTATCACTACATTCATCACTAGGTTTATAGCTCTCGTCGGAATCATCACCAGATAAGTCAGAATCACTTCTATCCTGAAAATGTTCACAGTTGCACCAATATTAAGCAACAAATTGTATGTGTAACTAAAATATTGACCAGTGCACTGTCTAAAAATACAGTATGTTGTTGTTTGTTGTTTTTGTATAGAGATAAATAAATTAAAATGAAAGAAATAAACACAAAACTTGGCTGATGCTTATTGTGTTTTATGATGGCGTTGACTTCTTTACTTGTTAAAGCACATGCTGTAGGCCACATTACAGATCAAGCCTTGGTAATTATTAAGTTAAGATAACAATCAAAAATAGGCAAGTTGGTAATAATCAGAAAAATGATCTACTGAACTTAAACTGACAGAAACACATTGTAATTAAATAGTCTATTATAAATATACCTTTGTTTCGTCTATTGTATCACTAGGCTTGAATTCCTCAACTGAACCACTGCCAAGATCACTTTCCTCCTAAAACATAATTCACAATTTATACACTGTGAGTGTTTTCATCAGTTTTTGAAAATGAGAGCTGTTGTTAAGCCAAATATAGTAAGCCCTTATATTAAATTTGGTCAATAGAGGAAAAAGTGAGGGGGGACGAGGGGTAGTTAGCATTGGGCAATCTAGATCAAGACCCGTTTGAAGGAACCTTCAACTGATTGCAACATATGTAAAAACAAGCATTAGGAATCTCAAGCATTCATGCACTTTGCTAAAAAATTATTGTTAAATGTTTAACACATCACCAAAAATAAAAATTAACAGATATAAAAACAAGTCCACAAGCACTGTTTTTACTGACTGTAAATATAAAACCAAGTGAAACTGAAAATTCAACTTACTTTTGTGTCACACTCACTGTCATGAATTTTAGCTATAAAATCACCTGCCTAATGGGAGAACAGAAAAATAATAAAAAATAGTTTCCCAGTAAAAAGATTGTCAATGAGTGAAATAATATTGAACCCAGTCTAAAAAAAATGCTGCGGTCACATATGTTACCATTTAGTACATGCACAATGAACATGCATGCAAACAACTGTTTACAACTTCTTTTTAGCTTTCTTATTTTTTGCTCTAGGTCAAAAGGAGAATTCATATATATGTAGAGGAAATGAAATCTCCAAAGAGTAAACAACAATAGCTATATTTATAAAATTACCACATATACTTGTACAGCGGTAAGATCGACTTTTAACATATTTCATGAGTCTATTAAGCGACCTTTTTAATCAATTTAAGCTTAAATAATCACCTGTAATGGCTCCATGTTCACATTGAACCACGAAACTGACATTTGTCCAGGCAACACACATTTGCCACTACTGCTCTGACTGAAATAAATAATTGGGAATGAAATCATCATAAACGGTCAATAGACGCCAATCTACACTGCTTTTTCCTCCCTTGATCTCTTCGCCCCTTAAAATACAAATATAGATCGAGGAGGGGTTGGAAAAGGCAGCCGGTTGGGGTTGATATAATAAACTCTGATCATGAACTAAAGACAAATTATCCGTTTTAAAATTTTTGATGTACAGTACTGTGTTAAAAAACGTCCAAAAAATATGGTCACCTCAGCCAGCTAAATGAAATTTAACGATGACCTTAGGGATCTACCAAAGCAATAAGAGGTTTATACTTGCAAAATGTTGGATTTTCCGTTCAGCTATGGCGTCGGGAAAACATAAACAACACCAGGAGGACTCTTCATATTACTACGCCAAGCTATCAGTGTATTCGTGTTCGTATTTTCTGGTTCATATATGACTACAACAATAAAATGGAGAACAGCTTACCTTCTGATAATCAAAAATTTAAGTCTTCAGCCCCAGAAAATTATTAAAAGGCAGAAAAACATAAACCCACGTGGTGATCGTGCTCGACTACAATCCCATAGATCTGGTCGGCCTCTTTAGTTACCTTGATCGCCCCAGTCCATTCCACGTGGATCGGTTGCCCGCCGCAGTAAAGATCCAGAGGTTTGTCTTTATTAAAATTAAAACTGAAGGTGTCAAATTAAAAACTATACCAATGCCTGTTTAACATGGAAAGTGCAAACGAACATTTTGCGTAAAAGCAAAACTTGCGGATGAAACGTCCAGGTGTGAGGAAATTACCATCGCAGCGATGCGTGTCTAGTAGATAAGCGTTCATCTATTTCTTTACGTAGAACCCTTTAAAAGGTAAATTGATTGATAAAAATGGCTTTCTGCCCCAAATAATCCTGTTGTTACTAAAACGAAAACATTGTCTATTTACAGATCTACAAGAACTGTACAGGGAAAATAGACACAGACTTCGTTTTCCGCGCGCTCCTCGGTCGACCTCGCACTCCGCGCGCGCTTTTTTTTTTTTTTTTGCGCACTTGCTCTACTCGTTCACCTATAAAATAACGAAAAGAAGAAAGAGAAAAGAAAAACAAAGCAAAACAAAAAAAGAAGAAGAAGAAGAAAGAAAAATACTGAAACGAAGAAATGGCTGTGGAGAGACTAACCAAAATCCGCAACCATTACCCCTGACAACACGGCGAGCATCCACGCCCCTTTTGTTTCGGTCCAGCAGTGCCCCAAATGCGGTGATGGCTATAAGCTTTTATTGCATTCATATGTTTGTTTTCATATCAAGTCTAGAAGAATATTCTGACTATCTATACCTCGAAATTCATTAAATACCAACAGCAAATTCAAAACAACTGCAATATCCGCTAATGGCAAAAAAAGCGTCTTAAATGGTTTTCTTACCACTTGCTAGTCATACGGTACAAGAGTTTCATTGTCAAGTTTCTTTGACATATTACTAGATACCAAATTCTAATTAAGAATCCTTACCTGTAATTATCTCCACTCCCAGCAAATTCGAGACCTACAAAACTTGTGGGAGCAGTCTTCGATCCGGGCAAAGTAGCATTGAGCAACTAAGCTCTAAGGTGAAAATTCATCAGAAATGAGCACGTCGCTTTGAAGTTATTCACGTTGCTTTAATGTTACACGGTCAATTTTTATTCATCACATTATTTTTTGCACTAATCATGTCATTTAATACTACAATGAGTCACAAAAGAAAACTATTGTATACGTATGCCTTAAAAGCGCTTAAGACAAAAAGCGCCAAAGCCATCATAAAGGGGTCTTTTAGCTTTAACTCCCTACCCTTTTGGAGGACAAGAATGAATTTTGGGTGACTTCTTACTATTGTGCGAATGCACAATTTGGTGGGTATTAAGTTTCTTATCTCTCGCAACAACATACTGAAAACACCTTTTGGAACGTATGGCAAATAGGGAGCTTCCGTAACGTTGCCGTTATTTAGACATCGGTAACTAAAAAAATTCATAAAAAATTAAAAATTCTTACAATTCTCTTCGGCTTTCTTTTGTTAGCATACCTAATAGTTGTTCTAATTGCTGTCAAAATTTCAGAGACATTGGTGATCTTGAAGCGATAAAATAATTTATTCAAAGTCGCGGAGCAAAAAATGGGCTTTTTTCGAATCTTGAAACCTTTCATCGACTTGAAAAGTCAAATACATACACGGCAGATTTTTTGGGGCCGTGATATCATCGATTTAAAGTGTCGTGGTAATCGAGAGAATGGTATGGGACACAAATGGAAAGCCAATAGCTGCAATTCACCACAAAAAATAATTTAAAAGCTTTAAATTAAAGGCTTACCACGAGATAGGGCCCTTTTGTAACCTCTCGGGCACTAATCATGACCTATACCAGTCATGTTTGAGTGGTATTGGCTGTGAACCTACATGCAGTAAGTTTACATGCTTATGCATAGTTACACAGCGAATTAAAATTTACCACGCAATTTAGGCAAAGATATATCAATAAGAGAATAATGTTACCAAAGTGCCTGTTCATACCTCTGGAGAGAGAGAGAGAGAGAGAGAGAGAGAGAGAGAGAGAGAGAGAGAGAGACAGAGGGAGAGAGAGAGAGATTGCCTACATTGTGACTACGGACAAGAAAAGACAACTAGCAATGCTCTTGTCTGTTATCCCATAGCAGCTGCTCACATGCAATTCTTGAAGGTTAGAACATCGCTCACTCAAGGCTATTATGCCTGCATCAGAAATCTGAAGTTAAAATAGCAATGCATGTAGTGGAAGTATAACCAAAAGCTCTTTCAAGTACCAAGGATCACCTAAACAGTCAATTAACAGTGTTTTTTTTTATCAAAAATGTTGCATGTTATGATGTGATTATGAATTCTGGAGAAAGAAGTGAGAGTACAAATTTAGGAATCAGATTTACGTATATGGATAAGAGAGGAAAATTCTACTTACATGATTACTGTAAACTGAAACAAAAGTCACTGATAATTGATTGCTTTAAATTTCATTATGCTGAAAAAAAAAATGTCTCTTCTACATGTGTTTCTCGCTAACACTCCATAAGCACCCTGTGAAATGGCTTTCTAATTGGGTGGACATGCCTTTTCCCATCATATAGTTCCAGAAAATATCGATAACCCCACTCCCTCTAGGGTATGCCTTAGGTTGAAGGTTCAAATTGATTGACACATAACATGGCAACTAGATTTCAAACTACAGTCAAACCTGTATTAAGTGGACACCCTCAGCTCGGGACCCTGGCTAGTGTCCGCTTAATACAGGGTGTCCGCTGAAAACAGGTTCCCTTAGAATTTTGTATTAAAAGGGTCACATGAATACTCCTCAGTATTAAAGGCCTGGAAAGGGTCAAATACCATTCCTGTGAATGGAAAGGTGTTCGGCAGACCTGCTTAATACAGGAGTCCATTGAATTTTTTACAGTAAATTTTGGGGGGAAAGATGGGACTTGTCCTGCTGTCCGTTTAATAGAGGGTGTCCGCTTAATATGGGGTCCACTTAATACAGGTTTGACTGCAGAATCTGTAGTTTTTGCAATGATCATTGAATGATCATTTGTCTAGCTGCTAAGATCCACCTCAGCTAAATATCTACAGTGCTGCGCTACTGTTTCCAGTGCAGCAACAGTGACCCCTTTACACTTGCTTGCTGTGAGTACAGTCAGCTTACTGCAGTTCTGAGCAATCACAGACAGGTTCTCTTCAAACTAGTCACACTCGGTCAACATGCATCTAGCTGAAGAACTTGCAAATTACTGACATATCTTAGCACGTTATTTAACCCATCCTCTGTCAGGATAGACTCGTAAGGGACAAAATCCAAACGACCCACGCTCTTCAGGCATTGATTCACCCGTACTTTCCATGTTTTAGATACACGTCGACACAAACAAAGACATGGCAAATCTAGCCAATGAAGAATCTTGGAAATAGTCTCTGTTGGGAAAATTTGAAGCAGATCACGTATCGTTTCATTGCAAAGACGAGTATCCACCATACTTAAGAACATAGTGAGGAGCAAATTCTTATACCAGCTACCTGTTTTTGGTTGCTTTTGGTGCATAGTCTCCCGAGAGTCTTCATTAAAGAACGGAGACGTATTTAGTTGTAGCCTCCACATTTTTGCAACAATAGCGGACCACAAAATGCCGTCAGGTTAAAAACATTTCCCTTCTAAAATAGAGCAAAGACTTAGAGTGCGTTTGTGACAGGCGGCATCATACAGAGGAAAAAGACTGGGCGTAGAACTAGCACCTAGTACTGTGCAGCCACTTTCTTGCTTCCTTGAAGTAACGCCGTAATTGTTTTCTATCGATACTCAAAGTGTTTCTTAATGTTACAAAGTTTTCAACGTGTTAGCATTCAAAATTATTTTAGTGCACGTAATTAGTGTTCGGGCCCGCCCGCACCCAAAATGTTTTCGGGAGTTTTGAGCACCGGAAACCTGGGATTTCTAGCTCTGAGAAGCTGTTTTTGACGTTATAGACGTGTTAATGTTTGTACAGTATCAAAAGTGAAAATTTTAAGTGGTTTTCGAACTTTCAAACCGAAAAAACCAAATACAAGCATATTTTTGCCTATTTTCTCCTAAATACGAGCGCCTTTTGCCCAAATAATAATAATAATAATAATAATAATAATAATAATAATAATAATAATAATAATAATAATAACAATAATAATAATAATAATAACAGTAATAATAGAAAAAAATAAATAAAAATAAGCAACTTTCGGGGAACTTTTGGCGTTTTCGGGGGGGAGGGGCTTCTTTTGAGGAAATTTGGAGCAAGTTGTGGCTTTTCGTAACAGGAACTCACAAATTTCACATTTTAAAAATGTTGAGAGGTGATTTATCTCGAAGAAACAGACGCCATGTAATTATATTGAATAATAATGATAATAATAATAATAATAATAATAATAATAATAATACGTAGAAGAAATTTGTTAAACAATTTAACTATAAAACATTGCGATAAAATTGGTTAATCTTGGTTAAAAGTTTAAAATGCGACGACGTTCGCTTAACGTACGTCATTATCTGATAACATCAAATTAAACCTGTCTTTCAGACTAAGAAGATTGGCCAAGTTCTCGCTCTAAAAGAGAAGAAGCAATGCGTGGTATACAAATTTGAATGTAGTCTGTGCGACGCAGATTATGTCGGGTACACCACCCGACATTTACACCAGCGCATCAACGAACACAAACTGATTCTGCAATCGGGAGGCATCTTGAGGAACATGGTCTATCCAAGACTGATTTGGATAACAAACACTTCTCTGTTCTAAAGAAATGCAGATCAAAGTTTGATGGCCTAATTTTTGAAATCCTGAATTGAACCCTGGGTGAGTTAAATACTCAGAAAGACTCTATTCACGCCAAACTCTTTACGTGACTCTGCGTGTGAATACCTTATTGCAATATCATCACATATTTTTGCTTTTTTATAGTCGTTTCTATTTGTGGCGTAAACGCGATCCTGGTAATTCTATCTTTTTAAGAACATAGATCGTATCTTCGGCCGTCTAGACGGCTGCAAATACAAGGGCTAAGGTGTCTGAATAATGGGCATTTGGGAACAAAATGTGCATGGCACGCTTCTGTACCATTTTAAAACTAGCTTCTTAGGTATTCCGGGCGGCTGCTACTCCAAGCGACACAGCCGTACTCGAGCACTGACCTAATGAGTGAAAAGTATATCTGAGCTGATTTTTCAAAAGGTGGCTACACAGAGCCAAGAACTTCGACGCCTTGCGCTGGGTTAAACTTGAAGGGGGGTGGGTCAAGGACTGGCCTTTATGACCGATGGCATTAGAGGGGTCTGGAGTCTAAAGTGGGAGGGGTGGGGATGAAATGGCTGGTCATGTTGTCCCGACTGAATTTTTTCACCCTTTCTCCAGTCAAAGAGACCTCTTTTTTGAGGTCTCTAATGAACATGTCGGTTTCTTTTAGGGTGAAAGATTAATCTCAGGCTACCCCATAATACACTGGACTGTGAGAGGCTGCTGAACCAGCAGTCCAGCCAGCGTTGGATTTTAAGGGAGGGGTAACTTTAAGATGTAGGTCCTTTCACTTTGTGGCCACCTTTTGGAAAATCACCTCAGACACATGATCATTTCCTTACATTTCTTTGGGTTGAGATTCATGTTATTATTCGCAGCCCAGCTCGATATGGTGTTAAGTCGGTCAGCTTGCAGGGTATAGGGTGCATCAAAGGGGACACCTTCGGAGATAGAAGAAAGACCCTTGCAGTTATTTACGCAACTTGAGCAGTTGCGAAAAGAAAGCCTGAACAAAAAAATCAGGCTAGAACGGGATTCGAACCCATGACCTCTGCGATGCCGGTGCAGTGCTCTACCAACTGGGCTTGATAGCTCAATTGTTAGAGCACTGCGGCTCAGTTTGTAGTGTTGGTATGCACTGCAGATTTTGTGGGTTAAATGTAGATCTGAATTTTGAAGGATTTCTTTACATTTAACTGTCACTATATTAAAGCAGAGGTAAAATTCTTTCTTAATTAGACTAGTATAGCCTGTGATCATGTTTACTTTTTTAAAAAAAATAGCCTTATCAACAATAGCTTCTCGAGTTAAAATATAACTATACAAGAACAAACAAATTGTGTATCCACTTCTTTTAGTTGAATAGGTGTACGAATCATATACAAGGTAGTTAGTTTGTACTGTTTCTCGATTACATTCATGTATGCATCTCCGAGTTTTAAAAGTTTGCTTTAAAATAAACTCTTTAGATCCCGCAAGTCAAGGTTGTTCTCATTGTTGCACTGAGATCGTGGTTTGATCCTGTACCTCGAGAGAGCAACCGCTCTTTGCTGCGTTCGAGTTGCCCATTTGAGTTATAATTCCCCGCGTTGTCAGTTGTTCCAAGAGCCAGAGAATCATTAAGTCCATAGTTATCCAAAAAGGGGAAAAACTTTCCGTCACAGTTGGATGGCGACTCATCCACAGAAAAGAATTACCCGCTTCTTGATTAACCGGGTCCTGCAGGTGTATTGCACCTAACAAATCATCCATAGGACAAACATACATCTAGCAAACACTGTTTGTTTGCCTTTACCCGAGATTTCACAGTTTCATTCACTTCTCTATTTCGGTGCGTCTTGTCGTCTTACTAGCCTGCGACAGGGTGAACTGAATACGGTCACAGGCTACATAACAAAGGCTCTTTCACACAGCTTGCTTTGAAGTACCAGGTTTAACTGGCCAATCAAAGAGCATGTGATATTATTACTATCTACTGAGTTGCACGAAGTTGCCAAGAACTTCGTGAGCTCTCAGAGAGTTCGAAGGGCACTCGACAGCTCTTACTAAGTACGGGCTTTATGTAACAACTAAGTCAACGATTTATTTTTCAATGTTTTTAATCTGGCATTTTGCTCTTGTTCTGAAGAGTTCTTGGCGCTGTGCAGTAAATAACATGACAATCTAAGCTTCTTGGGATATGGAGATAAATTAACTAAATATTCCTTTGGATAATAAATAAATCGTATGTTTTTTTTTCATAGTATCACGACCAACAGTTGGTCGACAAAAACAATTCTCTTCATCTTTCTTTCATATTTTTTTTCTTGAAAACTTGTCGGAAGTTTCAACAAATTACAATACGTTTAAATATTCTATTATACACATCTTCCGAAAATATTGACTTCCTGTAAAAATACTTAGTACAAAATTAACGAGACAAATAGTATACAAAGCCGCATTTTACGATAAGGTCGCCCATGAAATGCGAGCAACACACCCTAATACATAGTCTGAAAGCCACGTTAAACAAACCCCCGATTACTTTTCGAAACGAACAATCAAGGATTCCCTCCCTCCCCACCCACCCCGCAATACTTTTGACTTCCCGTCATATACAGTGGCTAACGCGCAAATATGGCTAAGTTGATACTAGCTGATGCATTGAAATATTCTCTTTTTGTTTACTTGAGGCTGTACAAAATAAGCTTGACTTCAAATAATAAATAATTCACTTGGCTATAACAATTGAGAAAACTTTAACCTAAATAAACAAATAATGAAGACACAGAGGAGCTTCTATTGATCGCATGAACAAAACAAATGACCATAAAAAAATGACCATAAACATGACCGATCACAAAACGAAACCGCGACTAGAGTGGAAATACCGTAGAGACGGTGAAAGTTGCACAGAAATATCAATCTTGGAGAGAAGACGAATGGCGTGCATGTACGTTTACTGGACGAGAAAACCGAGCAGTAGAAGTATTATTCAATGATTTAGTTTGCTAACTAACTAATCTAGCGTGACTACTTCGATCCTCCGTCCGTATTCTGAGAACGGATCGCTGCCAAAAAAGTTCATGAGATTCCTATCTTCGTAGTCGCTCACATAAACACAGTCTTCCTTCATCACATCTTGCTGAATAGAGTCTCTCAGCTGCCTTGACTTGCGTACAAGATTCTGCAGCTGAACTGTGCCCATTTCCGACAGCTTCATGCGGATCTTGTTGAAGTCTGAGCGGCATCCAGTCTCCAAAAACCTAAAAGAGAACGAGGCATTTACAATCAGAAGAAAGAAGACACAAAGGCTCACAATATGACAACGATCTAAGTTTACAAAAGCTACTAACAATGCTAGGAGGCAACGTACAAATGTTAACACCGACAGTGTGGTCTGCACCTGATCTGAGAAGGAAACCACAATCTTAGTTACGGCACGTAGACAGAACCCGCAAGAAACCACCCACACTATTTATATAGTTTAGCTCCACACAGCCAAAGTGCATGTGGAATTGAGAGAAAAGGCGATGGAAGAAATGTAACAAAAACGAACACAGAAAGAGCAAATAATGTATAACGGAATAGTACTGCAAAATTAATCCTTAACCAGCCGCCGTTCAAGGGTCGGGCCATTTGTGACATTTTGTGTCGACAAGACTTGCAACCAATTTTACACGAAAAAGAGCTTTCTTTTGCGGTCTCTACAGTGAAAAGAATAATTAAACTAGATGTTTAACCAAACTAGCTTTTGTTAAAACTGCGTAATAGTTTAGCGGGAAGCTTGGAAGAGTGAAGTTGTTGTGTAGGCCGACACTTAACGCAAGAGGAAAAACAAGTATCGGCATATTCATTTGTGTGGGATGCCATATCCGAGTCTCGGAAATGGTGTACCCAAAACAACAGTGACGATGTGGATCTAAGCTCAAAACAAAACCAGCGAGCGGAACGCGGCTGTCTTGCATTTGAGTTGATGTGTACTTGAGCCCTGCAGTCCACCGCTAATGTTACAATACTATGACAAATGAACTAACCGAATTATTTTGAGAGAGATCACGACTACAGCAGGTGTAGACATCACCTGTACTCAATTTTCTCTTGAAACAAGCCCTAAATCCTTACCTCTGAACCAAGCTTGACACGCAGTCCGCAGAAAAATGAGAGGAGGAAAGTTCTGAAGATAAACACGCTGGTCTGAGTGGCCTCATAACGTAATCTCCAAGGAGCGTATGCAACCAACTGTTGTCCTTGAACCAAGCCACCACGATCTCTTTCCTTTCAAAGTACATTTTCAATCGAGAAAAGTCTTCCAAATTTCCTTTCTCAAGAAATTCCCTGTCCAAAAAACGAAACAAAGATAAGGGTGAGCGAATTTCTCTGCATGTTCAACTTCTTTTGCGCCATTTTCTTCAATCTGAGAACACTAAACGAGCTTAGTATGGAACGAAAAGAGGTGACAAGATATTTGAAACAACAAGTGGCAAGAAAAAACCAAAGGGAAGTTCGTTCCTTAAAGACAAATAAAAACGCCCAAGTGATTCCCTTGACAACATAGAATTGAAACCTCTCGTGCCAATATCTACCCCTATGCATTCCATTAACATACTTGAACGTTAAGAACGCTCAAAAAAGAGCATGAAAACCCTAATATCAGAAATTTAAAGCTTCGGGAACGATACTGAAACATGCCAGTCATAATTGTCGATACGATAACCAGTGTTGTTAAATATTATAATGTAAAACAAGTAATTTTTAGAGACTATTCTGTTGCGACTCATTCCAAAAATGGTCAATATAAAGTGCCCTCAGGGAAGGTAGCATCTTTTTAAGTCTGATTGGCAACAGTATAAGAATCCTTATAAATTCTTCCAACTTCGCTCAATCCACGTCAGATCAAAAACATATCGGCAGACTATTGACTGGGTTTGATACAGTCAGTAAATCACTCGATAAACACAACTTGGTAACCAAAAACAAACATTCGGATCACAGAGAAGACTGGAATTGTAGAATCCTCTCGAGCATAAGGACAAAAATGCTACTCGCCAAATATTCCAAGCGTCACAGCTTACGTAGACGAGGACGTGACGAGGAAAACAAAATGGTTTAATCGTTCTTTCACTAATATAACGCTACTACAGTCAAGCACTTGAATAGCTGTCAAGTTTGGATATTAAGGAATCGGACTTGACAAAGGACGTTCTACCTGAATGGCAAAAGTGAATAGTTTTCTATCGACTTCATGTCGCAAATACACTGCTTATCACAACAACACTCATCTCAATCCCCCAGAGCGATTCATAAAACACTAGACTTGCATGTCCAAGAACCAAAGAATGTTATGACTACGACTTCCTAGCAATGTTGTGCTTGCGGGTTTCAAATATCACTAATTACATCTCAATTATTTGCCAGAAGCTCGATATCGCGGATGATTAAAATACATATAAGAGATACACACTCAACGAGGTGTTTGAAAGGGTTTTGTGATACTCCTTGTTAAGCACACGACCGAAAGCAAATACGTTTAAGTGACGAACTAACGAGCTGGAAATGCAATATAAGTGTTTGTTGATTATGTGCTAATGTGCGATACCAAAGTCTTGCCGCCGCCTACATAAAAAAAAAAAAACCACGGACTTGTTTGAGTGATTCTAAAGGTTCAAACGCCCGGTTTCGGAGATTATAACATTTCGCGACAAAATGAGCAATTGTTGTGAACATTGTGAAAAACAAAGACACAGCATTGTTCATTTCTCTTGTACTTGCCACCTTTTTATGTCCTTAAACTACTCGAAAGCACATGTAGCGTGGTGCTCGTAATGAAAGCCATTGAATTGAAACACTTATATGCTTATGCAAGTAAATACAAAGGCTCCCTTCACCTTGTCTCAAGTGGTTCATTAATTAAAATAGAAACGACACAATCTCAATACCATCAGCTGCTTTAGTTTAGAAACACTGCCTGATTTGTGGTCTAATTTGAAATTTGCGGTTGAAATAGCTATTCAACATTTACAACACCCGGTTGGGCATGCTTCCTTCTCCCTCCCGCATTTTCTAAGCAGGCAGTATAGTGAACAAGAATTGTATTTGTCTTGTTCACTAGCTTTGCCAATGAACTATAAGGGGCTGTTGCTGTGGTAACTGAGTTAGCCGATCTCACCAAAATCCAAGTTACCTTCCAAAGCCAATGCTGTTCCGATTATAATAAAAAAGTCATCAAATTGTTTTGTTCGAGGCGAGGTAATCAATCACAGCGATTGGCCATTGAATACGCATTCTAAAACAACCAATAGTGTTGCTAACCATGAACAGGCGGTGTTTGACAAAGCTTTTCAGAAAACCAAACAATTGCGACATCAAATGGAAGAAACAAATACATTTCCTATTTAAAGGAACTTAATTTCTCCACTTACATGTATGTTGAATCTACAGCAGCTACAAAACTCAATTTTCTACTGATCATATTCCTCATTTTTGTCTTGTGATGTAATTCTAAATACAGCTCCCAATATCCCCTGAGGCAACTCAGACAAATATATTTTTCAATTTACCGACACATACCAGGAGGTGCAGGTAGGGATAAGCTGTGACTTTTGCATGTACCAAATATTGGTTTCACCAACCCACAGTGAGCCATATTGTATCTCTGATATAAATAAGCAGGAGGGAATATGAATGGGATGTGACTAAGGAGCCTGTCCGCTGCTCTTCTCACGTAGGACAGCAACCAGCTTCCAGCCCTAATTACTGAAAATCTTACCTGTCTCTGAAGCTACCAACCAGATACTCACTATATAGCTATTATAGGTTGAATGAAACAGGCTCCTTACCTATAGCACTTATGCCGTCTCACAACTGATGAAGGCCTGTGTTCCTTTCTGTACGCGGTGCCTTTTCGGTTTTGCCATACCCATACTTCATGAAGTCTTTCAACATATGGCTTTGCTTTACTCATAAAATCATTCACTGTTAACTCGATCTCTTCTGCATGTCTTGATAGCTGTAGAGCAATTGTTTATAGAATATTGTCACTAAAGAATAAGACAGGTTCATGTCATAGCACCTAGTCCGATTCTATCTAGTGATGGATCAAGGAGAGAGAATTTGATCACCAAAATTACACCAGCTGATAACTCAACAGCTGCTTATTTAACTAGAGGGGTGCAGTAAGGCCTCTCTGGTTGTTAGCAGCACACATTTTGGTGCTGGGCAAATAACTGTTTGGGTCCACTTCACAATGGGGAAGCCATCTGTAGGGCCCGATTGTTCAAAGACTGATAAAGTTAATCCTGGGTTAACACAAACTTTGATTTGAGGTTCTTTAAACAGACTTTTGTCCCTCAGTGTTGACCGAGACTTCTCTTTACCATTGATTACTGGTAGCTTGAATACAGCATTGAAAATCACATATAATGAGCAAGATGAAACTTCAGTTAAATTCTAATAATTTATGAATTAGCAGTAATTGCTTTTGAACAGCCAGGCCCTGTTAACTAAAACTGAAAACAAAACTAGGGCCGTCAATAAGGGCCAGGGCTGGAGATTGTGAGGGGATTATTATTAGTGGCTAGTATGAGTGGGAACCGTGGCTACTTTGACAGAAAAACAAAGCATTGACACCACTAAGAGAAAAGAATCCCTGGCTACTTTTTTCACTTCGAAACTCACTTCAAAACTTAGCAACAGCTTTGGAAAACTATTCAAAAAAATTACTCAAGAAAGTACGACTCGAGAGCTTCTTGAGCAGATTGCGGAGCAGCTGAAATGTCCTTCCTAGCGTTTTCTTCAAACACTGGGGATGGCCACTTTTCTTAGACAAAAGTAATATTTTGTATTTACAGGGAGGCATACACTAATCACAAACTTGTTACTTTTGTAAGTTAGCTGAGCCTCCAAGATTTCAGATTACAAAATAACAATATTACTTGACAAATTAAAGCATGTCCACGTGTAACAGGTTCACATATTATAACCCACAATTACAGCAAAAAGTGTGGGGATGAATATACATTTAACTCTTGAACTCCACCAAAAAACAAGAAAGACAACAGAAATGTTGCTGCAGTGCCTCCTCACCTCTCCATTGACGTACTCAAGACATGCTCTGTAATCCTCAGCAACCATTTCACCTTGCCGTGGTACCCATAGTTTGATGCTCTTGGCATCTAACCAGTTCTTGAAGTAACCACAGAAATCTGCATACGCTTTGACAGTCTGAAAACCACCTTTCAGATGCCCATCTATGTACATTGCTGTGATCTGATATACAAAAACCAAGAAGTCCTGTTAAAAGCTGATAGCAGCTGGTCCGTAAAGAAATTGTGAGTTTATCATTCATGCCTGCTTGCGGCAACTAATTAGCATGAAAAAAAGTGAGAAGAGACAATGTGCAAGTGAACACCCAGAGCCCTAGGAAAAGACAGTGTGCACAGTCACAATGACAAATTATAGTATAATATATACACAAGCAAACATGACCAGGATTAAAGTGTGGCTGACAAGACAACATTATTTTATTAACTAGGAAATCCTGCTTTAAATGTTGATCACCCAAGCTACCACTGTCTGTAAGCTCAAGGTTTTACATCATTACTACAGATTACTATTACACTGTATTACACACTACTGAACCATGAATGAATTCAAATATGTCAAATGGTTTGACACTGAAAAAAAATGCTAGAAGCAAACATTTTGTAAAAACACTGAAAGACCTTTCAACTTACAAGTTTGTAATTTAGAGCTTTTAATTATAGGTCTTCATCATTATGATGGAGTGACAAAGCACAGCAGTGAATTATAAAAGTCCAAAACTATGGAAATGTACCAGGCATTCAAGAAAACAGTAAAGGGAAGCATAATTGACAGGATTGTCTACATGGTCCTTCCCTATGTTGGGGTCTCTGTGGGAATACCACCCTTCCAGAAATAGTCTTTTATGATAATTTCTTGCTCTGCCAACTATGTTAACATTTTCAAAATCCACGTTATGATGGTGTTGATGTATGCGCATGCTGCCTAATCTTTGAATTGGAGTCAAAAGTACAAACTGCTCTTTGGTGTTCTGAAATTCGAGTGATTAGTTGCAGTCTAACATCATCTTAAATGTTGATGTACCTGGTGTAGCATGTAGCTGTGGGTCACTCTCGGCATGTGCTCTGTCAGTGCTTTGAGTGCCTTGCGATTTCCTGCATCCCTGTCCTCTAAAAATTGATACCATTTCTGTTGCCGAGAAGAGTGTAAAGAAAGTTGAAAGTGTTCCTCAAGAGCTTGCCGATTTCTCAGACATCGCTTGAGAACATAAGTCTGCATTTGCCTGATTCCTCCATGTTTCCTAACAAAAAGTTTATATAAACTAGTCCATTCATAGTAATTAGATGGGTAGTCTTCCTGAATGTCTCTTTCTGCAAAGTACAACAAAAGTAGTATATCATCAACAAAAAAAATTACAACTTTTAAGATAGTGCACTAACTTAATGACTACAAGGAATAAGATGCCAAAACTGCCTAAGTTTACCAAGACATCACAAGACACAACAGGATTTAAAACAGCATTTACAAAACTTTTAACTGGAATTCGTAGGTCATCCTTAAATATTGATTCTTGTAGCACTGTGCCTAAGGGATATGCTATATTGAAAGCTGGTACTAGTGTGTATGCCATACCAATTTACAGCTACATAAAGGCCAGAGATCCTCATTTAACAAGCCCTTATGGCTTTGACGAGGATTGCTTGCCTCTATTCAGCCAAAGTTCTGTATTAATGTGATAACATTGTATTAATTTTGTTAAATGGCAAACTTTATTAAATAAATATATAAACAAATAAATTAAAGTTTTTGAGTAAAGGAATTACAGTGTATATGAAGAGCAGTACCCATAATTACACTTTGGAAAAAGAGAGCTTGAATAACAAACAGCAAGGTTTCTATCCAGGCTGACAGTGTCTAAAACATCATGTAAGGGAGGTAGATGTCCCTTAAATCTAATGTACAGTAAAGAGTTTTGTCACTACTATCAGAGCAATAAACAACCCCACAGCTGGTTCAAGTCTATTTTTAACACAGACAAAGAAGCTTGATAATTCTGTGAGATTGTTTGGCACCAATGGATACCACAACCTTTTCTGGTTACCCCCTCCCCCAAGAAATTCCTATGTCTACCATTGGTGTGGTCATATTAATGGCTCCATTGTACCAGGACACCATTAACTAAGCTGTTTTTGTGTTTGAAATAGACATGCTGTCTAATGCCCAGTTCAAAGACAAATTTCAGGAGTAATGGCATCATTGTATCAGGAGAATTGAAACCTAGGTCACAAAGCTTCCATAAGACAGGACATTAAACTGACCTCTATCTGATTCATGGTAATTGGACTCTAGTTCTTCGTCTGTCAATCCCCAAATTGATTTTGCTTGGCTCGCAGTTAAATGACTAACACTCTGAGAAGGTGGTACAGGGTTCAGCAAATACCAAACTATGACAGAAGTTTTGAGTTGACTAACTGGTCTGAAAAAATTGTGATCATTCTTAAGAACTTCAGCTTTGTAGAACATTTCATAGAGGTAAATAAAAGTATACTCGGGCCATCTTGTTCTGAGACCAAAATCCACCTGGAAGAAAAAAAAAACATTGAAAAATAATAATTCAAGACAAAACAAGATTATAAGTTCTTAGTAAGCATTTGCAGCCTTTTTAAAAGCAGACCTCCAACAACAACCAGGCTAACAAGATCAAAACACTGACAGCTGTTCTGTAAAATTGTAAACATTTATAGCAACATCATTTCCAGATTTCTCAGCAAGCTTAGCACTCACTGTGATGGATTTCAACAGTATCTGCTGGCCATGATTGGATGCTTTCACTAACATTGACAGAACTAATACAAAGTTGTCTAGTACATACAATAGGATCTATTAGGCTCTATATAGATATTTTGGCTGTTTAATTTAATAATAACAAGATTTGAAAGAATTTGCTAAAACAAAACAGTAAACAAACACTAATGACAGATGGAAGCTGAACAGTTGTGCATCCTGCACTTATTTCAAAACTCCACATGTGAACAGCAAAAATAGCAACAGCATCATTCAAATACTTGCAGCTTAAAAACAGGACAGTATTTCAGAAGCATCAAGATTGGAGCAAGGGGGAAAGCACATCTGACATTAACAATTTGCCACAGCCACAAGTAAACAACAGGGAAATAAACCTAATTCATGTGATTTTGTGCAGAGTATAATAAAAATAAAAAGTAGAGTGACAAGAAAGTCTAAAGTGTCTCATGGAAATTAAAGTCAGTTCTAGTTCTTTCATGTGGATAATCAGCTAAGAACATGCTGTAGAAAAATGTATTTTGTGCAGGTATACATGAAAACTGATTCAATTCCAAACTCTCCTCACTTCATGCTCAGAAAAAATAACTTTAAAATAAAAAAAAAGCCTGGAACAATGTTATGACCATAAAATGTCATTGCATGTAAGAATTAATATTCCCAATGACTCGGTATGATGGCCAGAAAAGAATGTGGAATACAAATTCTCACACAGGTTATGTTACTGTACAGCTTGGGCAAGTGCAGATAAGTTCTTAATCTACTTATTAGCTTAAATTTTTTGTTGTCGGAATGAAAAGTTCCTCGCGGGTTTCGTTTCCCCTTCGGGATTAAAATGCTTTTTTTTTTTACTATACTGTGGAGAAAAACGAAAATTTTGAGCGGTGAAAGCACAGCGAATCAATAATAGCCTTTGGGAAAACCCCTAATGAGCTGAAAACGGCTGCACGAAGACCGAGGAAACCTTTTCTCGCATTGTACTGACAAAATCACATGAACAAGGAAATGGCCGTAAGATAAACAACAAAATTGTCTTCCTTGCTTTGGAAGAAAAAAAATTATCTGCAATTAGCGAGTAGCAGGGAATTAAACAGAGAAAGAGTGAATGTATTTGGCTGGCAAAACGTGATACAGCAGCTGCCGTGGAACTGGCCAATGCAACACAAAACAATCGATTCCGGTTCCGATAATATCGCGTAAATTTCCTTTCAAAAAGCCTCAATTTATTTATTCATGTCCGCTTGTTCAAAAAAGCTGTGCATATTTCTCCACTTGGACAAGCTCTTGTACCATGGAAAATCAACATTGTGTTTACAAAAGCCACTGAAAGCTCTGTCTACTGTCTCGGGAACGAAAGCGAACTGGAGTCGAAATGGGAAATGGCGGGACCCAGTTTTGAGCTAGAAAATGACAGAGAGCTCACGCGACAAAGTATTACAAGAAGGCAGGACTACTCCTTCGCAGTAATTCAACACAAGCCGTCTATTCAACTCCAACCACTTGGATTCACTGAAATCGATCTGTTCATTACCATTTCAATAACCCACCAACATTACATGAAACAAGGCACGCCGACACCCTCGCTCCTTCCTCCCAACCCGGATACGCCGGGCGGCGTGTGAATACAACTCACGGCTTTGATCGTTACTCTTCTACTCGAAAGATTCTATCGTCCTATTTGCCCTACACCTTGAAAGGAACATATCCAAAAGAAATAAAAGCTCGAATTTCTTGACAGCTTTCATATCTTGAATAATATATTAGACCTTAATGAAAGCATTTGCCCTCTTCGTCACTCGAATGTTTATAACGCACGAATTCTGCAACATATCAAAACCTATAGACTGCCCAAGCAATCTGTAATCAGTGGTACTCTCAATGTCGAATTCGGTGACATCTGGGCGAAGAAAGGCCGAAATTGTGCCCAAACGGGTACTACTACCACATGGCATTTGAGAATCGGAAATGAAAAATGTGAAACGTTTCGGTACTTCTGGAGCGAATGAAAGCACAAAGAAAAGAGAACGCCATTACAACATTATAACATGGTAATTTCCGTGTGATTTTTCGACCGAAAAATAGTAAGAGTCCCGAAATTTACCCTTCCAAACAAAGATCTTCCGACGAGTACCGGTTGCAGTGAATGGACTATTCTCATCTATACGGTAAAAGTAGGGGTGGCGTTCTCTTTATGTCGACTCGAAAGGACCAAACGAAACGCGCAGAATTACAGGTAAACTCATAACGAAACGACTTAAATCCAGAAACAAGGATTTGGTCGGTTAAAACTAACAAAACAATTCAAAAATACAACTCACCCTACATCGATGACGCCATATGAGATCCGAGAGGCAGAGTCGATGAAATAGTCGGCAAGTTTTGCCCAACATAACAAGACTCCTGAAGTCCAAATACTCCAAAATAAGTACAAGAACTTCCTCGCTCAAATGAGTCAATAAGGATGGCGGCAAAATAATACGAGACTCCATCTCCTCGGGTTGAAATATCCTTGTGTTGGTTGATAATCTATGTAAAGGCGGTACGCAGTAAGTCAACCTCCCAGAGCTGGCGTTTCGGCAACTATGGGCGAATTTTTTCGCTTTGGGTGGACAAAGATTTGAGTCCAACATGGTTGATGGCATTCTATTCTCAACGGACCACAGTTACGAAGGGACCCAAATGACTGCGGTCGACATAAAAGCTCTAGATAAATAGAAAAACATAAAGGATACCTCCCTGCTAATGACACAATATCTCTAAGACTAAGAAGGAAGCTTTGTTGTTTTTATATTCTTTTGACACGTGCATTTCCCGTTGCATTACGCATGCTCATATCGGACCTGCCATGTTGCGAGCCAATCACGTTTGCCGGCGCGTGTTTAGAATTCTTGCTACGTTGGGCTGGTGCTCCTAATAAAACATAATTATCACAGCTATCTTCACGAAATAGAAAATAGAATACACATGCACTAGCAAGCGGAACAAGGGACTAAAGCTAGCGGAACAACGCATCACAGCGTATAGAAGCACTGACCCTTGGGCTCTGCTGATTCGTGTCTATGCACCCGGTTCGGTGAATCTAGAAAGAACTAGAGAGTTGGACGAGTGGACAAGGCATCTCATATGCCTCGAAACATAATCCCTGAGTTTATAATTTATTTAACTTTGCTCTTGTTTCTCAAATGCGGTGCATTACAGGCCTAAGCTAGATTCTTTAGAGGACTGGTTAGCAGAGATAGAATTCGTTTCGTTGTCTTTCTAAACGGGTAACTTGGTGCGGTCGCTTCGGGGTAACGCTTTCCGTCGGTTGCGACGCAACCAAGCAGTGAGTCAGGGCTTTCAGAGGGCAAGAAGAGAGAAACCGCCACAATCACTTTCCTTCAGAGCAAATCTCTGTAATTCAAGGTACAGTTTAATGCGCCTTGAAATAAACGCGCTGAAATGCTCAACTTTCCCTTTAGTTTTTCTTCGCAAGGAATAATACAAAGTAAAATGTGTCAAAACACCAGAGCGAACCGCTCCAAGTAAACTGCAGAAAACATCGATGACGTCAAACGTACACAAGTCCACGCAAATCTTTATTCAAGGAACCAACGTAAGTTGGGGAGGTTAGTCAGCCCGACAGAGAAAAGGAGTTTGGCAACACCGAAAGAAATGTATATTGCATCAATTCCAGAATGTAAATGACAATATAGCCACCTTTTAGCCTAAAGGCCTCTTTGAATTGAAAAATTCTTTCCAATATTCTTCACAGAAATATAACCGCCCTTCGGCGGATACAAGTTTTCACAATTCCTGGCGCTTAAGCGAGTCCAAACGCGTTTAGGTCGACAGCTATTCCAAGAGGAGAAGCAAAATTTCTTGGCAAACAGAAAACGAGATGGCCTTTGATGATTCGTTGAAAAACACCTGAACCAATCACACAGCTGACGGGCCTTCCATTGTGGTTTTATTCTTTGTTCAGCTAATAAATGAAAAGTGAAATTTTAATTACTTCCCTCGACGCTGTCACTCGTTATATTGGAACAGTGTTCGTGCAAATTTATCTTGAGCTAGCAGGCCAGCCAGTGACACATTGCATCAATTAGCTAAACCGACTCACTCGCCACCATAACCGCGGATACAGAAGCGCTTGTTCCCCGGCCAATGAAGTGCTCACGTGGTTTTATTTCCACCACAGGGGCAGCTGTGCTTGTAGCCTTGCGCTTCAGCTTTTGTCACGAAAACAGGTAGATAGGCCGCCATTGAAAGGAAAAAATAGAAGAAATAATTTGTAAAATTAAACATAGTATTGAGCCGTGGGCTTGGCTACTAACAAAGGCATTATCATTAAAATTCGAGGGCTGGAGCCTTAATGCCCAAACTTCTTCAGTAAGATGGGCTGGGTGGCTAAGCCAAACATGCAAATCAACCTTTGGACTGATAAACTGCTGAGTCTACTACCAAAACGGACGGTGTAAAAGCAAGTCCTAAAAAATCGCATAACGTTACGCGGTGTTGGCGGACTCAAAGTGGTCGAAAATTTGCATCTCCAAAGGTCGTTAGTATTGTAAACACGGGTATAATTGTGTTAGACATCACTCGGTCCGGCCTTGAGAAATAAGCGCAAACGCGGCACGTTCTATTAATATTTAACGCATCTACGTGACGTCATTCCATTTGATAAATGCGTAATGATTGTGGCCATTGAGATGACTAATGGCCAACCATAGGGAGTCGGGTATTAGCAATACGAGCACCAACTTATTGCGACTTTTATAGGTGATATTGGTCCGCACAGCTGGTAAGTGGCCTTACCAGTCTCGCTTAGCACTTGGCCATTGGCTTACACTACGCACCATATGATCTTTCAAGTATGAAGTTTCAAGGACTTTGTTTTGAGGTTGTTTCCCGAAAAGGCTGGTTAAACTGTACAACTACAGGAAAAGAAAAGTGTTCTAGATTGGACACACAAAGACACTTAAACGGGTAGATGGCACCGTTGAACAAAACAGAAACAAGATCAAAGCCGGAGTGACATGACAAGTTTCGCAAGCCTGTTTGAATATGAATACAACAGGTCTTTCATAACCGCTACTTAGCAAAATGATTATTTCTGCTAAGTTGAAAGTAAAAATAAATAAAGCACCGGAGAGATTCGAATTCATCCGCACTCAAAGCATGATTAGAATATCAAGACAAAGCTCCGCCAATCAGCGTTCTTCTGGGCTGGTATAAAACTCATCAAAACAAATTATTCTTTTCTTAGCTTGGCTTATATTTTGTTCTTCGTTTAATCATCAGTTGAAAAAAGAAACAAAAAGATGGATTGATTGCACTCTTTGGCTCTTCCAAACACTCTCAGAAATCCATGGAAACCACAATTAACTGAGAAAGAATGATTAAAATTAATCAGCAGCCTGGGGCGATATTACAAGACCTGGCTCACGAAACAGCTAACATCCATAATTCGCCATGAACAGAGCAGATTCGCTCATGACAAGCCATGGCTTCAACAACAAATTTTTAGACTTTCGGTTTGCTTTTCACGTTTTTCCATTTTAATCCACTTTCGTCACTTGGGACTTCCGTTGATAATCAAAGCTTTAGCGCAGCGCTTAATCTTGAGATTCTAAAACGGAAAACATCCGAGACACACCCCTGCGACAACTTCCTTACCAACAGTTCTTCGGAGCTAAAAAGAATATTCAATGTATTCAGTGTAAACAAATAGATTGCAATTATATGCCGAGAAAAGCAGAAACAGTCCGAACAAAGAGCAGGAGAGGCTAGCATATTTCCTCAATGAGGCCATGAAAGGATGGCACGTGCTTGGGCACCAATCAGTGGTATTCGCCTGTCTTTATTTTAGGAACTGATTTACTGAATATACGTCGATTCATGTCCGATCTCATTAAATATATACTCATTAGAGAGGTTGTCTTTCAAAACAAAATATAAAATATGTTGAAACCAAGTATTAATGGTAAGGTTAAACCAGCGCAAACCACATGAATGTTAACGACATTTTTGCTGAATGTCGTTTTTCCCTTTCTCTTCGCATTTTCATGCGGCGGTTTCCAAATGACAGGGTCTTTTTTACCACAAAAATGTTTCACTAAGTCATCTGGCAAAGGGTTTGATCTCTGAACAAACCGACAACTTGCGTCGATACTGAAATGTTATACTTTCTCCGCCAAACATCTTGGAATATGTCGTCCTCCTCCTACCCCGAGGGGGTACTCCTCGGAATTTTTGGTCGGGGGGGGGAGGGTGCGGCTCGGTTCCCCAAACCCTGACCATATTTCAGATCAAACTAAATATGTAGTTGCTCTAAGAGTGGATAACTCTACCCAGTGGATAAAACTGCACTCCAACCAAAACATTTTATCCATTGGATAGGGATTTAGCCACTGGATAGACTTGTCTGCTCTTTGAACAACCAGGACCGGGCCAGGGGACCGTTTCTCGAAAGAACCGATAACTTACCGGGCCCGATAAGTATATTTTTAAATATTTTTTCGCCGATTACACAATGATTACAGACATGGTACTTGGCCCAAAATTTAGTATTCAAAGCTAACAAAAATTGACTTCTGTTAAGAAACATTTATCACCAAAGACACTTATCGGGCCCGGTAAGTTACCGGGACTTTCGAGAAACGGGCCCCAGGCCTGTAAAATTCATACCCGTTTCTGTAAAATCTATAACCGTTTTCAGACTTTCAGACCAAAATGGTTAAAATTTATACCCATTGGTATTTCAGACCAAAAAAGGCGCGAAACCGTTACTACCTCTACCTACAGAGGATATAAAGGGGAGTACACCTCCCCCGCCCCGGCCAGGAGCCCATGATTTGCCACAACCTAACATGACCAAACTGAGGGTGATCACGTTGAAACCCGACTGGGAAAAGAAACTTTCTGATTCAACTGCAATGCACTCACACATGCGCCAAAAACATGACGAAAGGAACCTGGTAAAATGAACTAGTCTTGGTTGCCGGCACTAACGGAATCCAAGTGCGCACGTTTAATAAACTAGACAAGTAATCTGGTGATCACCGTAATTGGTGAGGAATCTTGACCGACCTGATCGGCTTGTCCTTTTATGCATTAAAAATAAGTAACTTTGTTTGGAAGGACCACCGCGACAAAATAGACGCATCGGATCCTGTAGTATCTAATCCGAATTGTAGAACAAATTATGGAAGAAATAGCAAATTCGACAGTTAATGGGGAGATATATGAATTATTCCAAAATTTCGAAAGGGACGGCCTCTCTTCTTCAGAGCATAACAGAGACCTGAAAAACAAAGGAACCTGCCTTTTCATGGTGCCGGGGAGATTGTGGGCAAGTTGCTTGTTTACACCTGGGGGCCCCAGTAGTCAGTCATAGAGCGGATAACTTTATCCACTGGATAAGTCGCTATCCAGCGGAGCAAATGTACTCCAACCAATGCTTTTGGCAAGTTTTCCACACAATCCCATTCTTAAATTGACATATCCTTCTACTCTATTCACAAATAATAGGGCTATCGTGAAAATCTTGCACACATTTTAACTGCCGGATGGCGAACTATCCAGTGGATAAAATTATCCGCCCTTTGAACAACTGGATGTATAATTTCTTGCCGTCAACCTGGCTTGTGTTGAATTTTCAAGATGTCGGTAGGTCTGTTGAAAAACTAAGGCCTGTTTCTTACCGCCATGACTCAATAACAAAAAAACATAATGATCTTAATTTTACTCTCGGTATCTCAGAAGTGAAGTATCAGGGAACTCAGATACATTCCGTGGATATATTTTACGCTTTTACAAATTTTCTCATTTTTGTTTCTTGGCGTTCTTCTTTTCTCCTTTACATTGTCGTGTATTCCTGGCCACACATGTATAGGCTCTCGACGGTAGAAGTGTAACTTCACGTGTCTTGTACAGCAACAAGATTGAAATGATTTATGGCAGTTTTTGAAAGGCGAAAATGGCGGTCATATATTTTTAAAAAGGTAAAGAATTAGAACAACGCTCAGTCACTTGGCTAGTCACGTCCCTATGTGGTCAACATCTGGGAAATGAAATCTCTCCTGTACAGTTTCGCGACGCGTCGGATATAGCTTTTAATCTAATAACTGACGCTAATACAAGGAATTAGTTTTTAATAATCTTTTCATATTTCCACTTGCGCCGAGTCTCCTCCGTTCGTGGGAGCCCCGGCTTGAGGAACTGACACGCACGTGTACTAAACAGAGTCGGGCGTAGAATTGACCAGCAAGTCCTGAACCACAGGCACCGAAAAGTTTACTGCACGCAAGTTAAAATTAATGTAGCCGTCCAGGCAATGTAGGCGGTGAAGCTGAAACTCAAGGACGTAAAGCGGATTAAATGCTCCTACTCTTGACACCGTCAACTCTCGACGAAAGACGCGCGTAGGTAGACAGCGGTGTGGCTATTTACAGTAAACGTGCCTTCTTTTTGTTGATTCTCGCAACCTAAGACCTCTGCAAGCTAATATGCCTTCTCATCTCGAGAATTCGAGTATTCTGAAAAGCTCGTGTTTTGAAATATCTTAGACGATATATTTGTGCTAGATAAACATATTAACCCTCGTGCTTCGCATTCTCCCCGTTTTGGTGCTTTATACCAAGAATACTGACAGCGTACTTTTAAGGTTTTCCTGTTTTATACTGTGAAATCTTTCATGTTCTTAACATATTTGACATTTTACCATCAATACTAAGACCGCACTTAATATATTTTTGTCAATGATAAAATCCTTGTGTTTATATTAATGACTTTAATGAGCGGCAAAAGCGAAGCATTGTCCTAAAAATGCTTCACATGCCTGTAATCCTTCTCGAGTAAGTATTTGTTTCTCATTTGTTTGTGATAAAATGCAACAAATAGTCATCGTGACTGCGTGCGTTGTTCAAAACATTCTCGAAAACACAGTTGGCAGAGAAAACGTGACGCTATGTGTGTTACACAGGATCGCTCACCCGACCTTAACCCCCACTTCCTGCGTCATTCACACTTCCGGTGCTGGATACAATGGTACTGCACAGCGGCACAACCATGACGTGACGTCATTCCAACATGGCTGACGAACGTGGGCTTGATGTAAACAAAGCTCACTTCTGCGAAGTGGAAAGACTATCACTGCTTTGTGACCCTGAAAAACTACGAATTCATCTTTTCAACCGCACAGAACCAGCAATATTTAATGGTGCAGCGTCGCAATGGGCGTGTTCTGGATGGACGCCTGAATTTTTGGCTTCTGAACTTGGTGAACTGCGAACAACGTTCAGATTTTTTTCTCTCGAAAAATCGTCGGAAAATAATGAAACTTTTGACAAAAGAGCATTCATGGAAACAGAGTGTGAGTTCGAAAAGGCGAACTTTACAGAGTTTATTCAATGGTTGAATGGCTGCATGGAAAAATCAGGACGTTTGTCGCGTTTCCAAAGGTATTAATCTGTTAATTGTGATAAAATTGAGCTTCAACAATGTCCTGTGGCTAGGGTGTGTCGAGCCAGTATAACAACAATAGTAAATTTCAAGCCCAATCTCAGCTGATCTTGACCTTAAACATGAACGCAAACAAACAAATTATCCTATACCTCTCAGGTGCCCTGACAATGAACGTGTCAACCAAGGCACCTTTTAGGGTGTAAACATAAGCTTATATTGATTCCTTTCTGGTTAATTATTTTAATTATCGTTGAAATATTGTCCGAGTGTAGTACACCATCAACAACACTACCAGAGAAGGGAAAATGCCTTTCAGCGAATGAAAATCGACAAGTCTCCTAGAAAAATGTGCGTTATATTGCCCGGGTTTTCACAGGAGTTGACAAGAAGACAGTGTGCCGCCACTATGGTTAAATTTGCATAAATCAATCCAGGCTGCGTGTTTCCTTTCATAAAATTTGTACCCAAAATAGTTATCAATTTTGGTGAAAGAAAACCATATATATAGTAGTTATACTCAGTTGACATTGTAAAAGTAAGCAACAGGAACTTTTGTTCTAATGGACCTACTCGTAAAATGCTATATTTATAACTGTCCTGCTAGACTACTGCCCATACCTCTTTTCTCTAAAGGTCTGTTGAGTGTTCTCCCTGTGAGTAAGGGTCTCCAAGAATTTTAATTTCAGACCTAACAAGGTTGTTATTCAAATACTGTTTTAATAATTGTTAAGTCTGATGGGAATCTTGCACATTGTGACAGGTTTCCTGTCTTTAGAGAATAATCAACACTCAAGCCAGTGTTCAGTCACAATTCTCTTCATGGAACAAAAGCCAAGGAGGAAACTTCAGACTTCAGACTTTGTACTCTGGATGTCCTTGAATGGGGTGATTTCGTAGCTAAACACAACTCTGGCTGGTCATTGAATGTACCTTTGTGGCAAAAGATTTTTCCACTGTTGCCAGGGAGGGAAACTGTAACTTCTACGTTATAAGAGCAGGAAAATTAACTCACTAAACTCAGGGAAACTTGTCTTGGCTTGGCAACTTGCTCAGCCTGCGGGAACAGAATCTCATCACAAATGCCTGGTACCTTCAGATCTGCTATAACTGGACTTCGAAGGACAGCAATGGTCAATCCAGAACTTGATCTTCACAAGTCTAGAATCAACACAATTTATAAGCAGGATATTTATAACTAGCAGAGCTATTCAAAACAGTTTCTCAACAAAAGGAATAATTGAATCACGGTGAATTTTTATATTGTTGCAAAAATTAACCAAACTGGAAACACTCTTATTCTATTGTAAAACTAGTCCTATTCAAAAAGACTGAAATAGAAGCAAGAAACACAGTTACAAAATTTATGGAATGTCTGTTCCATTATGTGACTGGTTCTTGAACGAAACTCTTTAAAAAGCTGAAAATTCTAGCACCACTAGGTTCACACTAAAACAATGAGAATCCTCATTCCTTTGTTCAAGGATAATCACTATAGGAAAACTGCTCCATTTAAACAAAGTCTTGGTATCAAGGAATACAGAATGCTAGTTAAACGAACAGGATTCAGGAATATTTCAAATCAAAGAAAAGGTCAAAACAAGAAAATATGCAAATGAAAAGAACTGAAAGCAAACACAAGTGACAACCTATTGAACTTACAATAAAATACTTACGCAAACAGTTGGAGGAATGTTTGAATTGGATCCAGTTTATATTATTTTGCTACATACAATCAAGTTTTTAGTTAAATTCTGCTCAACATATAATTTTTCTTAGTCGTCAGAACATAGCTCTCTGGAGTAAATTTCTGAGAGTTTTTTTGCCTTTGATCAGTTTTGATTATTGAGCAGAGCAGCCTCATCACATTTGTGCTCAATGGTGTTGATGAATTCTTGTATTAGTAGTGTGGATAATAAACATTTCAAAACAATGACAACATCTGCATTGGGAAGACATGTTTTGGATACTTCAGCATCCATGGTCAGTTGAAGGATGTACACTAGTTTTACCTGTATCTGTTAAGTTAAGACATAGGATCTGTAGATTTCTATACTCCTGATTTCATGTTTATACTATAAATCTGCAGAAAGATTACAATGTTTGTTTACCACGGATATGAATGTCTAATAACTCTGTGTCTTTGCAAAGCTGTTCATTGGTTTCTCTCAACATCAAGAGCTATGGCTTCTTGCAGTTGTTTTCAGCTCTCTTGCTGTGTGGCTTTAATAGATATGGTGTTCTTGCAGCTGAAATGTGTGGTCTTAAGCTTGCATGCAGCAGATAGTTTAAGTTGGAAATCACAAGTCTGAAGTTGGAAGTTGGAAGGCCCTCCTCAGCTTTCATAACATGGTGTTTTCTAAGTAATTAAATACCATTGTTCAGCATTCACTTATGGAAAGAAAGGAAGAAAGAAAAGAAGAGTGACTGTTTCCTGACAATGATTAAACAGTATAACTTTGCTACATGTAAATATCATTGTGGTTCAATTTTATCCTTGGTTAAATTTTATTTAGTTTTCCAGCTTTATTGGTCAATTAACAAATAACAACAAACTAACTTCCTTTGCTAGAAACTAGTTACTATACATTACCATACCCAAAAGCAAAGGAAAATAGAATTTGAACCAATGATAAATTGGAACCACAACTCTTTTAAAATTAGGGTTAATGGTTGTGAAAATAGAGAACAGAAACAAATAAAAATAATATTGTAGTACATGTAGAGAACAGAATACTGACAGAGGATTTTTACAGCTGATTCCAGCTCCCAGTTTAAATTAAACAATATATTTATTAAACCTTGATTGGCATGTTACTGAATAGTTATAACGTTCCTTCCTTTTAAGGAAGTTTTTATAGTTAGAAAACTAATAAAATATTTTTTTTACAATAATAAGACAAGACATAGTTACAAAATAATATATTTTTATAGACATTACAAACAAATAAAGAGTAGCCAAAACAGCTGTGCAGTTGCTGTTGGCAATTAATCACTTGGCTGAAAATTATAATAATTATTATTATAACACTCAAAATAGCAATAAAATAAAAGGTCGGAGAGGAAAATTGTTTGCCCATTTTTTGTAAAGGATGTCAGATTATTATACATATTTGTTGTTGCTCTTAAAATCTTCAATATTTTGGAAGTATATGCTTTCTTCTAAAATCCCACAAATATAATTTTCCAGTAAGTATTATATAGTTAATTCAGTAAAAGGTGTGAATATGTCTTGTAAACTGAGGACTTTACGTTTTTTCACTGTTGTGTGGTCTGCTAGAATTTTTTCCAAAAAAACATAGATTTGAGAAACTACAATAACAGTAAAAAAAGCAGGTGGTATAGGATTTTTGATTCATTGTTACAAAAAGTACATTTATCAATTATTAGTCATTGTATTCAATTTAAAAATTATAATTTATTGAGAATACTAAAAAGTTAATAATTTACTCATTAAAAGTTTTGTTTGATTTTCAGAAATAAGTATTGGTGCTATGCAGATTACAAATACATGGCTGAGCTATTCAAAGATTTTCCACACTTACGACAATCTGTTGACTGGGACTGTTTTGGTTTTCCTCAAAGAACTGGTGATGAATCAACAATATGGATTGGTAGTGACAAAGCATCTACACCTTGCCATATTGACACATATGGCTGTAATTTAGTAGCACAGATCTATGGCAGGAAAAAATGGACGCTTTTTCCTCCAGATGAAATGCCAAACTTGTATCCAACAAGAATTCCTTATGAAGAATCCAGTGTTTTCAGTCAAGTAAATATTACTAATCCAGACCTGTCAAAATTTCCTGCCTTTGCAAGTGTTGTTCGATACGAGGTATTTTCCTATTTTACACTTAGAATGTTCCAAATTTAGCACATTGTTCACCTTTATTTGGTAGTGTTTTGTCCTATTAAATAAGACGATATGTCAAGTATTTGTCATCAAAGTTCATTTTTCATTGTCAAACAAAATGTTTGGAGATTGTCTGGTATGAAAAAATGTTGGATGATCAGTATTTTTTATTCTAGCCACTCTCTGCAATAGAGTGTAATTTCTAACTTAAACGGGGCTGTTATCTATTTTTACTTACAATTTCAATAGCAAACATCACATGTACACCAATGGAAACAACAAAAAAAAATGACAATCCAGTTTTGACATAAGCTGCTATAACGGTGTCTCCGGCTACAGATGGCCAGGATGGAAGTGCATTTTAGTTGAAAAAACTGGCCAACTTTTTTTTGGACAAATTTTCTTAGGCAATTAACTTACAACTGATTATGCTCTGTTCTCTATTTGCCAAAGTACAGCTGCATTACTCTAAAAGCAACTTACATTAGACAGTAGCTCTATTTGTATTTGTTTTTATCAGATTAAGATCCATTGAAAGGAAGAGTTACTAAAATATTATTAAAGCAGGAAAGCAAACATCCTCAAAGGCACCGTTTACACAAATACAGGTGGAGTCAGGGATGGGGGCCTGACAGACGTCCTAACATTATTTTGGGACAGGCTCATTATGTTACAGATCACATGACTTCACCTAATTGCTACGTTATTTTACAAGGCTCCAGTTGGATTCCAAAGATCAATCAAATGAATGTAATTTTTTGTATAAACACCTAATAATTCAACTTCAGTTTTAAACAAATATTAATTTTATTCCTGCACAATAATTGATTTGGTTTTGGTAACTCATAGGCTGAGAAGTATGAAAATTAGATAATTTAAGAAAAAAAGGCTGGTCATCAGCTAGCCTCCTATGCAGATGATCCCTCCCACAGAGGATAGTCATCAGCTTTCAGGGTGAGGTTTATCACTTTCTGATATTCATTATATCTACATCCCTTATGGTTCTACTATTATAAATGGAACAAACAAGCAAGTATTAACAGAGTAAGGCATTCATGAGTACATGTACTTGCCTTAATTAGATGTTACTGTGTTGTAGGTGACTCTTAGTCCTGGTGATGTTCTGTTTGTTCCTAAGAAATGGTGGCATTACGTGGAGTCATTAGAAACATCAATCAGTGTCAACACTTGGATTGAACTGGTATCTGTTTTCACTCTTAAAAATTTTACACCTTATAAGTAGCATCTGTGCTGGTTTTCCTTCATAACGTAAATTTCAGCTAATTTTGATAGAAAAAAACTCATTTAAATTGAAGAACAACTCCCTTAGATATCTGTTGACTGGCTGTCTGTGAACTATCGGCCAACAGTCTGCCAGACTGATTACCAACAGATTCATGTAGCTGGCAGGGTAAAAAGAAGAAATAAAATCATTCAAACAATCAAAGTACTATTGGATGTATCTGAAATGTATCAACAATGTTATTTAAGAGCTTGCAAAGTAATAACAGAGAAATGTTTGTCCTGCCTTGTTTTGATTTTATTCACCCAGCTTACACTACTTGAATAACTTACTTTTTCATCCTTACTTATTCCTTATTTTATGTACTCTCTGATTACCAAGTGATCAGTCATTACACACCATACCAGAGTAAGTCAACTATTGCCATGTACTGTAATGTTCCATGGGTATACAATTACACCTTAATTTATTTATGCCAGTGTGAGGGTGAGATCTGTTATGAAAAGGAGGTCTGCTTCCATAATTTATTTATGATTTGATTTGTGGTCATGTATTAATTCTGGTTATTTTATGTGCATATTTGCAAAGAATATTAGTTTTTAATATCTGCAGTAAGCATTTTATCATGCCAATATAACACATCAATAGTAATAATGGCAGTTATAGAGTCATCCTAGCAGAGGTTGTGTTAATCTACATGCATACTACTAGATAAATTAAGGTCTGAATCCAGTGTACTAACAAATTGGAGAAGATAAGCTGAAAAGAAGCTACAGACAGTCCATTTGTTGCAGAATGAAGTTAGAAATTAGGCAGCATAAGATTGTTCCCATTTGGAGGCCTTATGAGTCCTTTGTCGTGAATAAGAACCGACTGACTGACAAAATTTTACTATTACGAGCTCAACACGCTTTGGTTTCTTGTATTATTTACAACAGGAAAGCGACCATGTTGAGAGAGTTCGAGAAGCAACAATCAGAACACTGGTATGCAAAGAATTCCAATTCACCGTTTTCTTACTTGCATAAAGCCTATATTGCAGGAATGTTCATCAGTTGCACCAGCCTCTCTAATTCTTATAACACTATCGCCTAATGTTATGGGATGCTGTTATGAACACTTAACTTTTATATGAAATATTGGTTTTGTTAATTAGGAAATATCACTCAGTATATTTTGAGAGCTCTGTGTATAATGATCTGGCCCATTTACAAGATGAAATATATATTTATGCAGTCATCAGTTAATTATGCACAGAAGGCATAACATCTGAAAAAAATGCTGTATCAGTAAAAACAAACTTACTTATAACTGGTACGGTTCAAATAAGGAAAACGTTTTTGATGGATTGCAGTCAAGTTGTGTCCTTGAATTCTCAGGACACTGCCTTGTTTGTAATTGCAGCTAAAATGTCATAATGTGGTATTTTAATAACATTTAATAATCATTTCTTTTATAATCTGAGGCTTAGAATTTCAGGACATTGTCTTCAGCCTAATGATAGCAGCCATGACAGCATGGCTGACCTTTCTGTTAATCAATTTAATTCGTATATATCTGTTTTGTGAGGTGTGTGCATTGAAGAAACAAGAAGGAGCTGATGAGTTAGCATGGGTCAACCCCTCAGAGGTAAGATACATGAACAAAATTTAATCAATAAATGACAAACCAATTTGCAGTTAAAGGTGTTTCGATACAGTTTTTGGATTGAAGTTTGTTAGGATTTATTTTTTGGAATAGTCAATGCTGTGATGATGATAAACAAAAACAATCAAAATCAGTGTATCATCAATTTTGCACCTCATGGATTTGAATTAGAAAAACTAATACCAAAATCATGAACTATGGCAGTGACATAGCAAACAAAAGTACAGACTGCAATGAAAAAATTATGTTAACTTTTTAAATAATTTGCAAACACATTTCAAGCCAGAGTAGTGTTTGTATAGTGTATGGTAAATACATATTAAACAACGAAAATTACATGTAAACAATACTTTCAAAAAATGACTTGAAAATATTGCCTAAATGTGTCCTCAATTCATTGTTCGATGTCACAGCAGGAAGTCTTGTTGATTTTGCCTGTTGCGAGCTTGAAAGTGCAAATTCGGGGTTTTTTCTCTGGCATTGCTTGCCTAAGAATTTTCTTGCTATTTTTCAATTTTTTTCATTTTGGAAATACCGGTAATCTCAGGAATGACTTGATAGATTTTTTAAAGATATTCACCATGCCTGTTTCATGAAAGATGTGAACAATTTTATCCAATTTAGTTTTTGAAAATTGATTTCCTGAACACTTTTAAATTTAACAATCAAGGGGACATATAAACCATAGGTAAAGTTTGTGTTACTGGACATTTTACTTGTAAAATAGAGTTTACTTAATTAATTAGAGCGTACTTCAGCCATTGTTTCTTCTTTATGATTTACTTGGCCTTGGGTGGCAAATATGTTGCTATCGCACATAAAGAACATTGCATGACTCAGCTCTGGTTCAAGAGCTCCTGGTTTATCTTAGATTACATCAATAACTGACCTTGTGTTGATTATACAAGCTTCTGTTACATCAAGTCTTCATTGTTAGTAGCTGTAATCAATACTAACTTATGCTTATATCTATCAATGCTAGCCAAGTGCTCCTTTGTTTTGTTCACTTTGCATGCATGCATATTTTCCAATAGTTGTGTACAACGCATTAGTTTGCTATTTTTTCTCCCCGCCACAACCTCCCTATATTCAATAAAGCTGGACTACTGGCTTGGGTGCACACCTGCTACTTTACCTCCGCGTAGCAAGCCGGGTGGGGCCCCCACTCCACCTTAGTTTAGTCACTCCTGGATGGGGATGTGCTTCACTCGTTGCCTCGTCCGTTACCGTGCAGGGTGTGTCGCTAGGGTGTGTTGCTGCCACCCTCATTCCATTACCTATATTGCTAGGCTGTGTTTCTGCCACCCTTATTGCACTACTCAGTTTAGGGTGTGTCACTGCCACTCTTATTGCATGCACATTATGGGGTGTGTTGCTGCCACCCTTTTATTTTAGCCCAGGGTGCACCCAACAACCTTTAGTCCCATTTACTGCCAAAGACTGTGTGTTTTATCTTGGACTACATAGTTAAGCGATTAAGTTGTTAAAATAAGTTAACGTTCAACTTGGTTTGCTTAAATACGGATAAATTAATGTGTGCAAAATTCTTCTATGACTTTTATAGCGTAAATACCCGAATATAGTAGAATAGCATGGTATTGTGAAATAAAATATATCAGTCCCGGCAGAATATTATACACACTGATTTAAATATATTTATAGGCAACCACAACTCGTCAAAAGTGAGTTTATAACAAAAACATTTCTATCCGCTTAAGCGTCCTCTTTAATGTTAAATAGATGTTCCTAAAAATCAATCTATTTTGGTGAAAATTTGGAAAGCAGTTGTTTATATCATCAAAAATAAGTGGTGAATATCTCATAAATTATTTTTAGGCCATTTCTGAGATTTTTTAAGAAAGTGCGTAAATTAAAAAATTATGAGTGAATTTAATGCAAATAATCCCAAAGAAAAAAACTTGTTCTCATGATCGCAACAGAGAAAATTAGCAAAACTTCGGTAGCCTCAAACAGCAACTTCAAGTTATAAAATTGACAATATTTTCAAGTCACTTCATCAAAGTATGGTTTATTCTAAATTCACTATTGCGACATATATATTTTTTGAATTGTTTTAGGGATTTATTTGAAATTGAACATACAGAATTATTTTGTTCTTGGTGTTTGGTGGTGGCTTTAATTTTCAAATTCAGAGCTCTTATCTGGGATGCGTAAAATTATTTTACAATAAATTTTTTATTTATAAGTCAGATAATCTTGAGCTCTTTTGTTTGCTGTCATCATGGCAACATCAATTTTGCCAAAATATCAATCTGGAAAGATAAACTTCAATCAATAACTGCAGTTGTAAAGTTCACACCAATTGGCATTAGAAGACTATCTAATCACTGGTTGAAAAAGTGAGGTATGGTCCCCATAAACTTTATTAAAACTACTTAAAGATAATTTAGATATCATGTTTAATTGGACGTACGTAACGAGAATTTGGACCCCTGCCAAGGTAACCTGTGACCAGGCCCAATTTTAGCTGCTCTTTTATTTCCTGTTATTTGGTTATAAGCTAAAATTAATTTGTTTCCCACGGGAATGGTTTACCAAGCAAAATGGAAATGTAAGGGATTATCAATAGTTATTATATATTTAGGCCAGTTTCAAGAGTTGTGTCAGTGTGCTTGGCAGACAAAGCTGTTGAACAAAACCCTTAATATTTGTTTCATTTATTTTGGTCTTTTGACCAGTTTAGCTTCCTGTGATTTGCTGTTCTAAACTATGGCTTGAGCCCTGTGTTAACCATTGCATATTTCACAGTTAGATCTCAAAGATCATTTCCATTCTGAAGCATTTGCCTGTTAAGGATGGTGCCTACTAATATAATGCGAGGTATTTTTGCACAGTTTATTACTATGCCGGAAAAGCAGATCTTAGCCCGGGCTATTGGAATCCAAAAAGAAAATTAGGGGTAAACCACGCATTTTTTAAAGATAAGTAGTAAACAATAATTTTAAACAGTGCTAAAATACAAAGCAATATATGACATTTTTTTTATCAAATATTATCTGAAGCTTTTATTATTATCTCTGAAAAATGAATGGTGACCCCAAATTTTCTTTTCAAATACCAAGAGCACTTGGTAGGTTCTGCTTTCCCCACATATCCCTGTATTCGTAGGCACCACCCATAGGAAAACTGATTCTGAGGCGTAGAACGTATAAACAGTAACAAAAGTTGGCACCGTCCTTAATCTCTTGATTTTGAATGTGTAAGTTGTCTTGTTCCCCTGGCCTGTTTAGCAACATTTTGTTTATGTGCTGTTTATGTCATTATAGCCATGTTTGATTTTGTAAGACAGTGTAATTACCATGTAACCTTACAATGTACAGTTAAAATACTACCACCAAATTCTCCTTTCATAATAAAATAATTTAAGCGGGATTTTGAACTTAGAATTTTTAATTGTAGGACATTGGAACACACAAACAGAACATGGAGTACTTACATAAAGCACTGAGTGCTGTTAAACAGAAGATACACAGAAAGGACTTGTTTCGTCATGACACACACAGCTCTGAAGAGGAAAGAGAACTGCCTCTTATCCTAGATGAAAGACAACATATAGACAACGATGAACAGAAAGGTGCAATGTCTACAGATGATCTTATAAACTGCTTAACAACACCAGAAGTTATTGATCTACTGACTGTTCAGATGCTCACGAAGTTTGGAATTTCTCACACCAGGAACCCACCTTTGGAATCCTTAGGTGTTAAACAATGCTCACAACACAAAAGAACATCGCCATTATCTACAGAGTCTGACCAAGGCAGTGGTCAACTATGTGAACCCTCTGATGAATGGAAAATCAAGAACCATCCTCCATGCAAAAGAAGGCATGATGACGATGAGAATAAATTATAATCATGTTAATTTACTCTGATATTAAGTTGGAAAATATTTGTTTTCATACTTTAAATATCAGTATATTAAATTCAGTTGTTTGGATATCAAATTCCATCTCACACACATAGTCATGCCTGTTCTGTAACATCCCGTGCAAACTGTCAGACATTCCTTAACAAGGAAAATTCCAAAACTAATTTTAATTAGTGAATTCCCATGAAATTCAATAGTTTCATTGTTGAAAGTGGATTGTTACACTTCTTTATTTGTTTTAATTACAATGTAAAAGTTGCTGTTCATTAGGTGCACAGAATCAAGTGTGCAATGCATGATTGAAAGTTTCAACCCAGGCCACCGAAACTCAGCTACTTTGAAACAATGACCTGTAATGGTGTGGTTCCAGAAAATATCCACGCCCAGCTCAAAGAAGGACCACTGAAAATCAAGAGGGTAGGGGTCTTAAAAGCTAAAATGTTAAAAGGAAAGTTCAAAGCTGAACTGGAAATCCAAGGGGAGTGGTGGGTCTGTGGGTCCAGTATGGATATTTTCTGGAACAACATATTCTTAGTTTGTGGGTAATAGTTTAGTTTGGTTTTGGTACACAACGTTAACTAGTAAACAGAGCTCCTTGACTTGAGACCAGATATTTGTACATAAAACCTACAACAGGTCTTTTCTGGCATTGGCAAAGTCATGTTGAAATGCAAATTGCAATAAAGGCCGGTTTAAAACCACACTTGATCATGCAAATCATCTATCCATATGTTTGTCCTACTGAAAAATGTGATTGCCTCACTGAGGGGCAGCATTGTTCTCTTGGCTGAAATATCCACCTCAGTTAATCAATACCACCATCAGGCTTTTGGTTGCATCTGATCAGCAACTGTTGCCTGCCCCTCTGGTTTGAATAGTCTTGCCATTCAAAGATTAGGATTCTGCTGACATTTTGTGGAAAGAACTCACAGACCTAAGCCTGAAGACCCCCACACACAACGTTCCATCCTGTACATGCGAGGAAGAAGATTAAGAAAGTGCTGGGAACAAAGCTGCGTATTGTTTACCAGCAATGTGTAGTTTATAAATTTCAAAATATGAATGTAAGCTGTGTGGTCAATGCAAGGTTAAAGATTAAAGGTACATGTATGTTTGTTACCCATACTGGCTTTTGGACCAATAAATCAATGAACACAAGCACTACTCAATATTCCCCATTCTGTTGGAAAGCACTTCCAAGACACTTATTGTATTATCCAAAAGATCTTGACAAAGAGCTTGTTAATTATTCTTAACCTAAGGCGAAACGACATTTTGTCCAGATCCAAGACTACTAACTCAATGTCCATGTATGATATACCATTTTAAAGCTACTCATGAGTGTATTTCATAACTGATATAGTAAATGAGAAAAGTTATGGCTTTGAGATAAATGTGCTTGAAATGCAAAAATTTAAAAGTTCAAAAAATTTCAAGTTGAGCTGCTCCAGTTCAGTTAAAAAAGGAGATTGACAGGGCAGTGACAAATGGCTACTCATTTTGCTGTTGATTTGCATTGCGTGTACATGTGCATTCCAACAAACAAAGGAAGGACAACTGATGGCAGTCTATCATTGATTCAGATTCAATTTGTACTAAGATGTTCACTTCATGATTTCTTCAATGGTTTTATTTACACATTACACTTGGTAATGGTGTCATGATGAAACTGTAATGCCATTCAGTTTTATCAGAGGTTACTCTTTGCTTGTCTCTTTTTTTTATTTTTTTATTTTTTTTTTAAGTATCGTTATTATTAAACTATTGTACAAAACAATCCAGTAACAACCTGGCATTGTGTAGCTTATACTGATGCTTACTGGTAACTGACATTATCACAAAACAACATTCACAAGTGTGGTGTACTTGAACAAACATTGTTCAATTCCAATCATACATAATTTATCCTGTAATTAAATCACTGCCTTGAACTCAACCCTGTCCCTAAAATGCAGAATATAAACGGGAGGGCTGAGGGTCCACAACACACTGGTGGTTGAGTTATTTAGTCGAACTTCTGTCTCGCTAGGATCAAGAAAACTGTCCATAATCAGAGACTGTGACCATTATGAGAGGTTCAAAATAGACAACAAAAAACAACAAAGTGAGTTAAAGTAGACACAATTAATTTTATTCAAATGGTACAGAACTACAGGAGACCGTGAGTAATGAAGACAATTTAAGGGAAATCATCATCATCTTCAGCCATCTCTTTGGCAAGTTCAAGGTCTTGTTTCTCTCTTTCTCGTTGTTCCTGTAATGAATGTAAAGTGGTGCAGCAGTTTTAACTTTAACAGGTGCCCCAGTTCAGTTGAAAAAGGAGATTGACCAAGCAGTAAGAAATGGCTACTTGTTTTGCTGTTGATTTGCATTGCGTGTACATGTACATTCCAATAAACAGAGGAAGGACAACTGATGGCAGTCTATCATTGATTCATTCATGATTGACTTTTGTCGAATCAAAGGTCAGATGGGTTATTTTGAGTTGCTTGCCACATGCCACTTGAGCTTAAGAACAGTCATAACAATTCAATTTACACCTCAGCATACAGCGGTTTTCAATCAAGCATCTATTGCTTTAGTTACATGACTGACCACTTTCTCAGCCAATCAAAATTGAATCCAAAACCGATATTGTGACTTGTTTGCATGCATTTCCTGTGCTTGTTGCTATTTAGAATACTTGCATTTGCTTCAACATTTATGATTGGTTCCTTCATAGGTTGACGTGTTTGTTGATAACTCTATCCCAGTACTAATTAATGCACCAAATAAACTGTGACGGCTTAAGTCCAATGTGCCTTCACAATAGCATCACGTTTTCACAGAGTACACTTCTCATAAACATAACGGTCTCTACCCTTACTCTGAATTTAAGCATTATTAGATGATAAATACTGCTCACAGTGGATGTGAAAGGACAAGTTTTGGTTTAGTTACAAAACATTGTACAAGAAAAATAGACATAATTTGAACATAAATTATTTTATGTAAGTACCTCAAGTGATTCCAAATTCTTGCTATAGGACTTGGGTGGGAAACGCATGGCCTGGATTAAAATAAAATAATATTAAAATAAAATAAATGTCATTTATTGGCAATTAAGTCAGAATATAAATATAATTATTATGTTTTCAAGCAAACATGTAATGGTAATAGGAATGGGGGGAGTGGACCCTGGGAAGGGGAGAAGGGGTACTTGTTGCATTTTTTTGGTGTGTGTGAGTACCACCTGGTTTCTGACCATTTTTCAGGACAAAATCTGAAAGTTTTCAATAGCCATTTTCAGACCTGGGGCTCACTTCTTGAAAGTCCCGGTAATTTACCAGACCTGATAATTATATTTTATGTTTTTTTGCCGATTACACAGTGATTACAGACATGGTTCTTGGCCAATGTTATCATAGAATTATAAGATTTTAAAATTTCGTATTGACTTCTGTTAAGACTTCTGTTAAGATTTCGTATTGACTTCTGTTAAGATTGACTTCTGTTAAAATTGACTTCTGTTAAGAAACATTTATCACCAAAGACTCTTATTGGGCCCGCTAAGTTACCGGGACTTTTGAGAAAGAGGTCCGTCCTCTAAACCTCATACTTGTTTTTAGATTTTAGACCAAAATTGTTTATTATAATTAATATATTCCTTTTGAGACCAAAATGGATCAAAATAGCTTACCCCATGAGGTGACACATGCCTGATATTATTATGTGTCTCATCACAATGTTACAAGGGAGCGCAAGTAATCAAGTTAAAACAAGTATGATTTAGGGTATGATAAGTAATAATGTATGCTGCAAAACAAAATTTAAAGATGAGTATTGTACAGAATATAATTATGTGAAAGTTTTAATGCTGTGGGAAGTGTGCCATGTACCTAATGCATCATCAAGTGTATGTAACAATTCTCTTACCTACAACTGAATGGAAAATAATATCTTTATTTTGAAAGTCACATTTGTGATAACCATAACTTATTTTACATACCCTGACTGATTGATTATACAGATCTAAACAGAAGCTAACTCGCTGATGGAAAGCTCCTTGAGGCTCATTAGTGGAGTAAATGTCCACATTTTCCTGCAACAATATTAAAATAAAATGAAACAATAAAATTATTTTTTTACTTAAAAAAATCTGCACAGTATGTTCCTACCAAATCCCACATGTGCCTGTTGTGAGTAATTTCTACATACGTCGGTAATTTTTTCCAGTGGTCTTTGGAAACCTTTTATTGAGACATAAAATGGACATTTAAAAATGGGATTAAATACTTTCTTACCAAGGTATATCTCTCAAATTTGAACAGAAAAAAAATCTTTGACCCAGTACTATCTCAAGGTCAAAGTTTGACAGATATCATTTTGTTGTAGAAATTATTTCACACCAAGTTCCTGTTTTTTCCCATATAAACACAGAATTCATGCACTATCTTCCTCATTTTCAAAATGATAGTGGATATTACCATGAAATTGGGCCTCTTGAATTATGGAATGGTTCCGTGCTCCCAGATAGAACAAGGGTGGACAAAGGAAGTGAGAAAAAGCTATGCATTTTTCAAGTTACGTGTAAGTAAAGTAAAATACTCCAACTATACCTTGGACTGTAGATGACCCTTTTCATGGTCTATTGTAGCATCAATGACACCATCACGAATTGCCTAAAAGTAAAACAGTTTTAATAGTAAAATAAACTACTGGTCTTTAGGTAAAATTGTTTGTTAGACTGTTAAAATGGAATGTCATTTGCTAATAATTTGTTTATTTAAAAATCTTTTAAACAATTGCTAATAAAAAAATTGAAACAACAACCATAAAGGAAATAGGACAGACATGTATTAATCCAGAGTGTTGGAAAAAATTTCCCTCTTTGCCATGCTCCCTACCTTGGCAACAATGAACTCAGCATCTTCAGGGCTGTCTAACTGGAGTTTCTGTGCGATATCAGACAGTGAAATACGTGAGTAGGATAAGTTAATCATCCGCACACCCGCCTTGATGACATTGTGTCGCAGTCTGGAAATCAAAATTAAGAATGTTAGTTTGTGTTCAGTGTTCCCTAGTTAAGAATCGATCCTGAAAACCTATACTTGTTCATTATGGGCACAAATGTCAAAACATTAACCTGATTATCAATGTGTATGTTTTCTCTGAAAGGAACTTCTCCTTAAACTTGTCAATCACTTGGTTAAATTGCTTCAGATCTCCATTTAACACAGCTGTTGACAGAAAGGAAGTAATAACATACATTATGGTAAACTTCATTGACATCATCATGTCATGATAACATAATTATGAAGGAGTTTCAGTTGATTGCCAAAAGAAATTAAAGTACTAGTTAATGCTTTGGTTTTTCCTTTTCACACTATGATCTCTTTTCATTTACAAAAAATGGATAAGGGGATTAGTTTCCAAAGAAACTGTGGTGCTGCATTAATATTTATATTGGTGGGAGGTAGAAATGAATGTATGGTTGATCAGCAGAGTAATGTTGCTAAGTAAAGGTAAATAGGCCACAGTAAAAGGATTCAAGATGTTTAACCAACTAAAAGTATGATATGTGTTGTAGAATTTGCCAATAACTCTGCTTTTCAATCTTTGTGTCTCATGTTTCCTTGGGTTCATACCAATTCCAAACAGACATGAGTAGCCAGTCTTTTAACTCAACTCATTCACGGATGCCTATCTTCTTTGAGCCATTTTAAAAGTCTGATCAGCTGGTCACCTTCCTTCTAGTTATAGACATTATTACAATCGTGGACAAAACTTGTTACGAAAACTGCGAATTTTGCGCACATATTTCAATCTACCTTAAAGAAAACACTGCCTGGAGAGTACCAAACCTTCACTCCTCCCTCCCCCTAACTGTAACTCAATGTTGCTTCGAAGGCCGGGCAATGACCCAACCTTTTTTTCAGTGGCAGAGTATGAGGGGGAGGAGGGCTGTGTTGTTCACGTATCATTGTAGCTGTATAATTTGGAGATCAACTAAAAGCTTCTTAACCATTTTGTTCACGACTGTAGTTGGTAGCTGGCTGCTATTAATAGCCCTGGGTTTACTGCACTGCTGCCACTGTGACTGGCAAAAGTGATTACACCTGTACTTTCAACTGGTAAAATCAGTTTGGCAACTCTTGACTGAAGCCTGCTTTACAATCCAGGCTAGACCTACCTACCTACTAATAGTAACCCCTATTTTTATGGAGGAATACAAAAAAATATAATCAAGAAACTAATAAATATTTCAATTATGTAATTAAAAGAAACTCAAGTTTTCATTGGCTGTAATTGTCTGAGCAATGCATTTGTATTTGCAAAGGCACCACCCAATTCCCATTCAAAACAGTTTTCCATTTTACACATGTATGCTATCGACAACTTTCTTGTCATGTCTTTGTGTTTTTTTTATTACTTGCATAGTCAGTCACAATGCAAGGCATAAGAAAGTGAAACACCTGAATACTTGCAGACAGTTAGGTTTCCATGAATCAACTGGGAGGCAAATTAAACCAACTCAAAACCAACATCAAAGTCAAACATGCTGAAAACTAATCAAGAGCTAGTAAGTGTGACAATGGCAAGGTGTGTTTAACAGCATTAAACAGTGCTGTAATTAGCTGTGTGGATCAATGAACAAGGCAGACAAAGAAAACACTGTCCTGCCTTAACTTCATATGACACAACATTTTCTGTCTCTTCCCACCCAAAGTGCACATCATGAGCTCAACACTTCATGCACTCTGACAAGGGAAGAAATGACCTTTGATGCCATGACACAAACCTCTGCTTGACTGGCTTTGATAGCTGCAGTAAGTGTGGAAATGTTAAATTTAGATGCACTAGGTAAACTATACTTACATGTGAACTTGAGATAAAACTCAGTTGCTTAATCTGGTTTGTTTAAAATGCTACCCTTTACTGTATATATCATATTCTATAAGCAGTTAGTAATAGTTATGATTAGCAATTAGTATTTAACAACTGGTGTAATTAGTGTGATTGAGCACCTAGTGTCATATATAACGTGTGATAAGCCATGGGTAGAAGTTTTGCTCTTCACCTGCTTAGAGTATAGTTGGCATCCACATTTGTCAAGGTTGTAAGTTCAAAAAATGATAACAATATTATAATTATTATTGCAGAGGCCTCAATCTTTCCTGCAAGATCACTGTAAATGAATTGTGCAGTCCACTGCTGATAACTCAAACCATCGCCAACCTGAACCTCGCACTTACATGTACTCGAACCAAAATCAATTTCCCCTGGATTTCCATCATACATTAATTTACTGTAATTTTACCCTAGCTAGGTAACTTAAACCCTCAATAACTTGAACTTCCCACTAACTCAAAGCAATTTTCGTTTCCTTTCAGGTCATTTTCTATATAATTCTACCCTTGATTACTCAAACTATGTTTGTCAAGACGTGACAGGTCAAAACAAACAGTATTGTAGTCCAAAACATTGAATTTATTTTGAAGTAACCGTGTGTCAGTCCCGTTCAGGTTTAGCTGGTTTAGGGTACAGTCACGGCCTGACATTGTTATCTTTGAAACCTGCAAGGCTTGTGGTGCCTAGTTTTCTCCTGCTGTTACGTTAAGTTCTAATTTATAATTTAGAAATATTGTTCCATTTTCACTCAACTCCTCTACGATTAATTTTCTTAAAATGTACACTGTATGAATAGAAATACACAGTAAACTCCATTTTTCCTTATTTCCGGGACCTCATTTGTTCTCAAATCCCAGAACTCTAACCTTTTATCACTCTTATTTAGGTATATAACTGAATATCACATTTTGTAGAAAACAGAATACTACAAATCCACACTTCTAGTAGCTAAATTGTAAAGCAAAACATTTGCAACCTTCAAACATACACAGCTGTTATAACAAAGTGTACACCAACCTTGTGTAAGCTGGAAGTAAGGTACCAGTGTTTTTCTTAGGAATGGTTCTCTGAAAGTTGCTCTGTCTGGTATTTCACCAAGAAGCAGTTGGACAACAATGGCAAACTTTTGTGCCTGTACCATTAAATGAAGAAGATTACAAATGGCTCAATTTTATCAACTCAGCATATACCTGATCTGCAATTTCCATTTAGGGCACAATATGATGCAGTGAAGAGTTTTCTATATTTTTTTTTAGGGGGAAACCAATGTTTTAGTATGTTGAATACACAAGCCAACTCAGTTATAGCTTTCCCAAGGTTCAGACAGCAGTATTACCAAAATTAATGAATGTAAACTTACCATTTTTTCATGCACAATATAACTTTATTTTCTTTGCTTTTTAAGTAGAGTAGCTTTGTCAATTTTCATTATCTATAATTGGTGAAACCGAAAGTGAGAAGTGATCATCGCAGTGAATTTTCCAGTGAAACCACTGATAAATGGATGTTATTTCTTTGAAGTGAACAGAACATGACCTTTGGCAGATCATACTGTCTGTAAAAAGTTATTAGCTTTCATTTCACACAACTGATCTTCATTTGTTTATATGTCTCTTGTATTGTTTTCTTGACAAAAAATGCAAAACAATCCTTCCAAACTGAGCTTGTTTAGTCATCATTACCAGTTTGGGGTTGACTATTGAAGGGGGCAATTCACCTAAACGCCATTCTTCTGCCACTTGACATGGCTTTAATGGCAATTTCTCATTCACGTTTCAAGCAATCCAAAAACCCTATCATTATCCCGTGAATCTATGTTGTGGGGTATTTTGTAAATTTTTGGGTGATTTTTGGATATACTTGGAGTAGTTTTTTTTTAAAAGGATTGGTTAAATTAAGAGAAATAAGAAATGTTGAAGATTTAGTGAAGTTTTAAAATTAGAATTTGTATTAAATAATTAATAGACGGATACCAAGTTAGTCCACTAACAACCCGGAGTGCTCTTGCGTGGGTATCAACTGTCTGTTGGTGTTCCAAAAATCATTTTCTTTCTTCTATCCCTTCTTAAAACCTCTTTAAATTTCATTCAAATTTAGGTTAATTGCCCCCTTAAAGGGGGACAAGAACATAGCTTTCTAAACATTTACATCAAATTTACAGTGCCAGATACATCCATGTGAAGTGGATGCGAGTTAAAACGCGCCTTTTAACATGTTAATATAACAATAAAAAAAATGAAAAATAATTTGAGCAAAATGCTCCCCCGTCTCTGCTCCCCCCTACCCCCCTCATTGGGGTAGAGTTACTGGGCGCAGAGTCTCTGCAGAGTCCCATCCTCACCGGTCCACTCGTCGAGGGAGCTCCGAAAACCTGATGATGCTGAAAACATTATTAATATAAGACGCGACAGCGTCTTTTGCTCCCATGTGGGACACATTTCCTTAGATGTGCACGAGGCGCAGCCTCATTTTGGTGCGAAGCTTGTTTTCGTCCTATAATGTCCTAAAATTACTGTTTTCATTCACAACTCTGGCAGAAGTCTTGAACTCGTGGATTTCTTTACATCTTTTAGGTTGATGTCGATTACATCAACGATTTTCTTTAAAATGTTCGTCTTAAGGGGGCAATTCACCTAAACACCATTTTTCTGCCACTTGACATGGCTTTAATGGCAATTTCTCATTCACGTTTTAAGCAATCCAAAAACCCTATCATTATTCCGTGAATCTGTGTTATGGGGTATTTTGTAAATTTTTGGGTGATTTTTGGATATATTTGGGAGGAGTAGTTTTTTTTTAGAAGGATTGGTCACATTAAGAGAAATAAGAAATGTTGAAGATTTAGTGAAGTTTTAAAATTAGAATTTGTATTTAATAATTAATAGACGGATACCAAGTTAGTCCACTAACAACCCGGAGTGCTCTTGTGTGGGTATCAACTGTCTGTTGGTGTTCCAAAAATCATTTTCTTTCTTCTATCCCTTCTTTAAACCTCTTTAAATTTCATTCAAATTTAGGTAAATTGCCCCCTTAATGTTGGTATAACACTATACCAGCAAAATAATAATTTATTATTTCCACTATACTATTATCATGAAGAAGGCTTTAATTCATCAAATGAGCATTAGACTCAGACACCTAGAAAACCACACAAGACAAGTAAAAGATTCTCTAATTTTTGAGCCTACTAAGACATTTTCCTTGCCTTGTGTGTATGTCATGTTTGTTCTTCACTTACAGTTTGCTTGAATCCATATGCAGCTTGTTGTGGAGCCTTTCTTATTGCCTGCAGAAGATTCTTATGAGCCTCTGAGTAGTCCAGTTGAATGGCCTTGATAATACCTGATATGGACAGGGAAGCAACCCCTATTTAGACTTCAGTAAGCAACAAGTAAGCGATTGGGTGGTCACACAAGACTTAAAAAAGCATACACTGTAGCTGAACTTGTAGAAATACAAAAAAAAAAAAAACCCTGCACATAAGAACCTAGTGGATTAAGAACCTGTAGGCTAAAATTTTCACATTAAACCCCCATTATACAAGAACCTGTTGAGCCTAGAACTTTAAGGTTCTTATTATTTTGGAAAATTAGTTAAAAGCGGTTGAGTTTTGTTCAAGAGTATTGGATATAAAGAACCTAAAATAAATCAGAGGAAAGAGAAGAGGGTCTGTCCTTTCTCAAAATGTAGTCTCTTTAAACATAGGGAAGAGACCACACCCAAATTGAAATAGTTGTTGGACTAGCCTGCGAGCAAGCTCTCGGGGAAGAGAAAGGGCAGGAGGGGGAGAAGGAGAGAGAGCTTGCAACGATGTCTCAGGGATTTGAATGCTGCCCCCAATAGGCAAATCTTTGTTTACACTTTTTGCCTCATTAACATATGCTTATCACTATCTGATGACGCTAATAAAATAAAAACTCTGAATATTGAAAGGGCGTAACAGTTTCAGTTTTCTCTGAAAATTTGAGCCCAATACATCGAATGGTTTCAGAGAAATTCTTTTCTAAAAACTTGAAATTTTACAGAGAATTAACTTTTTAAAGTTAACTTTTTTGCCACCCAGCAATTTCGCAGTTTTTGATGGCGGATATTTCCTTCAATATTGCTTGCAAAGAGCTGAAAATTGCACAAATTGCTCAACTTAATCAGCTCTTTTAACTTTTGCATTTAGTTCATATATACGGCCACGGCTTCTATGAGTTAAGTCGTATGGTAATTAATTTAAAATGTAAACAATGATGTCAGCAAAGATTCGCCTTTACTCCCTGTGGCTCCCCGCTATCCTAGCTGTCAGAATTTGGCCAATCAGTAAGTTCGTTATGGGGATTTGTGGAAGTCCATTTCGCCAGAAAATCTGTTCCTCAAAGGACTCAAAGGTACAATGTTATGAGGTCGCTTCAAAAGACAACAATCCTTGCTAACAAAAACTCTAATCTCTCTAATTGAGTTTGCCTACCATGTGCCACAAAAATCAGAAAAATTAGTGAAGGATTTAACTTTATTGTAAGCACACTAAAAGCCAATTGACCAAGAAGTTGAAGTCACAGATGTCATCCCAAGGATCAAGCTAATCTTGCCAACGTGTTAATGCCACAAAAAGTATTGGACAGAACAAAAACTGTCAAAAACAGGACACAGTCTGGCCGGGGATCGAGAAAAGAAGGGGTGCAAGGAAATCGTTAGGATCTCAATTTTACAGCCGGTCTTCGAGAACAAGGACGCAATTCTCAATATCGACAATATGGTTTCATTGGAACAGTCAACCCGTATGAAAGCTGTGATGTTGTGGCTGAGTAGCAAACCAGACATCAAAGTGCCGGATCAAAAGGAAAACATTGCTCTTCTAAAACAATGCCCCAAAAAAACTGGCAGATCATTGCTTATGCCGTACTGAAGCACTCGGAATTGAGGCAATATATCTTGAAAGCTTTAATTTGTGGCGTAAGCTTCATGAACTATGTCCATGTATTTCTTTTTTTTTTGTGGGGGGGGGGGGGGTGGTTGAGCCAAAAAAAAGGTAAAATTTGGCCGACCTTGCCGCTCCAACGGAAATATCAGCAACAAAGCGGCAGACATCCCCATCGAGAATACTTTGCAATGGACAAACAACCAAAAATTGTTTAATGTTGATTCCTTTCAATTGCTGTGGAATTAATTCCGGAAAAAACTTAAGTTATTTCGAGAAATTCTTGCAAGCTTCAGGAATGGAAACTCCACTTTCCACTATTTTTGATTTGTCAACACCATGCACAAGAAGAGTAATGTTGGAACACCAAATCCAATATCTACCAATCAGCGCCCCCCCCCCCCCCCCCCCCAAGCACCTTCTCCTCTTCGAGAAAATAAATCTACATGTAGGTTCTTAAATGCAGGTTTTTACTTTTTACAGGGTGAGGCATAACCCATACATCTCATTTACATTTACATGTAATTAGGCAGAAAAAGCAGAGACTGCTGTAAACTGACCTGTATAATAAAGAAATCTTGCCCATTCATTTGTACTTGCTGCCTCTGGAAATGAAGACTTGGACACCAGTTTCTCTGCCTAATCAAGATTATTGTAGAAAAGTTTTGAGAATAACCTCATATACGTGCATGGAGAACTTACACACACTTACATGCAGCAACTTTAGGAGAGCAAACTTGCCAAGCACTCAATATATGCATGACTGACAACAGCATCAAACCCTCTTAATAATCCTCCTTGAAGAAATGATCACGCTTTTCCATATTTTAAGTAAGCGTTTTGCCACAGCATGTGGTTTTACAACCAAGCATTTCTATACTCCAAAATCATGTTCGAGCTGGGAGAAGTTCAATTTTTTTCTTTTTCACACAACCAAAACTCTGATAGTCTATAGAAATTTGAGTGTTAGTCAATTCATGTCACGTGTGACCAGTATTTCCGAGAATGAATAAAATGTTGAACATTTCTCGGGAAATCTTTCCAAAAAAGATGCATTAACAAAAAAAACAAAAACAGAAAAACAAGATTCAAAATACTTGGAAATAATTAATGCTGAAATACTTACTTGAAATACTTAATGCTGTAATTAATGTAAAGAAAAATTCATAACTTTATACCGTCAATAAACTAGGGAAATTTCTATCAATGGTAACTCTGAAATCTCGTTGGCAATGTTCAAAACTGACATGTAAATTTCAAAACTGTTCAAATTTCAAAAATACTGGTCACATGTGACGTGGATTGACTGTAAAAACATTCATGAAGATGGAGCGCAAACTGTCACCAGCTGTAATTATGCTTTAAGGGAGCTTGAAATGGAACAAAATGGCTAAGAACAACAGTAAATCAAACTTATAAGCAGTCATCAAATGCTGAATCATATCACAGGCTTCTGTTCACCCTAGCATCTGGTTAATCCAAGCACTAGATGGAGCACAATGGCAAAATTGCTAACTAAAGACTGCTATCTTGCTATCTCCAGATAGGAGCTTCCGCTTTTCAAAATACATTAAACATGAATTGTTTAGAATTCAATTCATAGGCCACCACAATTGAACAATTCATGCACACCTTTTATGCCTGTGTTTATTGACTTGACGTCTTACCTGGTCATACAGATTAAAATGAAGGTAGTTTCTCAGGAGAAGATTCAACAGAATGGCCTACAAGAAATAAATGCAAACATTGGGCCAGTTATTTAAACAGAGTCTAACTTAATCTCTGGCTTAAGACAATCACTGGGCCTCAAATCGGTTCATAAGTGGTTTCTTTTAAGTAGATAAATAGTTTTCTAGTCTGGCATGCAAGTCTTCTTATAACCATCAGCAGCAGACAATGTTTAGATATGACTGTTGGAAAAATTGAAAATGGCTTAGAACGTGGTTTTTTTAAACACCATGTAAACCGTCTTTAATAAATGACCCATTAAGTCTAGGCATTGTTAATAACAGTATTATTTTAGTAGACAGTTGTCCATAATCACAGCAACAATTTTTTAAATAACTGTTTCCATTATGTAGTTATCCTCCAGTAAGAGATTATTTGTAGGTTGTCATCATTGCTGTTAGTATATTAAGTTAATATAATTATGATATTTCCAGTCTGTCTTCAATAAACTAGTCAAATGTAATATTTTTAATTAGTGTATACCACACAAGTGAATAGTACTTTTTGCGCGCGCTGATATTCACCTCCTAGCAGCCGAAGAGAAACAAGATGGCTTCCCGTGTCGCCACACTTACTTAAGAGGAAATTATTTCAATAAACCAGGCGGGTGTTAAAAAAAATACATAAATGGGCACAAAGTTTGGTTTGACAGCATTAAATGGTAAGTTATTTAATCTTTTCAACCTCACATTTTAAGGCAAAAAATGAAAATACAATCCCTTGTCTACGAAAACTGCCGAGCACCAAAATTAAAATGAAAACAATAAAAAATCTAATATTTTTCAGCATGGTTTCAACAACAAGACGAATTTCACAGAAAAATTGAAGAAATGGCACTGTAGGAGCTAAACAAGTGTCTCCAAAAGTTTTATTTGTCTGCAAGAAAGCGAGACGGAACTTTCTTAAATAAGAAATCACTTACAGAGTGGCGCACAAGATTTTAAATTTCATACCATTTGTCGGTATATTGTTAGAAATAAAATAATTTTTTGGTCCGCTAGTAATTCACTTGGTATATACTAAAACAATTATTCACCTCCACTTCGGTGAATAATTGTTAATTAATAGTATAATAGTTTTATCTTATAGGACTTGCCTGTCCTTCATCATCATGTCGAAGGGTAGCTGTTCTGAGTCTGGCAAGTAGAAAACTGCAAAATAAACAAATTCAAAAAGTTTCAATCTATTAATTAAATAAATATATTATTACGACTGATACATTACAGGGGCACTGTCACGGAGATTTTGCTGTATGTGGATTAAACTACTTGAATATTTGATAAAGATATGTGGATAAATAAAATACCATACCATACAATACCAAGAACCTCTTCTCTAACTTGAAATTGCCCTAATACAGTAGAGCACGGAGAGGAAAATATGGAATGATTTCTCCAAATATAAGTTTTTAGCAATATTAAAAACTACACAGTAGGAACTTGAAAAAATTAGCCAATGTTTTAAATTTGAAATCCAGTTCTATTCTAGCCATCTGCAGCCAAAGATGAATAATACTAGTTTTTCTGCACTAGTAGGGGTTCTTGTTAACATAACTAAACCACTATTTTAATGTTTAGATCCATGCAATATGTTTTTTCTCTATTCAAAGTGACACTAAAAAATAGGTGAAACTGACTAAAGAAAAGTTTCTCTAAAATTATGCCTGAAAACAACTTCTTAAAGACCAGCATCAAACTCAAGTGTGAACAATGCAAACCCTATATTGGTTAGCTACATGCATTGTGTCTGATTCCTGTTATACTAAAAGAGCACAGATAATTTGTCTGCCACAAAGCCAATCTGCTTTGTTTGACAGCAACACCAGGTAACAGTGTTTTTTTTTTTTTGTAACATTCAATTTTAACTTTACACATACCATACACAAGTTTTATGTACAATGAACTCTAGAACTGAAAGCTATGATTCTTACATGTAATAAACGGTAAGTAGAGGGACCATCATAACTTTGTTTCTGGCTGTTTTGTAATAAGTATGAAATGAATCTTTCTAACATAAAGCTCAGTACATGTAACCTGCAGTGCGGTATCTACAAACAAACATCTGTCATGTGAGTGAACATACTATGGACTAAACACAACATAGAAACACAAAAATGCATAAATAACTGCAAGGTTCTTTCTTCTATTTAATCTTTTACCCACAGTTTAAAAATATGTTTCATGTATTCATATTAATTTATTCATCCTCCACCAGTATAATTATTTTAACCTCACAATATGACAAGCTCCCAGTTGGCTTGAAAGCTCAGTTGGTAAAGCACCACACCAGCATCACAGAGGTCATGCAAATATGGGTTCGAATCTCGTTTGAAACAAGCCTGAATTTTTTTCATAGTGCTTATATTGCATGTTTTACATGCCACTTGGCTTCCTTTCAGTTCAATTCTGTGTGCTTACCTTCTGATTTCTTTCAATCTGCCAACCAATTCATTTGCACGGGAGTGGTAGAAGTAACACTTTGCCAACAGAGGATCTAATGTTCTTCTGTTGTGGCTTAATGAACGCTGCATCAGCAATTCTGAACACTGAACTGCCTGGAAAAATGAAATAACAGCACACAAGTGAGGTACCTGTATTACCATGATTTGTAATTTCTTTCCTTCTCTAGTCAACCTTGATTCAGCTAACCAAATGTAGTTCTAACATTTGAATCTGTTGACAAACTTGATAAATGTGACCATACAGTGAAAGCTAATGAGTGGTGGTTTTCCTACAATACTGTGCATTCTTTAATACTTGGGAATGATCTTTTCAATAATTTCAGTAACATTAATTAACACAGGGGTTCCAGAATGCCAATTCGTGACACAAATGAAGTCTTAGATGATTTCAGATTTTTTTTGCAAAGAACAAACCATATAATAAGTTTTCAGCAATTTATCTACTACACAGTCGAAGAACTTGAAGAAATTGGCCAATATTGTTGCAATGTATTTCAATCCATTATAAGAGAGTTTGCTTACCTCATTATAACACTCTGTATCAATGAGGTGAATCAAAACTAACAAATGGAAATAAAATTCAACTTCTGGTAAAGTGGCAGCAGCTGCCAGTCGAGCACTGCGTGGTCTGAACGGTGTTGTAGGTTCTGATTCCATTGGCTAGAAAACAATAATAAGCAGAAATAACTTCATTTCCACAGGTTCATAGAGTACTGACTTAAGTATTGACTCATTAGAATGAGGCATTCTTTAACCCTATCAAGACCAGACGTTTTTGTCTTCTTAAGCTGGATCCCACCCCCTACATACAGCTGTAACTTCACAAGTAAAAAAGCTATGATAGTGAGACCTGGACGATCAAAAACAGGTCTAAAGATGTTTGCAATGTGAAGTGCAATGGGAAGTGATGACGTCATATATGACATGGTAATTACTTCATGATTGCCAAATGGTGGCCATCTTTGATTTCTGGACTTCTCCAAAACTTCAAGAAAGTGCAGAAATTGAACATAAAGTAATCAAAATCAATAAAGGAACACTCTAATCAGCAGCTAAAAACATAATAGTTATGGTAAGAAAAGTAATTTTTCATTATTTTGAAAAGGGATTTTCCATTTTCTGGGATGCTGGCTGTCAAAAAATTGGTTGCCTTGGTAACATCAAAGTCAATAAACAGGGACTGACATCATCATATGTTTCCCAGATAAATTTCTGAAAAAGTGCTGACAGAAGTTTCAGGGAGTTTGCTCAAATATCAAAAAAGCTATTCAGGTTCAAAGTCACCATAGGCAGAACCCCCCTCCCCAACCCCCTGTCTAGATAGGGTTTTATGAGATTAATTTCATGTACCAGTCACAAACTGGGGAGTCACGTGAGATAAGTGTGAATAGCCAGAGTAATCAGTCTTTAAAGGCAGGTGGTTGCAAAGGCAACAATAATTGGTAGGAATAAATATATAATGAACTAAAAGTCCCAAAGAAAAGAGGGTGGGCAAGTGACTCCCTAGTTCATGACTGGTATCTCACAGAATAACAGTGGAACTTAATAATAAATATTTGAATGTGCTTTACATTAACCAAGGTGGGTAAAGGCTTGATAAACTTGAACTTATAAGGTAAGCCTTGTTTACCTTTTAATACTATTTCAACACCAGTTCTACTCACTAGTGAGTCATGTGAGACTTTCAAGCAGTATAATCATGAGCAGAAATAAAATAAACACAACCGTATTATTCTCAAACAAGTCACAATTTGCTTCAAGAAACAACAATGAAGTGTCTATGGTGCAGAGACTGCACACCAAGCAATATTTGGGTTGAAGTCCATATTGTATAAACTCATATAATAACAAGACACCCTCAGAAACATATACTGGGCACTGATTACGGTGCAATAATGAATCAATAAAGTCTTCCCCAGAGAGTTACAAGAAAAAGTTTCAAGAACAAAGGCCTCTTGGAGTAATGCAAGGCACACATCTGGAGGTTTTCCAACAACAACTGGCCATAACTTTTGCTGACTGAAACAATGAGTTCCCTGTAAACTTTCCCAAAGGTTGTGGCACTAGTCCAGCCTGCATTACCCGCGAAATTATAGATAAAGGGGCCTTGCAATTTTCAGCCACTAATGTAGAAGCTTCCCCAGTGCTACAGGTGTCCCTAAAAGACAGAGGTCTATTCCTGACTTTTCAAGAATTGTTTTCAACCAGCAGGAAATGGTGTCAGTTGATACTGGTCAGTGATGCAGTTGGTCACCCACAGTTCTAATCTCACTTGTCCTCTCTACAAACAGCAGGACATAAACAGCTGAGGTGAATAGGCTGTGAAAACGAACTCAGACATGAGCAACCCTGGCCATGAGGTCTTCAAGAGTTTGTGAATATTGAACGAACATTTGTCAGGTTTTCACACAATAAGTTAAAAGACAGCAAATGCAGCGTCTGGCATCTCAGCCCTGATAACAAGAGCAAGACTATTGTTGTCGTAAGGATGAATTCATTCAGAGTGAAATCCTGGGGTAAGTGGAGATTTGAAAAAATTAATAACGAAAGTACGGACATCCCAAAAGTTCTTGCGCTTCAGTAGGGAGGGTTACAATTCAAACACACCCTTGAGAATGCAGCACGCCATGGTGTGGGCGCCAAAAGAAAAATGATTGGACAACAGCAAAATGGAAGAAATGGCACTCCTTACAGTATTGATAGCACTGTTTCCTACACCACTGTTACAAAGTTCAGCCAGAACATTATTATCCCATCTTCTACAGAGGGACAAATAGGATTAATGCCCTGTGTGCCATAGTGACCCCTACATTTCTGAAGGTACAATGTAACTAGCATATTGCTTTTTGGTAGCTATCTTTGATAGGCCTAATAAAAGTTGCCTTCAAGGTATCCCGGGACAAGTGGCATAGAATCAGGCACAGTTTCTTGTGCAATTGATGGAGTTCCTGTGGGTTGCTGGGAACGAACAGAGTTTCTCTGTCTGTTCAGAGTTGTATTGATGGCTGGATCAACATCTGCATTAACTTTGGCCACCAAGGGTGAGGTGGCTATTTCGGACATCCATGTTATGTGAAAAACGTTGACAGCAAAAGCTTTGGGATCTGCCCTGTAGGATACATAGGATGTAATTTGGCAATTGATCCAAGATGCAAACACATTTATGTTGGGAGTAACCCTGAGCTTGTTACAAGCAGTTGCAAATTTAAGAGTTTTGCTTTGGCACCACTCAGTGTACCTTCTGAATGTGTGTGACTCTTTGTCTTCCTCCATATTGTCACACCTGGGTAAACATGCCATAGCAAGCCACATATCTCGCTCAATGCACCAATTAATAACAGGTAAGGACTTCTGGGTCAGAAGTGATTTCTGTTCATTAATCAATGAAGTAAGCCAGTTGGCCGCCATTAAAAACTTGTCAATTTTTGTGCAAAGTAATGTTTGATATAGCCCTGAGACAATTCAAGATTGTTTGTAAACCTGTAAGTTGTCAAGAAAGTCAGTGGAAATCACTGCTGTTTTTCACCAGTTCCTGCTGTCGGAACTGGGATTTCTGAGGTAGCTTCCACTGACAGCCCTTGGATAAAAAAGCCTTGCAGCTCCAATCAGACTTTTGGTAGTGTCTACAGGGTTGTCCCTTCATGCTGTTATAGCAGTACCCAACAGCACTAATGCTTATTTTGTTCAAGGCCCAAATATTGTTCACTTGCATTTGCAGGTCATTTCCAAACATCAAAGATGTGCCTGGAACATGTGAGCCAGAGAGACCCACATAATCTTTGTCCAGATGTGGCTTAATCAAGTTGCTATGACGGTAGGTTGACAGATCAATCAGAACATGCCCTTGCAGTCTGAACAACCAGATCAGTGTCCAATTCCATGAGCTGGTGAATGTCAGAGTCTGACATTGGCTGCTTGGATTGTTTCATCTTTAGCAGGATTTCATTGAATTTGATCAGTACTGCGCCAATGGTGCCAGAGTTTCTGTGGCAAGCTTGACCTAATTATCCACAGCAGGACCCAATTTGTCAGCTCTGAGGAAATCCTCCACGATTTCTGTCAATAAGTCATTGATGGCTCCAGCTTGCTTGAGTTGAGCATGAGGTTTTGTAGGAGCCTAGTTGCTCCTGGGTTTTTTTTGGAACTATGTTTTTCTCTTTTTAAGGTCAGGGCCATTGTCATGTCCTGTTTGGCTTGAGTGAAGACGCTTAAGCAACTGGTTCATCACAATGAGTCTTGCATCACTCCAAGGGATTTGTTCCCGTTCTGCATCATTGTAAACATCAGGTCCTGACGGGGTATTGTTGAAATTGTCTCTTTGGATGTATGATTGTCCCTGAGGAGCTCATTTTTGGCGCCCACAGGAAACAGATCGCTTACATAACCTATCACGAAAAAACTATTCTTGGTTTTCACTCGACATCACTAAATTCTAGAATTCAAAACCAGGTGGCCTACAAAATTTTTACCTTCATTCAAGGAAAGATTACCTAAAAATGTGTCTTTTCACAATTTCTTAGCTCAATGTTGTACTTCCTTTTGAAAACAGAGCAGTTTCAATTTCTGTGTTTTCATCACGCCTGATATCAGGAGAACGGCCGGGACACATGACAGCTGTTCCGTATCTTAATCAAAGGCTCCTGTGAGCCAACTCGTGAATGCAGATGACACATAGTAATTGAAATTTAGACGGCTACGGAAACTTCCTTGAAAGCTAAAAGAAACTATATCTTTGCCCGATTATGTAACGAAAAATAACCATTCTTGTATTCTGAGGCGCCGATTAAAAAAATCACGTGTTTTTTTTATTCAAAGTTCATAGAAGCACGCCATGTGCAGCTACGTCATGCAAATTCGTGTCCCCGATGGTCCGGGGCTACTGGATTTTGCGATCGGGCTAGTGGATTCTAACCATCACTTGCCCGATGGGCAAGTGAAGTTTTTTTGGGAATTAAAATTACAAAATTACTGTAGGGCAAGCCGATCTCCCAAAGGGAAATCTGTTCAACAAAGTATCGCATTACATTTCATGCCCGACATAAATGCGTGAAATTTTTCCTTTGGAGTTCAGTCCACGTAATCCTCAAGTAAAAATAATGAACTATGACAAGCTCTTGCTAAATAAGAATTATTTATCGACCGCGTCCTTTTGCTTTCCCATAAATTACCAGTTGTAAATTTCGAAAATGAAACATTTTTCCTTTTGAAACCTCTATGAAAGCTGACAAGATCTTTAAGTGTTCATTTCACCAGAAATTTGCATAATTTTGTTTACGACGTCAATGATGCGTGACATGGCACGTTCCGCTTTCGCGTGAAAACTGACAAATTAAATTATTTTTTAATTAAATTATTTCTAAATTAAATTATTTTTAATTCTTAAAAGAAACCGCACTCTGTAGAAAAAAACGAAAAAAACCTATAACTTTGCTCAGATTCAACGAAAAATCTCCATTCTTACACTAAAATGATTGTCAAATTGTTCTCTACAGAATGAATGAGAGAATTCTGACGCGTCGTGAACAATAAATGTTCGCGTGTTTTTTCCACTAATTGAATTTAAAACTCATTCACTGCGCACGCCCGAAAGTTAACGACAGAACCGAACGACCGAACGACCAAGCGCACACCCAGCTATCGCTATAACTCGTTCATTGCGCATGCGCGCATTCACGAGTTAAAAATGACTCTTCGGGTGATTTTCAGCATTCTAAACAATTTAAGTTTGAGGAAAAATATTTATCTAAACATTCGAAAATTCACAAGGGAAAACAAACCTCTTTTCTGGCAAAAGTGAACTCCAGATGTTTTTCCTATTTCCGGCTGCCATGTTAGTGCCCCTAAGAGGGACACCAACATGGCTTCTCCATACTAAGCTCTATAAATTTGTACAGAACATTTTGTCAAATAACTTGACTACGGAATACCGCACAGACCTGACACTTGGACAGATTCCTTATTTATTTATCATCTATAACATGTCAATTTCTTGACTTCATTCATGGAATATTTTTTTTTTTCAATGGCGTGAAAGTGAACAGTGAGTGAAAACTGCCAATAGAGGAATGCTCTGGGTTTACGCATGCAACTGATCGCTCTGGCTACTTGCACATATCACGTGACTCACTAGTGAATAGATTGGTGACAAAATAAAATTATGTTAGATTTGAAGACACTTGCATTTGTATCACTGACACAAAGCTTTGATTTTACCAGACTGTCATCTGCTGAAATATACCCACCTCATCTAAGAATGCTAACAAGCCATCTCTTGCAACAGAGGCTATAAAGAACATACTAAGAGTGAGTCATGTGCTCAATGTTCATCAAGGCAGAATGTATATTTTCAGAGATATCAGAAATGAAAATAAGCCAGTGTATGGAGTGCACTGATCAGAATTGAAGCATGTAACAAGAAACAAATGAAAAGAGGACCAGATTCATTTTGTCATGATTGTTCAAATTAATAACATAATTTTTGAAAAAGAGACTAATTCTCATTATATACAAAATATTAAAAGGCAACTTACTCAAGTTTGTTCAAGAATTCCAAAACAGAATATTTAACAAATGAGCATACGCAATAAAAAGGCACTAAAAAAGTATCAAAGGAAACTCTGGTAGCCATAACAAATATAACATGTACAGTATGTAACAAATAAAATATTACAAGAAAAAATCAATGTTGAATATCAAAATGTTTGCCAGGGTTTGCTTATAAATTTTGATGTTTCACTTACAATTAGGAAAGAAACCACAGATGATCTTCCTCAGGATTGGATGAGTCAGCTTTTTCCTTGTGGCTGGAATGGATCTCAGCACACGAGTTAGGAAGCGTGGTTCTTTTGATGATACTGATTTCTCGATATATTTCACTTGATCTTTTAGGTCTAATATATAAATAAAAGATAAGATGGCCTCAAGGTCAGCATGACATAAAATAGATTACATTACCTACATGTAGATAGCTCTGTAAATACTTTTATTGTAAAACTACTAAGAAAATCTTTATATAATGGTCATACATATTTAGTGCTAGTGGGCCAGAAGAAGCTGCATGGCCCTGCTCCAAATGCATATAGCCCAAACAGGTGTATTTTCCTGGTCACATTCAACAGGTCACAAGTACAGGTCAACGTTAATATCGCCCGAACAATCATATTCAATAGTATCTCCTCTGGCCAACACAGCCTAGTGCACCTGCTCCCTCAGAAACATCGAGGTTGGTATAACATAAAAAACAAGAGGATATATGAAATGCCACAATTTTACACAGAACGCTTCAAACAATCTTTTATTCCAGCCATGTGTGGCTGAGCCAATAGCAATTTATGTAAATAGGGATCAGTCTTATACTCATTTTTATAGATTTTTCGATTCTTCCATTCTCCCAATTTTAAACATTTTTAAAAATTTTAAGGACCAATCTCACCAACAGCCAACTGCAAAATTGACTCAGTTCAACTATTTGACCGCTGAAATGCCTAAATCGACAACAGCATTAATATACTAGAGCTTTTTTTCCGGCATCTTTTACTATTACATGTTTTTTTTTTTGTCTTTCTGTTTTGTTTCCATTAACGGGACTCTAATAACAAATTTATGAGAGAAATATGGAAATCTAAAATTGAAGGAAATTATGAACTACAGGCAGTGGCCTTTTTTCTCTGATCCTAGAGAGAATTAGAAATGAATAGCTAAAATGTAACATGCCTAAATCACCAATTACAAATGAGTGGAGAAGACAGGACAGTTTCTTCCCTGCCCTCATGGTCAGAACCCAGTTTCTTTCCTATCAGTGCACCACAAAAGAAAAAAAGGAAAAAAGTAGGGAGACGCTTTACTTGATATATTCAGTAAAGTGCCCTTGCGCCCAATTTTTCGAAAGCCAGTGTGGCAAGTTCATGAATTACACTGAAAAGAAATCTAGACTTATGTTTAGAGTTACAGTGCGCCTCGTGGTTTTAAATCCCGATGAAACACTGTTTCAAGATCCCAAATTAATACAACAGCATTTACACCCTATCCTTCAATCCCTACCCCATGACGCCTTACCCCTCACACCCTACCCCTCACCCCCAGAATAGACCTGCCATACTAGTAGTTGGCACCTGCTTGGCATAGAACTTCGAAATTTGCAGAGTATCTTTGATGTATGTACATGTAGGATGTACACAGAATGCACCCGTCCCTGGATATCCCTTTGTCCAGCAAAGGGGAAATGAAAATTCTTCAGTCATCATTGCAAGCTCTCCTTCTCCTGCCCCCGTTGTGGCTCATGCCGTCGTGTAAAAGCAAGATTGGAGAGCTTACCTGCTGGTTATTGAAAAATTAGCTAAAGGATTTAAATATAATTTGTGGAATGTTGGACAAAATGTTTATAATGTTGAACAAACATCATCTAACGAGGGTGCTCAACTTTTAATTGTTGAATCAACAAATGCTGTATAACAATGTTAAAACTTTTAGCTGGGGCTTATGTCTAAGTCATTTCTTCAGGATGTAACACATCAATAATTCCGATACTCGATCAAAATCGATTCAAATCAATATAAATCGATGTGAATTAATCAATTAATATCGGATATTGATAAAAATTGATTGCCAGATTATTTGTGATTATCAATTTTGATCAATTTGATTTATCAAGGTTCGATTAGTGTTGATTTTGTTTGATAATATCAGAGAATGAAAGCTACTGTTTTTTTATTTGTGTAAGTGTTGGGAAGATAAGATAGACTCCGAAGACACAATAAGTTGTATCAAACCTGAACTATACTTTGTTTGAAAAATAGTTTAAATTTGCTTTATTTGTCTCTCCTGAACTTTTTTGATGCTGTAAAATTAAACAGTGGTAAGCATGCTTATCACTGTCCAAGCGAAGCAGTTATTCAACTTAAAAACTTTAATTACTGAGTTAATCACTGCAGATTACTATTGATTTCATCATAACAACAGTAACTTCATATAAAACTGATAAAAAACGCACTGATATGATCGTTGCGAAGAGAATGCACTGAAAACGACAAACAGTCTCTCACACTTTATGAGCGATTGTTTTCTTGCGGTATCCTAGAACAGTTTCTCAAAATCGATAGAAATTGGAGTGTTGTCCAATACACACCAACAGAATCCAATGGAATGGATTGGCAGTCAGTTAGGAGACCATAGGTGAATTGCATCTCATTAAGGGAACTTAGACTATTTTCGCTAAAGTTCGGTTTGAATACAGCTGGATTCCGGTCGTAAATTCGTACCAATGGTAAGATTGGTACCAATAGAGTGACTTAGCATTCCATTCGAACACCATCGGTGAACTGCATCTCATTAAGGGGACTTAGACTATTTTCGCTACAGTTCGGTTTGAGTACAGCTGGATTCCAGTCGTAAATTCGTACCAATGGTACGATTGGTACTAATAGAGTGACTTGGCATTCCATTGGTACACCATTGGTGAAATGCATCTCATTAAGGGGACTTAGACTATTTTCGCTACAGTTCGGTTTGAGTACAGCTGGATTCCGGTCCTAAATTGGTAACAATGGCACGATTGGTACCAATAGAGTGACTTAGCATTCCATTGGAACACCATTGGTGAAATGCATCTCATTAAGGGGACTTAGACTATTTTCGCTACGGTTGGGTTCGAGCACAGTTGGATTCCGTTCGTGCATTAGTACCAATGGTATGATTGGTACCAATAGAGTGACTTGGCATTCCATTAGTACACCATTGGTGAAATGCATCTCATTAAGGAAACTTAGACTATTTTTGCTACGGTTCGGTTTGAGTACAGTGGGATTCCGTTCGTCCATTGGTACCAATGGTACGATTGGTACCAATAGAGTGACTTGTCATTCCATTGGTACACCATTGCTGAAATGCATCTCATTAAAGAACTTAGACTATTTTCGTTACGGTTCGGTTTGAGTCCTGCTGGATTCCGTTCGTCCATTGGTACCAATGGTAAGATTGGTACCAATAGAGTGACTTAGCATTCCATACGAACACCATTGGTGAACTGCATCTCATAAGGGGACTTAGATTATCTTCGCTACAGTTCGGTTTGAGTACAGTGGGATTCTGATCATCCATTGGTACCAATGGTGCGATTGGTAAACCATTGGTGAAATGCATCTCATTAAGGGGCCTTACACTATTTTCGCTACAGTTGGATTCCTGTACCTGGTCAATTGTATGATACTGCCCCTGCCATCCCTAGTTTTTTTTAGCGTCTTTTGGTTGATGGTGTTTTAATAATTATTTGTATCATGGGAGGTGCCTCACATGGGTCCTAGCGTCCCGTTCGCACCTGTCCTTTTGACCCTATCACATTTTCTTTTTTTCATATCTTTCTGGCTGTTTATTTTGCTGTATGTAATATGTGTAATGGTCAATAAAGCTGTTAAAAAAAAAAAAATCAAAGGTTCCTGTGAGCCAACCCGTGAATGCAGATGACACATCAGTAATTGAAATTAAGATGGCTACGGACACTTCCTCGAAAGCTAAAAGAAATTATATCTTTGCCCGGTTATGTAACGAGAAATAACCATTCTTGTACTAAAAAAATCGTTTTGGCCCTCCTGCCCGGCTTTCCGGTGAGCCCACCCATAAAAATCGCCAGCTACGCAGGCTACTTTGCTCGAGCTGATCTCACGAAGGGAAATCTGTTGAACAAAGTGTCGCATTACATTTCATGCCCGACATAAATGCGTGAAATTTTTCCTTTGGAGTTCAGTCCACGCAATCTTCAAGTAAAAATAATTTGAAATATGACTAACTCTTGCTAAATAAGCATTATTTCAATGAAAGCTAGTTGTCTGTATTTTGCTTCATTATTCAATGAGCGTACCAAAAAGGTTTTGTTCCTGTACACATGCATTTTACTAAATCCTGCATGGTAAAAAAATCGGTGAGGCCTACAACAAATAAGGCCACTAGTGCTAAACATACATGTACATTAACGCATGTCACGTAAATAATCTATAAAAAATCGTCTTGTTTATTCAAAGATCTTGCCGAAACTTCAGTAATTGAATGTTTAAATTTAATTATTTTTAAATTCAATTATTGTTAAATTATATTATTTTTAAATTCTTAAAAGACACCGCACTTTGTGGGAAAAAAAAAAAACGAAAAAATCTATAACTTTGCTCAGATTCAACGAAAGATCTCCATTCTTACAATAAAATGATTGTCAAATTATTCTCTACAGATTGAGTAAGAATATCCTGATGCGCCGTGAACAGAAAACTTTTGCATCTTTTTTCCCACTAATTGAAATTAAAACTCATTCACTGCGCATGCCCAAAAGTTAACGACAGAACCAACCAACCAACCAAGTCAAAAAGTCCACCATCACTATAACTCGTTCATTACGCATGCGTGCATTCACGAGTTAAAAATTGGTAACAATGGTACGATTGGTACCAATAGAGTGACTTGGCATTCCATTGGTACACCATTGGTGAAATGCATCTCATTAAGGGACTCAGACTATTTTCGCTACGGTTCGGTTTGAGTACAGTTGGATTCCGTTTGTGCATTGGTACCAATGGTACGATTGGTACCAATAGAGTGACTTGGCTTTCCACTGGTACACCATTGGTGAAATGCATCTCATTGACACATGTAAGCCATTTGTACCTTGAACGAATGGTTGACTGGTACCATTGGTACCAATTGTACAAATGGAAAAGTAGTCAGTCGATTGGTTAACCATTGAAATCTGCATTCCATTGGTACACCATTGGTGAAATGCATCTCATTAAGAAGTCTTAGACTATTTTCGCTACGGTTCGGTTTGAGTACAGTGGGATTCCGTTTGTCCATTAGTACCAATGGTACGATTAATACCAATAGAGTGACTTGGCATTCCATTGGTACACCATTGGTGAAATGCATCTCATTAAGGGAACTTAGACTATTTTCGCTACGGTTCAGTTTGAGTAAAGCTGGATTCCGTTCGTCCACTGGTACCAATGGTACGATTGGTATCACTAGAGTGACTTTGCATTCCATTGTACACCATTGGTGAAATGCATCTCATTAAGGAAACTTAGACTATTTTCGCTACGGTTCGGTTTGAGTACAGTTGGATTCCGTTTGTCCATTGGTACCAATGGTACGATTGGTACCAATAGAATAGGCATTCCGCCATTGGTAAAATGTATCTCATTAACACATGTAAGCCGTTTGAAACTTGAACGAATGGTCGATTAATACCATTGGTACCAATTGTACAAATGGAAAAGTAGTAAGTTGATCGGTCAACCATTGGAATCTGCATCTGAAAACAAACGTCATGACTTGAATATGTGTCGATCTATAAGCAAAATACCCTGATTCTTTAATGCCATGAGCTGAAACAAGCGCGCTACACATGAATATACCTCGTTCTTTAATCCGTGAACCTGAGCAAGCACGCTACACATGAATATAACTCGTTCTTTAATCCATGAACCGAAACAAGCGTACTACGCGTAATATAACTCGTTCTTTAATCCATGAACCGAAACAAGTGCACTACGCATGAATATAACTTGTTCTTTAATCCATGAACTGAAACAAGCGTGCTACGCATGAATATTACCGGTACTCCTTCTTTAATCCATGAACTGACACATGCGCGCTACACGTGAATATACCTCGTTCTTTAATCCATGAAGTGAAACAAGCGCGCTAAACATGAATATACCTCGTTCTTTAATCCATGAGCCGAAACAAGTGCCTACCCATGAATACAACTTGTTAAGTTTAATCCATGAACCTGAACAAGCGCGCTACGTATGAATATAACTCGTTCTTTAATCCATGAACCGAAACAAGCGTGCTATGCTTGAATATAACTCGTTCTTTAATCCATAAACCGAAACAAGCGCGATACGCATGAATATTACCGGTACTTGATCTTTAAACCATGAACCGAAGCAAGTGCGCTACACATAAATAAAACTTGTTCTTTAATTCATGAGCTGAAACAAGCACGCTACACTTGTACATAACTCGTTCTTTAATCGATGAACCGAAACAAGCGCGCTACATATGAATATACCTCGTTTTTTAATCGCAGAGCCGAAACAAACGAGCAACACATGAATATAATTTGCTCTTTAATCCATGAACCCAATTAAGCATGCTACGCATGAATATAACTCATTCTTTAATGTATGAATCGAAACAATTAGCACGCTACACGTGAATATAACTCGTATATTCATGTGTAGCGCTCTTGTTTCGGTTGTTCGTGGATTAAAGAAAGAGATACATATTTATATGTGGCGCGCTTGTTTCAGTTCATGGATTAAAAAAGGGTATATACACGTGTAGCGTGCCTGTTTCGGTTCACGGATTGAAGAACGAGTTTTATTTATGCGTAGCGCACTTGTTTCAGTTCATGGATTAAAGAACAAGTTATATTCATGCGTAGCCTGTTTGTTTCGGTTCGTGGATTAAAGAACGAGTTATATACACGTGTAGCGCGGTTGTTTCGGTTCATGGATTGAAGAACGAGATATATTCATGTGTAGCGTGCTTGTTTCGGTTCATGGATTAAAGAACGAGATATGTTCATGTGTAGTGCACTTGTTTCAGCTCATGGATTAAAGTGCCCATAATGGAATTTTTTTTATTTTCTTATCTGAATCTAAACATCACCTGAAGAACTTCCGCGAAAAAAATTTTCGATTTGCATAAGACGCGAATTTTTTATGAATTTTACAAATCTTTGAAATCCTATTTTATTGCGGTCAATCCGCCCTGCTGATAAGAATGCCGACGGGCTCACAATAGGGCCCTGTGACGTACATTCATGAACTCTTGTGTCCATGCACTCACTTGACCTTCAGTAAAGTCTGTTCGCGGCAGAAAGAAAATCGTCAGATTCACCGGTAGGAAGGAAAAAATTAGCTCCAAATAAGTATATTCCATGGCAGAAAACTTATCTGACACGGAAAGTGAGCAAACCGCTAAAGAGAGCAGCTACATGTAGGACGAATTTGAAAGCGTCGAAGTCGAGATGAGGTGATAGATGGCGTCCACGAAACAAGTAATACGCGTGAAGATGATGATACACTTGAACCGTACACGGACGAGCCGATAGCAGACGAAGAATGGCTAAAAAGATATCGCAAGGAACAAGAGGAGAAGCGACGACTTGAGGAAGATTTAATGAAACGCTTGGAGAATAGAGTGCGTGTTAGTGGATGGTAAAGTTCTCACCTTGCATTTTGCATACGCACTCTTCATTATCATCTGTCAAAACTGTGGCCAAGTACTCACATACATTCGAACGAATTATTTTTCATGTAGGTGTACTTGTGGTAACTGTAGCCGTGATCTGCTAGCAAATATCAGCGAGTGCTACTGCTGCAAGAAACTCGAAGGCAATTGGGAAGCGCTGACTAGCGACATTGTTCTCGCAGAACTACAGGAAGGACATGTGTTGAACTGTGATAATAATAATATTTGTATACAACCTTATTCCATCCATTGATACTAAGATAGTATCTTGAGAGACCTTGGTCTTTCCTATAAAGTTTACGAAATCCATTGTATCTTTTAGGCGCATACGTCTTGTGAAATGTTCGAAGTCTAACAAGAGTTGGCGTCTAATGTAATTTGCGTCTGTCACCGGTGTCTGGACAAATTTGAGACCTTTAGAAATAACACTAACAGGCTGTCGCTAAGTTGTTGGTTTGAAAAATTCTTTATAAATTTCTCGTGTTTTTCTCTTTGTGTCTCAATCCATTTTTTAGCCAATTTTTTTCTGCACTCTTTGTGCTTGTTATTTGTTTTGTGCCCTTTTTTTATTTTGAACCCCCGTTGTGGTGGTTAGGTTTTCAGAGATAACACTGTTATACTTCTCAACATTTTTATTGTTTGTAGAATTCTGCAACACATGTGCGTACAATATTTGTTTGAGCTCCTTGAATTCTTGCTGCAGTTTATCTACCTTATCTACATCATGGTTTACAATGTTTTCTGTGTTGGCCGAGTGCGACTGTTCTCGCATCGATCTATTAACATCAGTGCTAGCATTTGTGCTAGTATTTTTTGAGAGCTTGGTCTCAATGAAACTCGACGGATCTCACGATCTATGAGAATATATACCAAAACAATTACGCCATATTTTATAAAACTTGCAACGCTTAGAATGTCACAAGCGGGTGGGAATATTTATCGAAAGCTTACCATTCGCTTTTCCCTGCTCCTCTTCGAAGGTGGCTCTTGGTCTTCGTCTTCCTTTCGCTTAGCATGTTTTGAAGGATAAACACAAACGCCGATGTCATCCTACTTCAGTTCATGTTTTAAATTTAAACCTGAATTCATCAGCTTTGTGAAATCCTCGTCATTGAAGTGCATCGAGCACAAGGACGAGGTCTTTCCAGGCGTCCACATCTTCCTCCTCTCCAGCACAAAATCGATCCATTTCTCTCGCCTCCTCAGTCTTTGCTGGCATGTGGTGCCAAAGAAAGGAATCCTGTGCATGCTCGTTCCATTCGCTTCGTCTTTGATGTTTCCACATCTCGCTGCAACACATCTTTCCAGCATTTTCGAGAAACATGCAGAAATACCGCGACTTGTTTTCAGTGAGATTCAGAGAAAGGCTGAAGTCACGTGTTCCTGAATCTACATCACAGCTCTTGCTAAACCGAGAAGAGACTAATGCGAATGGTGGGCCAAAATGGCGGCAAATTTGAACGTCTTATAAAATTCATTAAAAATTGGTGTTGAATGCAAATCGAAAATTTTTTTCACTGAAGTTCTTAGGGTGTTGTTTAGATTCAGATGAGAAAATAAAAAAAATTCCATTATGGGCACTTTAAAGAACAAGATATATTCATGTGTAGTGCATTTGTTTCGGTTCATGGATTAAACAACGGGGTATTTTCATGTGTAGCATGCTTGTTTCGGTTCATAGTTTAGAGAACGAGATATATTCATGTGTAGCGTGCTTGTTTCGGTTCATGTATTAAAGAACGAGATATATTCATGTGAAGTGCGCTTGTTTCGGTTCATGGATTAAAGAATGAGATATATTCATGTGTAGTGCACTTGTTTCGGCTCATGGTTAAAGAACGAGGTATTTTCATGTAAAGCGTTCTTTTTTCAGTTCATGGATTAAAGAACGAGATATATTCATGGGCGGCCTGCTTGTTTTGGTTCATGGATTAAAGAACGAGATATATCATGTGTAGTGCGCTTGTTTCAGCTCATGGATTAATTAAAGAACGAGATATTTTCATGTGTTGCGTGCTCGTTTCGGTTCATGGATTAAAGAACAAGAGATATTCATGTGTAGCCCGCTTATTTCGGTTCAAGCATGAAAGAACGGGGTGTTACGCTTATAGATCAAGGAATATTCAAGTCATGGCATTTGTTTTGAGATGCAGATTCCAGTGGTTAACCAATCGACTGACTACTTTTCCATTTGTACCAATGGTACCAATGGTACCAATCGACCATTCGTTTTCGCATTAATGAGATGCAGTTTACAAAATTTAATGGTATACCAATCGACTAAGGAGCTTACCATTCGTTCCAATGGTACAAATCGTAATCTTTTACCAATGGTACGATTGGTGAGTGTGTTTTGACGAATCGTAACCGTTTTTGTATTCGACATGAGTGACTCCAATGGTTAACCAATCGACTGACTACTTTTCCATTGGTACCAATGGTACCAATCGACCATTCGTTTTCGCACGGCTCACAAGTGTTAATGAGATGCATTTCACCAACGGAATTCCGATCGACTGGGGAGCTTAATACCATTCGTTCCAATGGTATGAATCGTAAGCCGTCTTTGACAAATCGTAATCTTTTACCAATGGTACGATTGGTGAGCGTGTTTTGACGATTCGTATCCGTTTGTGTATAGAAATTGGTGTCCGATGCCCAAACGTCTGTGATTATCGATTTTGATTGATTACTTTGCTTTATCGATTGATTATTATCGAGTAAAAGCGAGTATAAATACCGATGAATCGATTAGGTTTCCTATAATCGATTTCGATCGATGTGTTACGTCCTGATTTCTATTTTAAAAGTCACTTAAATGCAGTTCACCTTCTAAAGCAAGTCTCTCTTTTTCTTCTTTGGAAACTTCAGCTTGTGGCTCTTCTGAATCTGGATCGTTCTTTAGGGATTCTTCCTTCATTTCTACGTCTGACTTTGTCATTTTCGACTATTTTTTAGAACAAATTCAAACACGCTTTCACGCTAGAAAATCGGCTAGCAATGAAATGACACTGCAGATGAATTTGCGCATACTCCAGGAGAGCCGCTGACAACCACCAACGGCTCAACCAAAAAGCTCTGTCGGCTCCTGTCAGCTGGCTAGTCACGTAGAAGTCGAAGTCACGTAATCAAAGCGATCAATGAAAAATGTGACTTCTATGGTCATTTTTATGTAGTTTCAAAGCTCAGTTTTAACGCCATGCATTCCGATTTAGCAGAAGTCCTACCAGGTAAGGGTAAGATGTTTTCACTACGGTCTTGGCCTCCTCCAGGGCGCAGAAAAGAATTTCTGAATTTAACAATGCGCAGATTTTCTTGACTCGTCCAGCGGGGCAGCTAAATTTGTCGGTTAAAATGCATAAAAGTTGAAGTCTTACAGTGTGCAAACCGGAGAAAAAGAATGTAAACTGTAGTGTAGACTAAGTATAATTTTATATCGAGTAGGTCCAAACTATTTTAGCCCGCTGTCTGTATTTACTAATTTTTACCAATTCGAATAATTCGCTTAATTTTTACTAATCGATTAAAATTAATACTAATTAATTGAACAACATCGGAAATCGATCTAAATCGACTACTGTAGTCATGTTCTTGTGATTATTATTGATTTTGGTAATATTAATAATAATAACTGTAGCAAAATTCTTGAATCTGGCTATCATGATCAGCAGCCATGGTTTGAGCATTAATAGGACAGCGCACCCATCGTGCCTAAGTAATTGGACAACACATGCTATTGCGCATGCTTTAATAGCACAGTTCCACTTGTTTCACTAGAACTTTGTTTATTTGTGACAGCCATTAATTTGTTTTCAGAAATTGTAATGGTTAATTGATTAATCGCTAACTGGACTGGATTTCATCCAATTCAGGAAATTAAACAGTAGCAGAAACAACGCTAAACATTTCAAATTTTCTTGTCAGAAAGTCGAGTCTATGACAAATAGCAAACTTTGTCAATTATCCGGGAGATTACAGACATAAATCTGGAGACCGGGAGATACCGTTCAAAATCTGGAGACTCCCGAATTATCCACGAGAGTTGACAGCTCTGGAAATGTATATGTTTGTTAACAGAGTTGTGTATTGGATGGAATGTAATGCCTCCAGAAAAAGGCATTCTTGCTTATTATCTACGTTTCTTTCTAAAATAACAATGTATTCTGGATGATTGAATGTCATGATCTGTTGTTTCAGCGTGGTGTCTTATTGTGCCGTTCCAGAAAAAATCCATACCCATCCCATGGAAGGTCATCGGAAATTCCTAGGGGGAGGGGGGTCTTAAAAGTCAAAATTTTAAAAGCAAAGTATGAAGCTAAACTGGAATTTCCTGGGGGGATGAGGGGTGAAAAACGAATAACCTTCCGTGGGGGGATTATGGATATTTTTGGAACTGCAAATTGCACTTTCACTGTTCGATCTTACATCTGGTTTGTGTCCTGCACTTCATGGATTCCAGCATCCCTTACTTTCTTTGACATACATGTAGGTGAAGTTACATATCTTACGATTCCCTTGACCTGAGTTACTGCAGGGCGCCCTTTCAGTTTCTTGAAAGTGTTGCCTAGTGTTTTACATAATGAGTTTAAACATGGTCCTTATATTTTCTTTGCTGAGGACATGTCAAACTCTCTCAGAAACACCCTTCACGTAGAGATTGAAGTGTATAGCCCTTCGGATTCTCTTGATTTTCTGGCTGTACATATGAGTCTAAGCAGGGGGGTATCTGTTGATTTTTATATCACTGATGACCTGCATGTTGTTGTTCTTCCTTTTTATTTTTGCTCAGAGGTCTGACAAAGACATCAAAAGGTTGCTGGAAATTTATATCTAAAAGTTTTTTTTGTAAGATCCAATTTTTACTGTTTTTTAAAATAATTTTCATTGAAACATGTTTAACACTGATCACCCAAATAACATCTAATAAAAGCAGTTACTTAAATTATAATTAATTAAATTAAATTACACAGAGGCAGAGCATTCCACATTTTAGGGAAAACCACAGAAAATGACCTAAAGCACTAATTACACATATATTTCACATCAAGCCACTGAGACAACAGCTATTGGCAGACCTTAAGTTGTATCATTGTATCAGTATATTAAAGAAAATTGATATTGATAATTTTCTTTTGGTTTAAAAATTTTCAAGCCAGGTTTGATTTTTATTTCCCTTTGTTTCAAAGGAAAATAAAAATTTAACTGGTTTGAAAATTTTTAAGCCAGAAAATAATTTAAATCACTGTAACATCTACACTGTAACGGTGGTATCTAAACAGCACTGCTAACTTACATGTAAGAAATATATATATTTTTTTATCAAAGGCCTTGGAACCCAACTTAAAGGTTCAGAAGATGTTAAAAAAGGCGTGTTTCAAGATGAAGACCCTTTGCTGGAAGAAAAAGCAACGCTGCCTGTAAGTGTGCAATATTGTCAATTTAAGTCACCAATATTTCTCTGGCAGATGCTGTACACTGTTCAAGAAACTAACATCATCTATATATGTGGATGCAGTTCAGAGTTGCTAAGAATGCTAAAATGTCCAATGTAAATTGCCTTTCATTTTTTTTAACCTTCTATATTTGTGTTGCTCACAAAATTCACCTGCAGTTTGAACTCTTATTTATGTGCAACATGCTGTTTACTTATTTTAGTTTTCTCACCAACACCTTTCAGGTAACAGTGGTGTACCTTTGCCAGCATTCAACTGGATTTCTTTGTTTCTTGCAGACTGGTGTGTTTGCTGTGCATGTCTTTGGAGCTCAAAACCTGTATTTGGATGCCAATTTTCCTCCAGAACATTATGGGATTTATGTTCAAATAACAGTTGGGTCTACCACAAAGTGTACATCACTACAGTCACCACTCAAGAAAGGACGTGTTGTCTGGGATGAGATTAGGAACTTCCCTGTTGCTGTAAGTCTTATTAGAATTCTGGAACTCGACAAATGGACTATGGTCAAGCCTATCTTTCTATTATAAGTAGCCAGTTCTTACATAGTCTCTTTTCTAGAATAATATTTCTCTTATTTTTATGCTTTTGTTTAATTTTTTATTTTCAATCTACTTCATAGCAACAGAAACAACTGGGCTCTTTGAATTTGCTCATAATTAACTGGCAAATGTTAGTTGATGGCCTTGAAAACTAATTAAACTGCAATAATCTTAGATAATGCTGGGTCATTTTGTATTTACTGGCACATTTTGCGTTGAGCATCCTTTTAGTGATACGCAAAGAGGAATGTGACTGGAAGTGGCTTTATCAGTATCTTCCTTAGGCATAGCTTTAAAGTGAAAAGGGCTTAACCTTAGTATTTTTCTCTTGATTGTCACATAGTTAGGGCTACACTTTACGACTTTGTTGAAATTTTGTTACTCCAAAAGTGGGCATCAAAGATAGTTGGGCTTAAAGTTGAGCTATTTCTGGTTTGTCGTTATATGCCAATAAGAGCCACAACTTTAGATTACTGACATGTACAACAGAAATATTCCTGTGGGCCATGAGTTTTGCTAATTAAAAGAAAGTTCAAGAGTTAAGCTAACAAATAATGGCTCTTGATTTGACTGAATAACTTTCTAGCATTCTAAGCAAAGAAATGAAATGTGATCAAAATTAAGCTAAAAATCAGCCTCAGAGGACCCCCAGAAGTCTGTTATCTAGAACTCAGCCCAAATAAGGTCAATGAAGCTGAAACGTTGGTATATTACATAAGTCCTCACAGTAACTATGTGTGCCAATTTTGAGCAAAATTGGCTGACCCTCATTTCCAAGCCTGCCCCACTCTTTCTTTTACAAACTTTCTTTAATTGAACTAATATTAATGTTACTAACAGTGATAATAAATGTCAGCATTTTGTTGCAGATTTCTCCCAAAGTGACTAATCCAGTGAACAAAGTTATTATAGCTGTCCTGGGTTATGACAAACTTCAGCCAATCCCAAAACACAAATTGCTTGGTAAAACTGAGTTTCACTTGCACAAGTTAGCTAAGGTATGTGATGGCTGAATATTTCTTGTCCCCCATTCTTCTCCATTATAAGCTGTTCATTACGTTGATGTATCTAAAATTTTGCCTTTTAATTAACTTGTAGAAGCAATGGTCTATGGAGATATTTGAGTTGCAAAACAGAAAGAAGCAGGTAGAGTGCAGTGCATAGATGACTTGGTTCATAATAATTACAGCACCCAAACCATGCGTGTTATCTTGTTATTTTTTCTTTCACGACAGTATGCTGGTGATTTACAACTTGAGCTTGCCTTTGCATATGGTTCATATGGCTATGGCTTGTGTGATCAGGTACCTGACACTATTACTCTCTTCTTAGGAGGAGATCACTTTATCTGGTGCAATGTATTATATTATACCTATTATCACTGGCAGTGCAATATGTGACCAATAAGCCTGGGTGTGTTAAATGATTACCAGTATTAAAAAAAAGAGAAAGTTATTTTTAAAATGCATGTAAGTATTAGGCAAGTACTTATTGATTGGATTTTAATGTTGAAGTCCTTACAATTGTGTTTGCTTTGGACCTACACTTATAAGATGGATAGAAACTTTTTAGAAAAATATATCAAGCTGTGTATTTAACAATGGTTTCCGCAGTCATCGTGCTATAAATTGCGAACGGCTGTCAGACAAGGCAATCTGCTGTCATAGTATTTATTTATTATTGTAGCTGAGATTCTAGCAATCTCTAGCTGCAGATATTGAAGGTCTTGAGATAGAATCAGAAGAGTTCAAAATAGTATTAGTAGAAGTCTTTATTAACAATGAATGAAACAAAAACACTGATTACCCACAACAAATGTGCAAGGTTTACAAAAGTGTAAATAAATAAAAATCAAAACTGTAGTGATCAGTAAAATCCAAGTAAGCACCTATTTATAAAAGTTCTCTTAAAATGTTCAGTTTTTATTTTATTTTTATTTTTTTCATAAGGAAGAATGAAATGTTGGCCGTGATCACGTAATATCCTTTTTCTCTGTAGAGTAAGAAATTCATAAAGACAGTGATTGGGGTCTTTGGTGATCTTTTCCCACTTACAGTGGTTTATCTCTATAAGGCACTCGAAATGTCTTTCATAGGTGTAAAGTTACTTATTTAAATAACCATATTTTAGAGCACACTTACAGAAATTGTCAATTTGTCTGAGATATTTACATTCAAAATATGCACATCCCCATACTTCCGTAGCATATAAAAATCAACTGAAGACATTTATTAAGCTATTAATAAAGCATTCAGCTCATTCAGTGAATAACCAAAACATTTACAGACTCTTATGTATAACCTGGAGCTAGCTTTGCATAACAACGTATCAACATGAGTGGACATCCCAGTTAAAAGGATCTTGACTGAAGGTGACAACTAATAACTAAAGTTTGGGCTTTCTTCTGATAGAAGGTAGTGGATCGGGCATCTGCTTGGTTGTCTTCCCTGATAGTACCATTTCCCAGGTCTTACTGAGATTCAATTCCATTCTATTCTCACTAGCCCAGTGTTGGATGTTCTGGACCTCTTGTATTGCAGAAGAGTTTGGAACTGTTGCTTTGATTGGGATACTGAGAGTTAAGTCATCTGCATATTTAGTTTAGGCCCCAAATTAGTGCCTTGAGGGACTGTGACCCCTGTACAGTATGCTGTGACCTGACACTGGGTGCTGTGCCAAATCTTGAATCTGTACAACTTGTTTTTCAACTCCTTGATAATTTCAGAACTTGCTGTGGTCTAAAAGTTAACTAAAATTAACAGAACTGGAGCTATGTGGATTGGTTCATACAGACATTATACATGTACGGCATCACCTTTGGGGTTAAAGTGGGTTAAAAGTGTGGATGGTAAAACTATATACAGTCGAACCTCTCCTTACTAACACCTCTCTATTACGGACAGTTCACTTGGTCCCGGGAAAATGCCCATACATTCTTTGTAAAAATAACCTCTATAATACAGACAACGGACACAAAATCTCGGCCCCAGGGAGAAAATTCATACAAACTTAACCTCTTTATTATGGACACTCCAGTAATAACAGTTGTTATTCAACACGATTTCCTGTTTGTCGTTACATATCAAAGTGTAATCAATTGTCTCATCGTTCATACGATAACAGTATCATTTGTTTTCAATCAGTAAAAATTATATATCGACATGTCATTGTCATTTGTCATCATGCAGGATTTCTTATTCGTTGAAGACTCTCCAGTTGTTGCTTTCCTTTCTTCTTCTTTTCTTCTCAACATTTTCACTTGAAAGACTATCTTTACGGACAGCTGGGTTTTCTGTAAGATCCAAGCACTTCTCTAAACGCTCAATGAGTTTGTGCGGTCCAGTGAAAATACATGCATATTCACATGGGATCTCCATGCCGTATCCTCTGCCCCCGACTAACTGCCTTCCCATATACGTTGACAACTCCATTGGTCCCTGGCTTTGCAAGAAAATGTCTCATAAGTCCCAAACCCTCTTTAAACAATAATTTTAAATGCACCTCAAAGACTTCTTTGGGCCAGTTTTGACTTAAAGAACATTTAATACCATCAATGGAGCCTTTAAAATGACGTAATATTTATGACCTCTATAAAACGGACATCTCTCTAATACGGACACTTTGCTCTGTCCCTTCGGTGGCAGTATTAGAGAGGTTTGACTGTACTATTCAAATTATGTGAAGAAGAACAATGTAGAAATTATCTTATAAGATTGGATAAACTGAGGAAATGAAACAAATAAATTTCCAGACATGAATTTGAAGTGCTATTCCTGCTCACTTAATAATTGAAAGCTTCAGATTTTAATGAAAATGAATTACAAATTAAATACTTAGGTTCACTGAAATTTCAATGTGAGGAAAGGATCTTTGATCCTGTCAAAAGTAAACTACAAGTAATCAGTTTTATAAATGGGTGTCTAGAGATCTAAGGCCTAAGTGAAATATTGATTTGAATTTCAAGGCCAAAAGATTTGCAATAGTCTTGTAGAAAACCCAAGCCCATTCCTTGAATTCAAAACACTGGGATAGTTGGTACACTGTGTAATATACCTTAAAGTAATATTAACTAATTGTATGAACAGTAAGCACTGCTTGATTAGCAACCTATATAAATAAAAAAATTATTTGGGTTTGTATGTGCAGTATATGTGAAGGTTTGCATTTCACTTTATGTCAGGTAGTCTGCTTGTCTTTTAGCTTGAGAGCCATCATCCTCCGAGGTATTACCTGCAGCAAAGTGCATTTCCACACTTGGAACTTCCCTCGAGCTCATCAGGGAACAGTTCAGGGTAGTGTACATAGTGTAGTTACTATAGGCAGACATTTTATAACAACAGAACCCCTGATGTCAGTAGTTTATTAAGTAGTGAGTACAAATGAGGAGAAAAAAAGTAGATTACTTAGATTTGATGTGTGTTTTATCCCTGACTGTTTACCAGCTCCAGCATGTACCAAAAACATTCCATAATGCAGGTTATTACTATATAGCTGAACTAATCTGCGCTGAAAAGAAGCAATCTGATTGGCTCCCTGAACGGTCAGGTCTTGAGTTATAACGAACATACGTTTGAAGGGAGCAAAGTGTTTCAATAAAATATTTTGACAAAAACAAAGCAATTAAACTGTTTTAAATGAAGCTATAGGAACTGTTGAAACCATCATGTTGGAGTTTTACTACAAGAGCAACTAATTTTATTATACAGACTGAGAACATAAACAAGTTTCATGCAGACTCATGAGTAGGCAACAATGGGAAAGGCTATATAATCAAAACATAATTGAATTAGCTTGTTTGGTCCGTATTGGAGACATCCCATCCTTTTTTGCAAGTTAATGGACCTTGCCTTCGGCTCAGTCCATAAACTTCCAAAAGCTTTTTTTCCAATATTTTTCCAATAGGGACCTCACTGTAGTTCAATAACATAAATTTAGTCACCTTAAATTGCCACACGGTGGCCGGTTTGAAAGAGAACTTATTTCCCTGGAGTGAACATGTTTTAAAAGTACACAGAACAAAGCTACCGGTGCGAAGTCCAGGTGAACAGAAAATTTTAATACAGTTAAATGCAATTTAACATTAGATAGCTAAGTACGAGGAGCAAACTTGTTGGCAGTCTCTCATGTCCTTGTTGTGGGGTCCAGAACTCTTGCCTAGGTGGCATTTAGTGATGGTTTGCGTGTTAGCATCTTGAGTGTTTTAGTTTGTTTTCGTTGGTGTTAAGTGGTTAGCGTCTTTTGGCAGTTGGGTTATCCAGGCATTTTCACAGTGAATGCCATGGTTGTTTTCAGCCCTTTAGGATCCACTTCTCTACTGTAAGTGGTCAGCTGCTTAGGTTCCTGGGTTCCCAGTCTTAGCAATGGTCAGTGGCCTTCTCTGCAGCTCAGGGTGGCATTGCATTGAGCTCCTTTGTGCGTAATGTTGTATTAGTTAGGCATTTATTCATTGCTTGCATTTTATAAACTAGCTTGGGTACCTAAGTGCTCTTCCACTATAAATGAAACAACACAATTACATTTTTTACTACTGTAAATATATGAGTACTACTTGTATACAATTAACCATGGCACAGCTGTAGCTGAAGAAAGGGAAATAGAGAAGAGGAGATGGAAAGAGCATAGGAGAAAAAGTTTAAAATATAACAAAAAGTCTTAAGAAGAAAGTCGGCATACAAAGTATTATGGAATTGTTATTAAACCCTTGGAAATGCAGCCTTAGCTTGTGAGCATTATACAAAGACCAGAAATTGTGTGCCAAAATTGTGGGAGACACCAAATTGATGTCATGATGTTTCTTATGTAACCTGAGTCACTAGAGTTATGTCACAGTGAGATCATGTTGGATGACAAAATGTTGCTGATAAAAAATCCCCAAAACAAAATTATAAAGGAGGGTGTCTCTGTTCATTAGTCAGGCTCCTCCAAAGATGAAAGTGACAATGGCTAAGATGAGTATGATGTTGAAGTGTCAGACTTTAATATCTCATTCAAGTTTGTCATTGCCACTGAATCTATGCCAGGAGAAAGGTCTTCCCCCCCCCCCCCCCACACACACACACACACACACACCTAACATAAAGTCAAAAAATTTCAGCCCTCCCCCTAACAATCTTCAAAACACCCCACCCCCTCTTTCTGTATGAAATGAACTTTCTTTAACCACAGCTTAAGATTAATACATGCTAAAGACACTTTCTTTCCAAAGAGATTTATTACCCTTGACAACAACTTGTTATTTTCTTTATTTGCAGAGTTGTTTTTGCTCCCAAGAAGGTGCCACATCCAAATATCATTACTTTTAAAGAGAAGGTCACTAACTTAGAGCCAGAAATCAGTCCCTATTATAGTAAGTTAATCAGCGACACACTTCAACCTGCTGTCCACTGAAAAAAATTGTCCCTAGTGGCTTACCGCTTGAAAAATTATGCCAGAACAAAATGTGAATGCAGAGGGATTGGACGTTTTTTGAAGCTAACATGCACCCTAGGCCTCAAATCCATTCTCAAAATTAATGTAAACTATATTACAATGCTTTATATAATGCTTACTGTAGATTGTCACTTAAAACGAATCACAACCTAACAGCCCCTCATCATCTTGTTGCAAGTCTCTCACGACCCTTCTGGTGCAGATATGAGTACTTGTATCTTGTAAAGAAATGAACTTAATGCTTTATGGCTAGGGAAGTTGGGGGGGGGGGGGGGGGACATGAGGTAAAATATACAATGTATATTAAATCATATCAAGTTAATGTTACTTGTGACCTCTACCTCCTGGAATTTTCTTACAATTTTTTAAATATTTTTTTCCAGCCAAGACTTATTTTACACCATCTGACACCGAGTCAAGACCTCACCTTCAGCCAAAACTTACAAGGTACATGAACACTTAGTGGCAGTGAGGTTAAAAGCTAGACATTTACTGTGACCACATAAACAGGCAGACAGTATATGGACACCTATAGCTGAAGGAAACACTTGTAATATTGTGCTCCTCACCAGTAGACACAGGTGATACATTTTTAATTTATCCATCTACATTTCCAGTATAATTTACAGTTCCTAATTGAATCTCAGTAATATTACAGCCAAATTACATTTTTCTAGTTGCATGTTCAACTGTTTTTAATTTCTATTGTTAATCAAAACTTCAAGTCAAATTTGCATGGTGATGTCACATATTTTTACTCGGGCATTAAAAGCTAAATTAAAAGAGGCCAATGTGGCTAGAGCTTTATCTATTTATTCGAGTGGTATCATGTCGTTTTTTTTTTTTATTTTGTGTGTCTCCACGTGCAACCCTAAATGATGGCCAAAAATATTTGCGCTTCATCCTTTTTAAGTAAGACCAAATTCCGTGATTTTACATCCGTAAGCGAGACAACGAGCGTCCCCTTCCCTTTCACATGGAACCATCCCCCCTTCTTCCACGGGGTGGTATCAGTGAGGCCCCCTAACCCCCTCCCACCCCCCCCCCCCCCCCCACCAACAGAGGTAACTTGTTGGTAATTTAATTCTTGCATAGGTTCAATAATTTCCGTCAGTTATCCAAGTGAGCGCAGGCCTTATTCCCGAACAGCCTGTGGTAGTAATTCCAAACTGGCAAATCCTAATTTTTACTAGCGACGCAAGCTGATCTACAGCTTTGTCTTGAAAGAAAACGAACGCCAACGCACAAGAACAGTAACAAGGACGGAAAGCATGCTTGCACGCGTTGCACGTGTACCGAACTGAAAAAGCGAAAATTACGTTATCAGAGATTGATTTTAGCAAAAATGCTTCTAACAACTCGGTCCAAAACTCCAACTCGAAAGTTCTTCAACTCGAAGATCGAACTCAAGTCCAAACTCAATGATTCCTTACTCCCACTTAAATGTTTAATTGTTTTGATGATGAAGAGGTTTGTTTTCTTATTATAGTAGGAATCTGTGAAAACAATGAATCAAAAAATGCAAAAAACGACTAATACTAAATCTGCACTAACAGGTATATGCTAAGTCAAATTACAAGAGACAGAGAGAGTTACAATAATTCTGTTCATTTATCTTATTGCACCGATCACTGTAAAAGCTAAATGGATTAAAGACATTCCACATAACCACCGTTTGGTCTGGTCACAAGTTCAAGGTTTAAATCTGACAACCCTACTATACAGAAAACCATGTCGGATACGTTTTTAACTCGTGAAAGCCCGCATGCGCAGTGAACGAGTTATAGCGATGGAAAGCGATGGTTTGGATTGTGAGGTATTCACTTGGTTGGGATTGGTTGGTTGGTTTGGTTGGTGGGTTGTTAACTTTCAGACATGTGCAGTGAATTGCGCTGGTCGAAATTAGCCAATTTTGCGTTTTCCGAAGGGAAACACACCTCTTGGAAACGGTGAATCGAAAGTGGAAACTTCTAAGGGATGCTCGACAGTTTCCACATTGGAAATTAAGCGAATAAATTTTTGTTTGATTTGTGGTTTTATTCACTTTTGAAAGAACTGCAGTGTTTTAAATTCAATTAGTGGGAAAAAAAACACGAGAATTTTTTTACGGCGCATCAGAATGATCTTATTCAATCTGTAGAGAATAATTTGACGACATTTAGTGCAAGAATAGAGATTTTTCGTTAAATCTGAGCAAAGTTATAAGTTTTTTCCTTTTTTCCACAAAGTGCGGTGTCTTAAATTCAATTAGTGAAGTGTCGGCATAAACTTTGAATAAAAAAGAACGTGGAGATTTTTTAATCGGCGCATCAGAATAACCTTTTTCAATGTGTAGGGAATAAGTTTACAATCATTTTAGTACAAGAATAGTTATTTTTCGTTAAAGTCGGGCAAAGATATCATATCTTTTAGCTTTCAAGGTAGTGGAGTGTCTTAATTTCAATTACTGAGGTGTCATCCGCATTCACGAGTTGGTTCGCAGGATCCTTTGATCTGTAAAAAAATCTTGATTTTTGTATTGGTAGTAATGAAACTGAGTTACACCAGCTCTATATCTGTTGTTTTTGTAGATTAAGTCAGCTGCATTCTGATTATTCTCAACTCACTGTAAGAAGTAGGAGGATCCATTATTTAAAAAGGCTGCTACAAGAGAAGGTTTGTTGGTGTTTTATTAAGAAATTTGGGTCCTCATTGCCTTATGAACCTCTCGTGGTCCAGTCAGCATCCATATCAGGCCCCCATTAAAGAAATTACCCTCTTTCAGTCCATAAGAACCTTTTTTTACCAAAACGTTGAGGCTAAGATAAACCAATATTTTTAAGAACATTCTCCAGGCTCTGAGTGCCCCAGGCTGAAGTCATTTAAGAACGTTCTATTTTAACCATTCGTTTTGTGTTTGGGGCACGCATAGCGTGAGCAAACAGTAACTATCTGGACTATGCAATGATTGGATAACACACAAGAGGCTATTACTTCACACTAACAGAAGTGAAAACGCATAGCTGACAACTGCAAAGATCAAGTAGTAAAGCCACAAAGAACAAGTTGATCATTTCTTTTTGCGTGTTTTATCACATGTAGCTCTAATTAATGGTGGAAAACAATTAATGAAAGCGCTAGGATGCCTAGAAAGGGTTATCAAGTCCTTCCTTGCATTTAAATGAAACTACCGAGAACTGTGCGAAGCTCCATCGTCGATAGGAAAGATATGCATGGTCGGGTTTCTACAAACTGTATGGCTATGGAAAGAGCCTAATATGCCAGCTTCTTCTGAAACACCTGTCCCAGTATTGTTCTGATAAAAGTAGCAAAAGTTAGACCTATAGTGTTTATTGTGCATTTTGGTCCGTTGAAATTCGCAAACGGTCTAACAACAAGTTGAGCCTGCGAACCAAATGTATAGGCGGTGACAAAAAATATGCTTGTTAGGATTTCGCAGCAAGGTTCCACTTCTTTTCACGGACAAGTTTTTCCGCTAACTCAGCGACAACCAAAGCTACGTTTTTCATTGGCCAGACTCAGAACTGGTTACCTCGCTAGGATTTTTAAGAAAAAGAGGAAAACTAGAAGATAACATGAATCGACCACCACCGTTAGTCGAAATGTCACTTAAGGTGGCCGAACACAGTTTGCGCGTGCTTTACAGATTCTGTTAGTGATACTATAAGCGCCTGCTAGGGTTGTGATAAGCAAATACTATCGATCCCTCGATTTTGTACCAAATGGACCACAAAGGTAAGTTTTGCTCTTAAAATAACTCAGTTTCTCGTTTGTGAATCCTTCTTCATTTATCGCCGAACAAAGAAAGTGAGTTCGCAATGAGCTAAGCCTTTTTGTACGCTTTTCATCTCTGCTGAGAAAACCCAAATTAAAAGCCACGCATGCAAAATGAACTGTTTTCTAAGGAACCGCTCGTTAGAATTTCGTGAAATTTGACAAAACAGTAGTTTTCTAAAAGCGTAACACGCCTACAAACCAAAAGCAAAAACCAAAAGAGGGTTACTTCAAAAAACATTAAACTGCAAAACCAACATTTACAGGAGATCTCTCTGTTGAAATTACATGAAAGCAGCGTCACTATGTCAGTATTTTGTGAGTTTTTCTGGACACAAAAATGGAAAAAATCTAACGAGTGCATTTTCTTAAAAAATTAAGGAAAAACATTATTTGTGGACGGTTAATAGCTTGCTGCGTTGCCATGGCAACGGCACCTTGCTCAACAAGAAGTATCAAAATTTATTCCTTCTTAGTTAATCTTGCACCATGCTAATTTCGGGTTCTCAGAAGTACGTAGTTTTCAAATAATGTTTACTAACACCTGTATACTGGAAAAATGTGTTCGGCCATCTTAACCATTGCTCGCCAATGTGGTCCATGCAACGACACTACCAAACCAAACTTGTGAAGTGTGATTCTTGTAAAGGTTTTTGCATCTCCCATAATCACGCCAGCTGTCAAAAGCACAATCGGAGCCAATGAAGTTCTACCACAGCATAGTCATCTCTTTTTAAACAAATTATGACATTCTGGGACTTACACCTGCTGTTAGCCCGACTGCTGTTTCTGCTAGCCGCAAACACGTGGACCCATTAAAGGGGAAGTATCAGGAAAATTTGCTGTCATTTCAAAACCCAAAAATGTTTGACTGTCAGCAGAAACAACGAAATAATTGTCAAGTTTGTTAAAAATTATCACCCCAGTGCAATAAAACTGTCGATCAGTGCCTCTGGCTAGAGACAGTAGGCCGGTTTGGATTGAAACTTGAAAATGACTAGGCTAATGTTTTTCAAGTTCTCGCATATTTGTTTCCAAAATGTGCTAGAACAGATCAAAAGTTGTTTCTTTCAAGAATTGAGTTGATTTCGTTCTTCTCGTCATTCTAGAATTATTTGGCAGGTGATTGAAGGTCTTATTTCATCATTTTTAACAAAAGATATCAAAAACCCCATGATTCTTCCCCTTTAAGGCCCTATTTAAAAAAGAGCACTGTATGGATACGGGCTTACTAAAATGTAGGTCTTTAATCGATGTAAGTCCATTTAACTCAAATGCTAAGAGTTGGTTGGCAAGATATCTTGTACGCAGCAGAACAGTAAGCCGCACAATGCTCTTTGACAGGTGCGCAATGATTTATGGAAATACCATAGCAGATAGCTAAGAACATCTAAGAACAGTTTAGCCTCAGCCGCAAAATTTGCAGGGACCTAAATACGTAAATTATCCCGACCTGCTCCCATGTAGCTGGCGTGTGGGTTAGGGCGACAGTGATCCGATGCGGAGGTCGAGGGAGGTGCAATAGGCCATTTCCGAGTTGCTGTGAACCTCATTATGAAAGCGAGGCTAAGTGCAAAAGCTTTTCATATGAAAATTAGTTTTGTTTGCATATGAATGAAAACTAATTTTCATAATAAAAACTTAGCCTCGCTTTCATAATGAGGTTTAAAGCAACTCGGGAATGGCCTATTTCTTTTTTTGGTTTCACTCAGATTACCTTTCCAGAGTTTGTAGTCTTTCAAAGGTGCTACTGCTTCCGTTAGCACTCCGAATTTCACTTAAAGTTGCCTGCTACTCGCATGTATGCAGAAGCAAATGGGCCACTCGGCTGAGCAGTATTTATTTCCATGTAGGATGTGCATGGTTCAATGCCTGAGATTGACTCAGAAGGCTCATCAGTGGAAAATCTTGGTGACGTCACTCAGTTTGGATTGACAGGTGCCCTGGCGCAGATGGCTAACATGACATTTATGGCTGCAGCTCCTGGTAATTATTAATAAACTGTGTGTTGTATTCCAAGAAACACTGGAACATTACCAAGGAACTCCGCGGATTAAAAGTTGATTTGAGATCCGCCCGCTCATCGGGCTAATAAAACCACAAATCGAACAAAAATTTCTTCGCCGTTAATGCTTGATTTCCGCTGTTGAAACTGTCGAGCATTTCTTAGAAGTTCCTCTTTCGATTGACTGTTTCCAAGAAGTGTGTTTTCCTTCCGAAAACGCAAATTGGCTAATTTCGACCAGCGCCAGAGTGAAATTCCTCTACATTTTGATCACTCATTCACTACGCATACCAGTTAACAACCCGCCAACTGAAAACCCCACCATCGCTTTAAACCATCGCTATAACTCGTTCATTGCGCATGCGCGCATTCACGAGTAAAAATGGCATTTTTCTTCTGTTTTCGGCTAGGACGTCAGTATGACGTGAGATTTTTCAAGGCTTTCCGTTTAATCTCATCCACATTAGACAAAGGAAACAGCACTTTCCAAAACCAATTTTGAATATCCCCGTTTCTGTGAACCGAAAACAATGTTTTAATACTGCTGAGAATGAAATCCTCAAAGAGGAAGCAAATTTGGAACACTGGGGCTTGTAGCTTTTCAACAGTCTTAGTAATTATTGGTGACATATTCCCTTTTGTTTAGAGCTCATTCAAGATACTGACAGGCAGGCTGCTGACGGCGCTTCAACTTCAGCCATCACTGGAACAACAGAGGTAAGGAATTACTTCGTACCTAAACATTTGATTGACGATGGCGGTATTCAAAGTTTTATCACATTTTCAACCGGCTATTGGCTAGTCTCCTCTGATGCTGATCGATGTGAAATTCAGTCATGGTAGTCATTGGCTATGGATTGAAGTTTGTCTCAAATGACCTTTTGGGAAAATCGATATGGGTATGACGACGATAAACAAAATAGCCGTTTGAAAAGAGGTATGATCCCTCAAAATCTGTATCGAAACACCAGGAGTTTCGCCACAGTTTTCCTAGACTCCGAGTGGACCTTTTTAAATCAAAATTTTGTATGCAATCATTGCTTCTATTTCCCTCGCACTTCAACACCTTTTCAAGCTATGATCAAAATTTCTTTTTCTGTTGGTTTCCAAGCGCTAGCTGTTACCATAGCGACGGTAAGGAAAAGCCCTTCATTTTAAATAATGTCGATTATCTCGAAATCTAGTCAGACACTTTAGAACGAAACTTTTTAGGATTTGAACGACTCGACCTAGTAAACTTGTTGGCAGACCGTCCTATTGATTAAGAAGAAAAAAAATCTGAAAGGGATTTTTTGAAATATCTCGATTTACGTAAGTTGCAACCTTTTCGACTTATTCGTGCTTTTATTTTAGGTGTTTTAAAACACAAATGTTTTAAAATCGTAGCCACCTTTGAAGCTCAATGTACATTTTGAATATTCGGCTATGATAAAACACCGGCGGTTGGACAGAAATAAGAAAGTGGCATGTGTTATTCTTCTTCAAATTTTAACGGAAATGCGGAAATAACTGAAATCGGCCTGTACAAATTGATTTTTTTTTTAATTTACTGGAACATGCTCTTGCAATTTTGTTTTCTAAGTTCGCCGACGAGTTGTCTGGGTGGAGTAGTTCAAAACCTGTAATTTTTGCAGCTTGCTGATGTGTCACCGTGTCTGAAGTAACTCTATGCTATTGTACTTTCTTTTTAGAATGACGAAGAGACAAGTACAGGTGAGAGAGTTGTGTTAGTGCAGTGGTTCCGTGTTTTTTCTTTTTTTTTTTTTTCTTTCAATGTGAGTTTTGTTTCTCCAAGGTGAAGTAATTGAGGTTCCAGGATTACGTGGTCTGCAACAACAAGTTAAACCTGTTCACAGTTTATCAAATGACGGGAGAACATCCAGAGAAACCTCACATGCGCCACAAATGAGCATCCAGGTAAGAAACATCAAACTACATTAAAATGCCTATTTTTACTGTCTGGTGCATCTCCACCAGGTCCCAGTTGTTCAAAAAGCGGATAAGTAGCTATTTAGGGGGCAAAATGTATTGGTTGGAGTGCATTTATCCTTTGAATAACGATTTATCTACTTGATAGAGTTATCTGCTCTTTTAACAAGCGGGGCCAGGAATACAAGAAATTGAACATGACGAGAAAAAGAACATTACGGATAGCAGTTACAGGGGAGCAGGCCAGCTCCATAAAAAAATCAGGTTTTAAAAATTATTTCAAAAACTAAGGTTGGACCAGCGGTCTTTACAGACTGCTCATTTTCTCCTCAGATACACCTTATTTTATTTTGGATAAAAATGTACACTATGATTTAAAGACGTACTCAAACAGGAAAATCCGCTATTGTAAAAGTTTTTTGGAAAAAAAATATGCAACGAAAATGGTTAAAACTGGAAACTAAAATCTGGAATCTGGCCATTTTCCAACCGGAATCCAGACAATGGAATCCCGAATCCACTGCATAGAATCCGGAATTCAAGACATTCTTGGATTACCTTACACGCACTTTGTAATTTGAAATGGTCTTTAGGAAATAGAAAATTATCGAATGCAATGTCATAAACTCTCCAAGAACTTATACCGAATACGTTTGGCTCTTGGAATTAAAGTAATGATCTTTCATCTTGTAGGGGAGTGATGATGATCCAGAATCTGAAGATGAAGCCGACATCATAGCTGCAGCATTGTCACGTGGCCGACGAACTGCTGTTATAGCGCCCAACCCTTCTCACAAAAGGAAGACTGCTGACAAACGATCAATTCCTTAGCTGGTTTTGTTCCAATGGAATGGGACGGAAACTTTGTACCACCTGTTTATCTTTAGGCAAACAAAAAACTAAATTTTAGTCTTGGTTCACTTTTGCTGTTGACGCTGATTGATTGACATAGTTTGTATGCCATTGACAGTTGCGACTATCTGGAAATATTATTGAATAAATGAAATATTTGCCTGTTGGCAAGGTTTGTTTGATATTGTCTAAATTTCTTGTTGTTGTTGCTGTTTTGTTGCTTTGTTGTTATTATTACAAATGAACTGGCTAAAAGCAAAATATAATTTAGTTTTTATAATGCAAAGAATCAATGTATTGGTTGTCAGAATGACTCCTGGTTATTGACTATTGTCATCATTCTGTTGATCTGTCTGGTTGATAATGTACATGTGCTTATGTTGTAACAGTCAATACGTACATGTACATGTAAGGTATTGTAAGGACAAGTTCAATGTTAAACACTAAAATAAATTCAGCTGTCATTTAGTGATCTTTAATACAGCAAGACTGATGTCAGTAAAAGCCTGAAATGGGAGTGCTTTACTGAAATGAAGCGAGTACATGTATAAGGAGCTCAGCTGAAATATAGTTTAGTTTGAAATAATTACGAGGGCAGACCGCGTCAAGGTTTCGGTGGCGTATCTATTTCGTCGTCGGGTTTTTTTTTTTTTTTTTTTTTTTTTTTTTTTTTTTTTTTTCGCTTCATCATAGTCACGAACTGCAATGAATAAATTAATTAAACCTGGATTAAAGCCTGTTCTCTCCTAGAAGGGAGTTTTTGTCCTCTTTTGTCCTTCAATTGTCTTTAACAAAAACGGCCCAATCAGAATGCATTTTCTGAGCGTATGTCAGGACCGACTTATCCCTACCTGTGTGACGTCACAGCCACAATCTGGGGCTCCTACATGCCGTTTTCAGAAAGAAAAGAAGCCTTTTTGAAGAGGTAAATCGAAAGAATAACTTCTAACAAGTACTCCACAGTTAAAACGGTTGAAATTGGAGAGTTCACGGCGAAGAAATTACGCTTTGACGGACAGATTGAATAATTCAATGCGAAGAGGAAACTAGAGGTAACTGGCGCGCGACGCTGCAGACTTCGTCGAACCTTTGCCTGGAAATCTACCTCACAAAAAAAATTAAAGGTTTGATTGTCAATTTTTACCAAACAGGTTTCATTAAGGAAAGCTTTTAGTCTGTTTGCCTTTCTGTTTTCTTGATGAACCGACTGAGAACACTTTGTAATCTTACACTTACCGGCATTACATAACCAGAACATAAATAGCGCTGACGATAAGGTTTGTAATTGATACTCGTACGCTTCGCGATGTTCCGCTGTTTTAAATTTATAAATAAAATACAGGAGCAACATTTGTTAAGAATACCTCGTGCTTCACGGACGTGTTAATTCCCTCGTTATCACCTTTGATTTGGAGACGGGAATCATTTGTAATACTATGCTGATTGTTTTCATTACCGGCCTGCTACTAGCAGAGTTTTCTTTCTGGCAATCTTTTCGTTCGCGTCTCTTGTATTTCGCGTAGTCGGCTTGTATCACCGGCTGCGTGAAATACAAGAGAAGCGAACGACTTCGTACATGCTACAAGATTTTAAAGAAACCCCTGCTGGCAGGGTATGTTTATATTTCCATTTCCATTTATTTGTACGTTTAAACATTCGGACTGTGGATACTCAGGTATACCAGTGACAGGTATTTGTGAGAATGACATGAAATGGTTAGAACAAAAAAAAATTGTTTTAGGCTACACCCTGACCAAAAACGGTCCAATGGGCTAGAAAACAACCCCCAAAAGTCCTCAAAACTGATACCATTGTTTGACATAAAAATGACAACCCTGGCTTGCGTTTGTTGTAATCCCCCCAACAAAGTCCGCATAACAAAAATATCTTACCCAACCCAAGAGATGCTGAGTAAAGTTGTACTACCTCCTGTTGATTTTTTTCTTTTTTTACATTTTGATTGGTCGGCCATTACAAGGAAAAACACAAATTTGAGAGTCCCTTCTGTTTTGACATTGCTATGCATTTCCTGGGTATTTACGTAAATTAATTCTTCTGGATTTGTTAGCACAAGTGTTTGGCTCTTTTCTTAATTGTGGCGGAAAGCTTGAACGTGCTTGAAGCTTTTAGCTATGAAACGAAACAAAAAAAAAACAAAGAAAAGGAGACGTGCCACAGGACAACGGTGTCGACAACATTATGACGTATAAAATAACGCGTCATGTTTTCAGTCAACAAGTCGGAAGTGAAGGATGACTGTCTACAACAGCCTTTTTGTTTCACAGATCGCCAATTGCCCCGATCTGAGTGTAAAATATTTGTTTTCCAACATAAGGCGTGACACGTTTGTTCCATACGTGACAATTGTGTTGAATGAAGGATAGGACGTGCTCCATTCATTGTACATCCTTTGTTGAACAAACCACAGGCAGCGCAAGCTCACGTCACTAGAGAGCGTGTAATAATTAATTATAGTGGGACGATGACCTTTGAGAGCAAGCGGTATTGGGTTGCAATTTAGACTTTGTATGGGAAATAAAATACTGTCGATTCTGAAGCTTAAATAACGCTAAATCTAACTTTCATCCAATAAAATGAATAAAACTGAGTCACCTCCGGTGTATTCTTGCGCGTTTGGGGATTATTTTACCGTTTCGGGCATTCTATAAAATCACTGTTCACAGTGATTTTAGAGAATGCCCGAAACGGTAAAATAATCCCCAAACGCGCAAGAATACACCGGAGGTGACTCAGTTTTATTCATTTTATTGAATGAAAGTTAAATTTAGCGTTATTTAAGCTTCAGAATCTCAATCGACAGTATTTTATTTTATACCGAGTTTAAATTCTCAACAGCTGCCTGTAACCCAATACCGCTTGCTCTAAAAGGTCAATTATTACACGATCTCTAGTGACGCAAGCTTGGACTGCCTGTAAACAAACGGTCCTGAAGGTTCCGCTTCCCTTTTCTCAGTCGTATTGTTGTCATATCCCGCGGATTATCAATTAACGTTCGAGAAGTATTACTTCACTGAGCTGATTAACCAGGGATCATAGAAGGATGTAAACTACTTCGTTTTCTTTCATTTCCTCCTGATATACAGAGGAGAGGTTGGCACGGATCACAGCAGTTATGTAAGTAAGTTTATTCCTCTACTATAAAGAAGTTATCGCGTGTTTAGAATTCGCCATATATCTGAAGCAGTTTGGTTGCTTCAGAGGAGCACATGGTCTTACTCGGTCTCTGCTCCCCTTCTCAATCAAAAGAGTGTTTTGAGGGAAACTGACGGCCAACCTTAACTTGGGAGGGATCGCTTTCTTTTGGTAAAGTAATCGTATGTCCAAGGGTGACTCTGTTGTTTCCGTTTTAGCTATAAGGTTATGCATCTCATGTTTGTTACATACAGTAATTAAAATCTCGGCTGCGCTGAGCTGTCCCTCTTCTTGGTTAATATGGAAAATTATGTTCGGGATGAGTTTGAAAAAGAGACTCACTATAAGTACAGCATCAGCCTTATCCGCCAACAATTACCCTTCCCATTTTCATCAATCCAAAACAGAACGTGAAACAAATGCCCATACCGCGGACTATCAGGTCCATTTATTCTACCGTACGCCACAGATTTCAAGTCGCACATAAACCCATTCGAACCATCCTCACGCTGAAGAAGGTTGTAGCATCAACTGAAACGTCCATTTTATATTTTAAAGTCAGTGTGAACATTTTATACGTAATACAGGATTTTTACATCATGTTAACACATTTTAGTTGGAGTCCATGTTAATTCCAACCAGTTATAAGTCCCTAAACGGTCTGGTCATGCGAGTTAATCGGATTTTTTTTTAATTGTTTTTTTTTTTTTTGGTTTTTGTTGTTGTTGTTGTTGTTGTTTTTTTTTAACTAACTTGCAATAAGCCTAAAGCGTTAACAAGTGAAGAATTTAAAATGTGACTCCTCGCGACATGTTTGTTGCAGAATGTAAAAAAAGAAACTAAAAAAAGTTAAACAGCATTTCAAAATAAGTATAAATTTATCATCCGCACAGAGCAGCCATATAAATTCGGCCAAAAGGATGTAATGCAATCAAGTATATCAGATGGGAGTGGACGCGTGTTTGTGTTGGCGTCTCAAGGAAGAGGAACTACAAGAAGACCTTGGAAGGTTTCCAGCTCTGCTATGATGCTTGACCTGAAGATAGATCCTAACAAGTCAATCGCTGTCAGTCACACCTTCCATTTCATTTCAGTTTCTCTCCATTGTTTTCTGACTAAAAGGGGAAGTTGCTGTCATTTCAAACCCAAAATGTTTGTCTGTCGGCAGAAACAAGTTTGTTATAAATTATCACTCAGTGCAATAAAACTGTCGATGCATCTAGCCAGACACAGAGTAAGCCGGTATGGATTGAAACTTGAAAAATGCTAGGCTATAATGTTTTTCAAGTTCTCGCATATTTGTTTCCAAAATGTGCTAGAACAGACCCAACAGATCACGAGTTGTTCCTTTCAAGAACTGAGTTGAGTTCTTTCCTCTCGTCATTCTAGAATTATTTGGCAGCTGATTGAAGGTCTTATTTCATCATTTTAACAAAAGATATCAAAAACCCCATGATACTTCCCCTTTAAATTGGTCATAGAACACTGAACGCTTTTGGAAAGTGGCAATTATAGCCTTACGGTATTAAAGAAAACAGGATGTTACCAGGCCTTCAATCGTGGCAGCTCGTTTGACAGAGACCAGAGAGCGATTTGGAGGGCAAAATCACGAAATAGTTTATGCACGTGACTGATCATTACCAGGCACGTGACTACTCGCAAGGAAACAGCACGTCACTAGAATACTCGGATATACTTTATTTTAAAAAAAACATAGCAATTTTTTCAGTTAGTTAACGGAGTCAAAACAGTTATTGCATTTCAGTGCTTTTCACAGTTCTCGAACCTCTTGTGAACCGTACGATGCAGATCTAAATCAACAACTCCATTTGAATGCGCACTTTCTACGTAGGTCAGGTGCGGGGGTCATCCATGAAGAGCCTGCGGTTTGGCACTTGTGTAAACTGGTTTATTTCTGTGCTACTTCTGGAGGCCAGGATATCCTTTAACAAATGCTACTTTTCTGGACGAAATTGGTTGTACACTGCTTTTCTTTCGTTCGGGGCTCAAGTGATCCCCTCTGAATGAATGGAATTTTCAAACAAGTACCACAGTGGCTGTCATGGTAAACAGTTTATTACAAACTGGAATTGACAGTACGGTGCGAATGCTTATTTTGTCGTCCCTTAATCTCCAAAATTTCCAATAAAAAGATCAGAGGTTTGCATAGTCCTTTTTCCCCTCTCCTCTTTTCTTCTCTCTGCTCTCTTTTGTACCATTATAATCCTTCTCGGGGCAATAAAACTCGTGATTTGGTGTCGTTTCACTAAAAAGGCTTAACTTTTCATCCGCCACCTTTTAAAAAAATTTGGACAGATCATATGATGATGAACACTTTAAAAGCACTTTTCGTAAAATGACACCATTCGCAGCTTGCTGTATATATATCCCACGCTACGTGCAAACAAGCGTTAGTTCAGACAGGATGTTTCTCAAAGTGAAGCGGACGTAATATCCGGGGATTCATTCGTGGTTGAGATGTTCGGCGTGTGGCACGTACACTCGAGTATGTAAACATTAGAGTGCAATTTCCCTTTTCCCTTATGAAGGAATAACAATACTTGTTCAAGAGGACTGCTGTAAGCAAATTACCAGTTTATATCAGTTGCTGTGCCATCTAAGGTCATCTTAATACAATACAAAGCTAAGTTCGAGGAAGAGAGGAAAGCGTCATGGACTCTGTTGTAACTTTTCCTCTTTTTTCTCAACTTACAGAACTGCCGGCTACCTTAAAAGACAGTTGATTGAGCGACCGAGGTAAGTTATTTTGTCTTTTTAAATCCATCCATCTCCCGAGAGCTACCAGATGTAACTACTTATTAAGTTGATTATATCAGATAACAGCAATGAGTTAACACAGCCGATACGTCAGTTCAATGAGATACTGAAAGTCTTTCCCAAAACTTTGACATGATACTTTCACACGTTTTGACCAAGCCCTTTCACGCAGAACGTAAAATCCACAAAAGCAAGGCAACAGATTGTTGACATTGTGATACACGATTCTAGATAATAAACGTCACAATTCAGTCTGTGATGCTCTCTGTTCCCCCACGGGTTGAAGCTACTTGTAGTTAATGAAATAGCAAAGATAGGGTTATAAAAGCAAAAGGCTAGCCAAGCGAAACGTTGAGACACGATCGAATAAGATTGCATTCAACGGAAACCGCACTTTTTGGGTCGTGTGTACGTACACCTCTTCCCCAGAGCAAGCCTGCGTCTAAGGCCAGCCGATCGCCCTTGCTTCCTTGGTGCCGACCAAAACGAACGCAGCCTATGGGAACACATAAGGGGCGAGGGCGTACACGAATTTTTTTTTCTTTTTTTGAAGGAAAGTTTTCATTTCTTCGCTTGCATTCGTGTGACCGCTGTTCAGGACTTTACTGTTGGTTCTATCTTGCATCGCGTGTCAAACGACGTATGGTGGCGAACTTGTGATTTAAAATTGAGAAGAACACTCGGGGGGGGGGGGGGGTACTCCCTTATATGGGCTATATAGGTATGTGCGGCGCCAAAGGGTATGGTTTTTCAGCCGTTTTGGTCATAAATATGGTATCGATTTTAGCCATTTTGGTAATAAATAGGGTATCGATTTTTGCACTCTAGTCTTGAATTCGTTTTTTAGAAGCTACTTCTTCATCATGATGTTTACGGCAACTGTGTACGTGCCGCAACGGCTTGTCACGCCTTTAACATTGGCCTGGACTAGGAAAATAATTATAAGGCAGGTCTGAAACAGGGTATTGATTTAAAGGTCAGGTCATAAATAGGGTAGGGAAAATCGCAGATTTTAGTCATAAATAGGGTACGGGTTTTGGGAAGCGGGCCGCACACCCCTATCCAATTTTTTTGGTAGTATCCCCCCCCCCCCCCGGGGGAAGAACAAAACGCATGCAGCTGAGTCGGAATATTAATTCCACCCCTGTTTTCTTGTTTTGACTGACTTTCAGTTGATGTTGTTACAGCTTCATCAACCAGATAAGAAGGCATATTTCCGACACTTCCACTTATTTAAAGCAATTTTAACCAGAACATGTTGCTTGTTCTTTTAGGTCTGTGTTCAAAGAATTAGAGTCTAGACAATAATACCATTGCTCCTTAGACCGCTATTTGGATAAAGATATCGCTTAGCTTTTTCATGTAATGTACATTTACGAAACCTTTCAACGGAGTGTGGTAAAACAGCGGAGTTCTGGAAGCGACGGCGAGTTTTTAGAGTTTTATCTCTAGCATTACTTTTTCAAGGTCCGGTAGTTTGCTTCTGACGAACCTTGCCTAGCATTCGCGGTGCCTGAAATTTTACACAAAATAGAATCTGTAGCCTGAGTTTAAAGTACCGTTAGTACCACCACATTACTCAACTATGATTTGCAAAAAAACGGAATTAGGGGTTTCGCCGTTTCAACATTTTTTTTCAATATAGGCATTGTGTTTAAAATCCTGTAAACTATCTGCCCTAAATGTAACCTTGTCTGACTCGATAAGTAGTGATAGTGATAAATAACAATTTGGTGAACTCTCAAATTTTGAAGTTTATTCGGAATTTTGAAGTTTATTCAGTCGTGTTGTTAGACGTCGAGTTTGGATGTTTGAAGTTGATTGTCACAGTTTATAGATTTATATGGGTTATTGACCAAGCTTGTGCGGTCACAATGGTCGGTAACTGGCTAAGTTCTAAGTTTAACGTTTTTATGGATCGGAGAAGAAATAGAAAATTTATTGTATAGCTTAACTGTTTAGGTCAAACTACGAAACGGAGAGGTAAAACTGTTCCGCTCCGACAGAAAATCAGGCTGTAGTACTTTGAATACTATAGTTCACGAAAAACCAAAATCCAGATTTTTGTACAAGAAGCAAAGATTCACCATTCCAAGGAAATGAAATCTTGTTTGCTAAACTCGGCTTGTGTCAAACCGCAGTTGTATGTAATTAAGAAGGGTGCTATGAGAGGAGTTTCCGGCTACAAGTGCGAACTTATCAGCGGAGAACTTTCAAAGGTCAAGTTGCTGTTGAAAAGTTTGCCATAATCAATCTTTCCGAAAGCTTTGAGTCAGGTTTCATCTTGTTCTGCTCCCGTGTATATTCCATTTCGTTGGTCTTGAAGATGAAAGGTTTTCTTTCAATTAAACATTCCTAAGTTTCACCTGTATTTTGGGACCAGGATTTAAAAAAAATTGAAATTAATGTTTCTACTCGGTGAAATTTGATCAACTGGTAAGGAAAGATGGCAATTTTCGGACGTTTGGCTGCTTGTCGTTTTAAAATGAAAAGAAAAGAAAGAAAAGAAAAGCAAATAAAGATAAAAATAAAGGGAGACAAAACAAACAAAAGGGAAGGAGAGGAAAACAGAATAACTTATTATTTTAACACTCAATAGTCAATTCTCGAGGTCATTCAAGCAAATAGCACCTTTTCAGGCTTCCGGATTTGACATGTAAATCGAGATGAGTTTTATTTCCTGTCTTTGTTTCATTGAACAAAGTATTTAAAGTCACCCTGGACAGCTTCCAGTTCATTAATATTGCATTTACTAACCTGTGAATGTTGAAATGCGTCACATTTGAGGAACTGTTGTAAGTAATAACTGTGTATGAATACTAATACTGCCAAAGGAACACACTAACAAACAAACAGTAGGCGGCGTGGCAAGCTCTGTGAGTCAGTTGCTGGCAGGTATCAAAACGTAAGTATTTTTTTCTCTCTAAAGGCGAACGTTCACAGAGTTGAAATCGCAGCAGTAGATGGACACATTATACTCTCCCCATTTGACCTTGACACTGGTTTAAACAATTCATCAAGTTACCTCGGCACTGATAAGACTAGCCTGTGAAGTAGGCGATAGGGCTCGGTCTGCCAGAGGCGAGAAACACCAGGGTCGGCTCGTTCCCCATGCCGATTTTTTCTCTTCGCCCTATGCTGGGGAAAGGCCGATTGACTGGTGTGAAGGCCAAGTGGAAAGAGCATATTTCTTATCAGCCGTTATTGTTTACTTTTTTTAGTGCTGATCAATGAGTAATCGTTATCCTTTGGTAGGACCGGCTAACTAATCATGCCTGACTACTGACAGGTACCACTTCTAAGTACATACAATATACAACATCAACGATACACATGTTATATCTTCAAAAAGGGAAAAGCATAAATCTGTACAAGTTGTCTATTTTTGTTTACTGACCTTACGTACGTGAGTAGGAACCGGCCCGGAAAAATGTTATATGACACCTATTTCAAATCTGCGGTCATTTATTTTCAATTAAATTTAATACAGTTCATTCCAATTAACTAACGTAACTCGGCGGCAGGATAAATGGCTTTTCCAAACATCTAACTATTATAAAGCGGGAGTACAGTGGGATCCAGATACAACGAAGTGCCAAGGGCGTTATGCATCACCCCCCTCCTCCCCCCCTCCCCCGGCCGAACCCCTGGGATCTTTTTTTTTTTTTTAAATAAACTGGCAAATACTCCACGGCCGGGACAGACTATTTGTTCAAATGTCCTGGGGCTGTGGTTCAAAAGTGTTTTACTTTCTTCGTTTCTCATCTTACTTACAAAAACATCTGAGCTAATTCAGACCAAATTTAGTCTAGCTAATTGTAGGTATTATTTCCCGTTTATGTCCTATCTAGGCGTATTCAATAAGAAACCTCCTGTATTTGCCGGTTAATTGGTCATTAAAATAAGCGACAATTCTGTAAGGCGAAAAAAAGTGCGAGGGTCAAATACCCCGGGGGAATTGGGTGGAAGGCTAATGCCCAACCCCGGGGATGGACAGCGCGGGAAAATGCCCCACTACAGCCCGGAGGGGGGGGGGGTGGGCACAGTTGAAATTGACTGATACATTACTGAACGGGGATTCGCAAGATTACTTGAACTCTGCCTATTCACCTGCGGTACATTTTTTAATTCAATTCAAACATTTGAAAAATCTGGACAGTCTCCAATGAAGAAAGATAAAATGCACTTGACTTTTCATGTGCAAGGTCAAATAACAACCTCTCCGGTTCCCTTGTGCCAAAAGCAACAAACGGAACAGCAAGAGCAGATTAACTCACACAATGATGGACCCAAAACCGACCTGAGTAGACTTGGACATGGCATGCTCGTGCACTCACTTAGGCAGCCAAATCGATCTTAGTAAAAGCAAACCAGTGGAGTAGAGAAAGGCAAATGGCAATTAAAATAGGGTGTTGAAAATATTTGCAAGCGGTATAAACCGATCTATTGTTATAGCGCCACGCCGCTGGGTCACACTGAGACTTTTTTTAGTCCACGTGTTTAATTTAGCTTGCCCTCTCACTGTTATATTGTCAAAATAAATAAATAAATAAATAAATAAATAAATACCAGAATATTTAACAAATACAAGAATAAACTAAAGCCTTCAAATTTTCAGAAATTTCCAAATTAGTATGGGTTTTTCCCAGCGTATAAGGCAATGGCATGTTAATAAAGTTTCTATTCTTTTCTATTCTATAAACATCAAACATGTTCTAACGTGGTTCTTAAGTAAAAACGACAATCTTTTAAGCGAGAGATTAGCCTGGATTACCAAGATTCAGTGGAACACATTAATTAGTTCAGTGAGCTTTAGCCGAAGCATATTCATGAGCACAATGCCACGGAGATCTATATTTAGTACCTTTCAGGATAGATTAATTTGGCTCACAGTCTTCTTTTTGTTTTCTTTGTGAAAGAAAAGCTTAAACACCGGGATGTAATAGTGTGGTTCCTCCATGATCCAGCGGAACAAAATGGCCGCGATGATCAATGGTTACCACACATACAAACTCTGTACTCACTACCTGTCGATCTCCTTTTCCACCTTGTGCAAGAAATTCAACTGGGCACGTCAGTAGAGTGGAAAAAAACTCCAGCTGTTAAAAAAAACAACCCAGGGAGAGGAGGTACTCCCAAATATGCCAAAGGGTATTGTTTTTGAAATTTGAGCGGTTTTAGTCTCCCATAGATAAACATTTTCACTATTTTGGTCTGAAAGTCTGAAAATTGGTATGGATTTTACAGCAATAGATGTGGATTCAAGAAACCAAGTTTAAAAATGGGTAGGAATTTTAGAGGTTAGGTCTGAAATAGGGTCAGGGTTTACGAACCGAGCCGCATACCCCCACCAAAAGTTCTGAGGAGTACCCCTCCCCCCACCCCGGGCAAACGACAAACACTACGATAAGCATCAGTGGAGGCCTGGCGGCATTGAGCCCAGGTCACCGGAAGCTCTGCAACAAGCTGATCGCCGAGTGTCGGGTTTTACATATCTTAGCCTGGACACCAACACAAACCCGCTTTTCCTCTACAAGTCTGTTAGGTGGAAAGAGTACCTGGGAACTGATTTGAATATCACACTTACAAGGTTAGTAAATGTTGGAGTTTTCTCTGGTGTTCCTCTTGGACAACCAACCTTCATTTTTTGCGTTGGCCGGTTGAAGTGGTTTTGGTTGCATGTTTCCACAGTCGATCGGTAGTGATGGAACAAATCTGTTTGTTATGTCGATGCCAAATACTCCATATGTTCTACCGGTACTGTGTCAGTACTTTTAGAAGTCGTTGATAAAATAATTATTAACAATATCTCTTACGGTTCCTTGCGGTCACTGGGAACAACCTGTTTCCATTGCTACCGTATTTCATACTTAGTAGCTCATGATCATATTATAAATTGGCAAGTTAAATCGTGTCAACTTATTTTTAAATTAAGCTATTTATCAGTGTTTCTTAAATTAGTCTTGGAATCGGGTGCAGTGGTTTCCGGTATCAGGGATTCTGATGTTGTTCCCAACATACGTAAACAATTCCCACAAGGTCGTGGGTAGTGTAATGACAATGGCAACCACATGCCAAGAGGCTTTGAACACAACCTGTTGTAGCACTTAAAATCAACACAGATCATTTAGCAGAAGAACAGGAAAGGGTTCAATAGGGAGCTGATGAAGCGCATTATCGGGATAGGAAGTGGTTATTTAGCGGAAATCTCGCCCTCAAGGGCTACAGTCAAGCCCTGTTTGACGGCATTTGGAAAACTTCCAGTTTTGTTATGGAAACTGGATTAACATACTTCAAATTATGCTGCTGATGGCTGCTTCAAAAAGATTTCTCCATGCAGTGAAGGTGATGGTCCATTCTTTAAATAATCGATTATTTTTTCCTTTTTCCCGTTGTCCTGAACCAGAAAATTCCAAATAGCCCCAGGGCAAACGAAGTTATTCAGCAGTGACTGATTCGAGGTGGGAGGGAGGGAGACTTTTATTATCCTCACGTTTGTTTTTGTTCTAACCAACTTGAGGCGTTGTACTAAGCTGTGCTGAGGAAAATAAGTGGAGCGCTTAAAAAGATGTTCGCCGAAGGCATGCTAATGTGTGATAACTATGGCCATAAAAGCACATGCTGGTTTGTTCCTCACGATATTAATCCGTTACGTAATAGCGGATTGTAAGGTTTTGTATGGGGAGAAAACATTCGCTATCTGAAGGCAAAAAAGGAGTGATGTTTGAATAAAACTGTTTTGAGTGCTTTTTTTTGTTTTGTTTTTGTCGTTTTGGCGTCGATTCAAAGCGATTCCAGAGAGTCACGAAGATTGCGTGACGAACGTCTATTCATATTTTGTGTTGATTCGAAGTGATCACTGTTTTACAAAACATTCCCGGGAGGAGTGGGTAGGGGGAGGAGGTGTTTTTCTGTATAGCCCTGTATAGGTATGTCACGACAGAAAAGATATGCCCAGTTTGAGATTTTGAGATTACAAGACAGCTCAATGACTCTAAGTATCACCAAAAACAATCTTCGGTCCTTACAAGCAAAATACACGAGCGCGTCAAAGAATACACTACATGAGGAGAGGAGGAGAGGAACACCTTAAAAATTTCATCAGCTTCTTGAACTTATACGCAACAAACGAGACTCAGTTAGAAAGGCTCGTGAAGCTTATTTAATCAACAAAGCTAAAACATTGCATGCTCTTGGTATAAATAGAGTAAGACGTGACGACATTTTTCACACTTGTAACTTGGTCCTAAACAACCAACATTGTCACGCATTTTTATTTTTAAACCTTTATTTGCAATGATCCTTTTACGTTTCTCACCTTAATTTTCCGTTCAGCCCCCGAGGAAGGTTTGTGTTACAAACCGAATTATCGGGCAAATTTGTCATTGATATATTTCAGTTCAGTTCTAGCCATTTTGTTTGTATTTCACCTCCTTCGCCATTTATAGGATCAGTCAGCCGTCTATACATGTATTATGGATTTTAGAGGTCAGGTCTGAGAACTAGCCTCTGAAATCCATACCCATATTCAGACTTCAGACTTGAAATCTCAAAAGGCATGCTCTTTATGTCGGCACATAATTATATAAAATCAACAATTCTGCATATTTCCAATGATTTTTGTTGAAAGTTAATAACACAAAGTTAATCGAATTAGTTCCGAATAGAATTTAAAAGCGTTTTCCAACATGTCTTTGTCACGTTTTGAGTTACTAAATAAGCAATATCCAGTTTTAATTGATTGGAGGGTTGGTAGGGTATGTTGAAAATTCTTTGGAGTCGGACATGTTAACGCTTACTTGTCAGCAAATAGGTTTACACAAAATCGGTTTCAGGCAAACACTCCGACTCTCAAGCTCAACACACACGGAATTAGGGTTGGTATCACAAGGTATGATAAATGCTTCATTTGTAGGGTTGGTAAACACCTTGCCTAGTTTGATTACGTAAAAGTTGTCAATAGAGTAAGACGTGACGACATTTCTCACACTTGTACTTGTAACTTGGTCCTAAACAACCAATCATTGTCACGCATTTTTATTTTTAAACCTTTATTTGCAATGATCCTTTTATGTTTCTCACCTTAATTTTCCGTTCAGCTCCCGAGGAAAGTTTGTGTTACAAACCGAATTATTGGGCAAATTTGTCATTAATATATTTCAGTTATTCTAGCCATTTTGTTTGTATTTCACCTCCTTCGCCATTTATAGGATCAGTCAGCCGTCTATACATGTATTATGGATTTTAGAGGTCAGGTCTGAGAACTAGCCTCTGAAATTCAGACTTCAGACTTGAAATCTCAAAAGGCATGCCCTTAGTATGTCGGCACATAATTATATAAAATCAACAATTCTGCATATTTCCAATGATTTTTGTTGAAAGTTAATAACACAAAGTTAATCGAATTAGTTCCGAATAGAATTTAAAAGCGTTTTCCAACATGTCTTTGTCACGTTTTGAGTTACTAAATAAGCAATATCCAGTTTTAATTGATTGGAGGGTTGGTAGGGTATGTTGAAAATTCTTTGGAGTCGGACATGTTGACGCTTACTTGTCAGCAAATAGATTTACACAAAATCGGTTTCAGGCAAACACTCCGACTCTCAAGCTCAACACACACGGAATCAGGGTTGGTATCACAAGGTATGATAAACGCTTCATTTGTAGGGTTGCTAAACACCTTGCCTAGTTTGATTACGTAAAAGTTGTCAATTGGGTGCCCTAAACAATCTCAGGCAAAACTCCGGGGCTTAACGTCCATTTTAGATGGTAGAACATGACATTCAGGAACGGCGGGTATTCAGCGAGTTAATGTCACGGTCGCAAGCACTATGGACACAAATGATAGATCAGAGAATTAACCCTACAGTTAAAGCGAACCCATGAATTTCCCACTGAGCGTTAGCCCTAGTAAGGAAATGGGAGATTGCAAGAGGCAAAGAAAAAAATCTTTGACCTTGGCGGGAATCGAAACCACGACCTTCGAATTTGATCGTCTGTTGCTCTAGCGACGGGAGAAAGTCGTGAGTGATCGATCATGGTAGTAATTACGGCATTGTGAATGTGAGGGGTATAATCGATCCTTTGCCGCTAGCACTGAGGACATCGATGACAGATCAATTAGAGGATTAACCATGCAGAGTTAATTCTCTGGTCTATTATTCAGCCAGTTGTAAGGTATACGAAAACATTTATTTATCACTGAAAAATCACTAAGCTGTACAAATCACAAGCTTTCAATTAAAGTTGCAGCGAGGAAGGCCAAAAAGAGAGAGCAAAGTATCTTTACCTTTTGAGAATCCAAGCAATTTATTTGTTTGCAACAATACCAGCCTAAAGATAACATAGTACTTTGTGAATAATATATATAGTGCTATGTTATCTACGGGGGATAAGTAAAAAGGCGTAGCCTGCTATTGCCTGCATGTTGAAATTGTGTGTGTTACTCTTCAATTTTTTAGCTGGTCTCTGTAGGTTCGAGGTGACGACAATGTGAATGGCAAGTAATTGGCACATGTTTTTCCAAAATATGGACAGTCACGAAAGTGATCAGCGATCGAAGTCTGTTTTGATTAGTTATCTCATTCTGTTTTGAGTAATTACCGAACGTCAATCATGCCACGATAATACAGTTTTGGTTTTACGAAAAGTCGATTCAGTTCAGGGTGTGTTTTCAGCTGGCCTACAAGTGGAAAGCTAAGATCTGATGAAAAAGGAATAAAGTTGATTTAGTTGGCATATACTAAGCAGACTACATTTTTTAACAACACTTTAATTTATTGTGCCAAAACAATGCAGAAGTAGAATACTTGTCTCCTTTCCAACATGATAGATTTCTTGAGGTTTTCAAAAGGGTCAGGAATTTCATCTTCGACTTCTAGTCCGGGTACCACCATTGAAGCTACAACAGGTGTGAAAATATCCACTCAAGTTTGGAACGAGGAATCTCTAAAATGGGGCCGGAATCTTGAAAAGCGGGAATCTTTCGGAGCTGGAAATAATATCTCTAAAAGGGAAATCTCCTAAGGCCCGATTTTTTAAAAGGGAATCTTTTCAGGCCGGAATCTCTAAAGGGGGAATCCCTTAAGGCCAGAATCTCTAGAGGGGGAATCTATTTAGGCCGGAATCTCTAAAGGGGGAATCTCCTAAGGCCGAAATCTCTAAAGGGGAATCTTTTAAGGCCGGAATGTCTATAAGGGGGAATCTGTTAAGGCCGGAATGTCTATAAGGGGGAATCTGTTAAGGCCGGAATGTCTATAAGGGGGAATCTGTTAAGGCCGGAATCTCTAAAGGGGAATCTCTTAAGGCCGGAATCTCTAAAAGGAGAATCCCTTAAAGCCGGACTCTCTAAAGGGAGAATTTCTTAGGGCCAGCATCTTTAAAAGGGAGAATCTGTTAAGGCCAGAATCTCTAAAAGAGAGAATCTCTAAATTTCCAGTGAGGATAACTGAAGCGAGAACGAGTGTGTTTGCAGTTTTTGTTATATTGCCCTCGTGCTGCTGTCGTTGCTAGCTTGTATTTTTGCTTTATGCCCATGTTGCTATCCCCCCTCCCCCATACCTGTGACTCTTTCGCCAGCACCAAGTGTTGATAGATCATAAGACAACGCAACAAAAACATGAAAACATCAAAGGGATATCTGCTTTAATTCTAAACCATAAAGCGTTACAACTACAACAATTTATTCTTATGTTATATATCTAGTGATAATAACAACAACCGTCAAAATTAATTATTATTGTTGGCAAACGCTGTAAATGCGAAAGGTCTCATAGCAAAAACTCTACTTATGAATAGCCCATTACACAGTATAAAGATTTAGAAAACCAGTAGAATGAGAGAAGAAACTGCCGGCTGTGATACATACAGACACTTGTGGCGCAGGCAAATTTTTAAATCACTTTTCTAGAGATGGAGCCGGCTTTTAGAGATTTGTCGTTTTAGAGATTTCCCGTTCCCATTCCTCCGTTCCCAGTTTCATAATTTAGAGATAGCCAAACGTTTAATGTTAACATAAAGATCTCATAAGATTCTTATCAAACATTTTAGCATTGAATTTCAAGAGAGGATCAGTTTGCCCTCGGATTACCTTTTGTGGAATTTAATCATTACATTTTCAACGCCCAGAATTTTCTCACTAAAACGTGCTACCAGATTTCAAATTAATCAGATGGAGCACGTTCAATGAATGTTTTTCATTTGAAAAGTTGTCCAGTACGCTGTAGACAAATTTGGAAGCTATTTTACACCTCAGTTACAACAATGATATAAATGAGGGCAGATATAATTTAGTAAAACCGAAATTACTTCACAGGAAAATGTAGTGGTATCCTAAGTCATGTAATTGCACTAATTATTCAATATGAACTACATGTATAAATATGGTTGCCATTATTTCGCAAGTTAGAAAACGAAAGTTCAGCTTATATAAGAGCGTGACTATTGAAAGCGGAGCAATTGCTAGCAAAAATGGTTAAATAAATGGCTCTTTGGTGTAGGTTGCATGGGGGAGGGGGAACGGAGAGAGAGACTTACGGGCTACTGAACCAGATAGATAGCGCATTTTGTTTGCATTTCTATGTACAAAACAAGCCCATGTGACTCTCGGTCATATAATAACAACGATGGCCGTTTGTAAGTGGGTCAATCCCTTAAACAACACTTATCAGCACTGAGACACACGTACCATCCCCGTGGTATGGCCAATACCGTACGCATGCGCACAACCATATCACCCGGGCAGTGGCAGCCATGGACACCTGTTTCGCCCTTATTGGGGCTCATCAGCATGGCATAGCCGTCGGGTCAAGAAGCGGGCGTAAACCCGCGCATCGAGACCCTTTACTGCCGAGGCGAGTGCATAGCACTCCTTTAAGCGCCAGCTCCACCGTAGGCAAGTGGTAGCTGTTGGTTGAGAATCCTTTAAGACACCCGTGATTTGATACATGTATTGTGGACAAGTCGAAACCTGAGGTTCACAAATTTGACACCTCATTAAAGACCAGAAAGGTTTTCTTCCTCTTTCCATCAAATAAAAATTGCGATATACGTAGTCTAAAGAGATTTGAATAATTGCTGTAATATAAAGAGAGGAAATGCTCCTTCTTGGGCGTGGGAAGTTTCAAGAAATTATTCAGACATTTTTTAGAGTTGATTTTAAGATTGAACATCATTTCATTCACGCTGCCCGGCATTGTACTCCTTTGCAGTTGCCAGCAAACAAAGAATTTGTGCAAGTATTTTCGCCGAGACAAAGAGAAACCAATAAGCCTACAACAATACTTAAAATCTTTTATCTCAGTTTCAGAAATCTGATGACAGCTAACAGCATGGATGAAAAGATTTTCAAGCTCGTTTTGTTGATAGCGTATTCTTCAAGTAGTTTGGCAGTTGGCGCTGACGACCGTGCAGGTATTTTGCTCTTCGATTTTTCCTTTTTTACTCGGTTTTGGGTAGATCGAAACAGCGTGCAAGCGGACCTGCTTTAGGCTACATCCAATCCAGTGTCCGTCAGTGTAAGATTTGTGTTTAAAAACCTGACACTGGCAACTTATAGTTGGTTCACATATGACACAAGCATAAGCATCAGTACAGGTATAAGCACAAGGATGTTTACACGTACAATCATAACACACATGAGTAACACGTTGAACGGAAAGTTCGTTAAGGCTGGTTCTCATATAATCGTTACGATCGTTACGATCGCTATGATCGCTGCAAAATGCGACCAGCGATCTCAGCGATGATAACGATCGTAACGATTGCTTTGATTCGCATATGATCGCCACGATCGCTAACATGTTTCTGAAGTTATATTTTTGTGTTGAATTGTGGGATACAAAGTCCAATGTTGTAATGACTTATGGGATATTTCCAGTCGCTACGATTGGTACGTTTTGATCGCTATGATCGCTACGATCGCGCAACACCGATCACTACGATCGTCGAGATAGAAATTTTTCTTTGTCAGCGATCGTGATCGCTGTGAGCGCTACGATCATTGAGATCGCTATGATCACCGAACAGAGCGATTCTCATATGATCGCTGGTCGCATTTTGCAGCGATCATAGCGATCGTAGCTATTATATGAGAACAGGAGCCCATTTAAATGCTCCTGATGAGAACCAGCCTTTAGAGATACGTGGCACTTGTAATTGTATAAGTGGTAGGATATAGGATAGATATTAATGTACAATAAATGTCAAGAGCTACCAGAAATGTTTTAAAACAAAACGCAGACGTTTAGGATATATAACCCTTCTTCAGTGTGGAAGAAAACCGTTACAATACGTATTTCAAATGGAGGTGAAATCTCTATTTCAACACGAGATCTCATGTTGTAACCCGAGATCTCCATTATACGGCACGAGATCTCGACGATTTGGCTGCGGAGAAACGCCGAAACGAGCGGCGAAGCCGCGAGAGGAGCAATAAGGAGGAGGCGGTTGAAAGAGTCGCACAACATTGGAACCTCCATGGTATTCGTCCCTCTGCAAATGAAGACGCTTGCTGGACGACCCGATGTCTAATATTTTTTACCTTAGGCTAGTCACACAACGTCATATCTTAATCAAGTTCCTGCAAATGAAGTGGAAGTTGCAGTGGACGTTTGTTGCGAAGAACAGGAAGACGATGTTTCAGACATCTAAGATACATTTGCGGGCATTTTAATGATTGAAAATGCTCTTAGAATGCCAGCAAACACGCATGAAGCATACAATATTACGTTTACAGCAAACGACAGAAAGGCAGAAATGACCACGTGACCATGTTTATCATACATTCGCCGCTCGCTGTTTTCAGTTTTCCAATATAATTGAGTTGTTTTGCGTTACCATCAAAAGCCAGAAAATTCAGGGCCATAAAGGAATCGCACAAACTGTGCGAAGTTCATCTGCCGAATCTTAAAGACCTTAACCTTTTACCAGAAGAATAGTCAAGTGGCTAAGGATAGCCTTTTCGCGACCGAATAATGCTATGTCTTGCGATAAGTTGTGTCCGCATATTTTTGGGGTTTCATTCGGCAACCATTTTAGATTTGCTGCTTTGATAATGCAAGTAATGATAAAGTGGTTTCCTATCTACCTTTTTACTATCAAATGCGTCCAGTACTTCATGGTCAGCATCTCTACTTTTCAGAAATCTGAGCACCTGAATCAAAGAAACCTATCTTTAGAATTATTTTCTAAGTACTCACTTCATTGCTTAAACGAATTATTTGCCATTGAAGGCCCTTGTTAACACTACATCTCAAATCGAATCATTATTTCTTAAGGTGGTTCTTTAACATTTCTACAGTTTTTGCTGGTAGTGATGTATATTTTTGTACATAGTTCTGGTTATTTCAGCCCCGTGAAAATATCTGTGTTCAAACATAGCTTCGAGTACCTAAGTCCTTATGCTTTTCTAAAAACACCATTACAACTGGAAAATCCCGTTTCCATGGCAACCAGCAGCTGATACATCTGTTGATTCCTTCACTCCTAGCTAGTTTCAAAACGGGTATGTCCGAAATTCGCGCGGTAAAATTTCGTTATTTTGTGTAAAGAAGAGAGAAACTCCGAAGTATCTCCTCGTAAAGTCACAAAAATTCTGTACATACGTTTGGTCAATTTCTGCGATTTTCCTTTTTGCCATTTATTGCAGTTGTCCATGTATAATTTTCGAGTACAAATATCAGCTAAATCCTAGCAATGAGCCAATTTTCAGAAAATTCACCGTGGAAAACTCGTTATGATAGCCTTACTTTTTAGGCTTACTGATTGGCCTTGTTTAATTTCGCGCGCCAGCATAATGAAAATTCACGTATCAGTTAGTAAACTGCGCGCACTCGCGCCATTTTAGTACCCAGTCGCCGCGCGCCAAATGACTGATATTGCATGATGCTGCGAAATCTTATTGCTTTACTGTAAGTTGTGTTCCTAAAAGTATGTTTCATTATCTTTAGTAGTTTCACAGTGATTTCATCATTTTGACATGCTCCGAGTTAAATATAATAGCCAAACTCTCGCATATAAACAAAAACAAAGGTGTGGCTGGGAGAACTGCGAATCTCCAATCTAATAAATGAAAATTGTGCTGGGCCGAAATTATCCATTTCCCCAACAAATCTGTTGATAATTAAAAGGCATTCTTCTCCCAAGAAGAAGTCATTCGAAAAGGCTTTATCAATGTTACTTTCCAGCTACAATCTCTAGTCGATGTTTGTGTCGTTATGCAAAAGAGCTTTACAATTAAAAACCTTAAACACTTATAGCAGACAATTCGCACCCAGCGACTTCCTTTCCTTTCCTTTCTTTATAACAAAACCTAAGCTCGTAAGCTTACTGGTAACGTATTTCTCCGCAGAATGTGATTCACCCCTGGCCTTGTCAATTCCAGATGATAGATGGAGCGCCTCTTCTACAGCAGACCCCGATAAGTTCGGTCCTCATCTGGCGCGCCTCAGCAACACTGCTGACACTGTAGGATGGTGCTCTTCACCAAAAAGAAAGAACAAAAGAGCATTCATACAGGTCAGTCTGGTCCAATATTTGCTTATATAAAACTGGAATTCTGGCTATAAGTAACCTTTTCGAACAGTTTCTTACATAAACAGAAGAAACGGCAATGCCAGCTGAGTCCTCGTCGCTGCGCCTTGAGCCAATTTTTAATCCCACATAAAAAGGTCTTAAATGCAATGTCATCTTAGGAGTCTGTGTGAAAGGGGAAAAGTCTTGAGTCGTTAATGATATGACATATTTTCGTCTCACCAAGAAGTAAGAGGATGAACTTACGATTCATGGTCAATACTATCCCTGAACTGTACGTAAAAATCAAAGTTTTCTTTTCGTTTGAATTACACAGCTCGACCTAGGACAGAACATGCGTGTTACCGCTTTATCCACGGACAGAGTTCGGGTAAAAAACGAGTCCACTGGAAACTACAGCATTATGTACGTGTCGCAATATTTCCTGGCCTACAAGCGCGAACGAGACATGAAGTGGAGGCGTTACCATAGGAACGACGTCTCCGTTACGGTAAGATTCCAACTGTATTATGCCGTTTCTTTTCTCTTCTTCTGCTTCTTCCATTACTTCTTCTTACATATTTTTTACTGCGAGAATCCGAAAGTATTAACACCCTTTTTTCCACATCCCGTCACGCACACACCACGTAACAAAAACGTTAGGATCGTACATATAGTAAGCCAGTAAGAGCCCATACAAAACCATAAACATAAAATGATACTTGATCAACCCATAGTTGTAGTTAGGTCTGATTTTAATATTGTTTCCCCAGCTGCAGGCTGCTTTCTTTTTTTCTCAAGAGTCTTAAAGGTCTTCTGCACATACATCCATTCATACATACACGTATCGAGGTACAAAATAATATTAATTAAACCAGCTAAAAGAAAAAGTAATTGCTGTATTTACATAATTATTGTAAAATAGGACTAATGAAGTACTATGTGATTTGTATTAAGATAAATTATAAAATGATCTTAAAAACTAAATCAGCTATAAGTTTTTTTTTAAGTATTTTCAGGTCCGTAAGAATTTTAACCACTACATAGGTGGTAGTTACAGCTGTCAAATTAAACACTACTAATTTTTGACACAAATTTTCTGACGGTTGCAGCGGTTCTTAGTTCATTGTGCAAGGAGTTTCTGGTTTTGGTCCGTAACATCTAAACGTATCAAAATATGAAAATGTACCAAAATAAACAATGATCTGAAAATGAATTATTTCCTAAAACTAAACCTCGAGGACAGCGGTGTCACAGTGAAAAATCAAAAATTGCAGCCTACAACGTAGCCTGGGTGCAAACGTCTTCTATTTCCTTTGTTGCACTCGGAAAAAGGAAGTGCAAATATGAGACGTCTGCACGCCGGCTACCAACAACGCTATGTATGTTTTTAATCTTTCATAGAGAGTAAAAGGTGCCGATAAACATCAACTCTTTTTTTAGCATTTTTGCAAAATATTAGGGTAAAGGTTAGAAATCAAATTTACTTCACAAATCACAAATGTGATACCACCTTATTTTGCAGACGATTTGGCAATACGTCTTGCAAGAATACATAAGTTACCGCTTGCTGTACGTATTCTTTTCGGTTTCGTAGCAAAGAAGCCGTGAGTCTATCCAAGGTATCCAGTTTTGAATGTGATTCCTTCTCCGGCGTGGATAATATGGACTCATAATCCCCTGTTGGATTTTTAGAACAAAAATCTGTTTGGCTTTGGATTTAAACTAAAAACATCCGATTTGGATTTTTAAAAAGAAACGCACTCCTTTTTGGATCTGCCACGGTTCTACCTTGGGTGTCCATTCTTTTGTCCTGCCCGCTATGGAGTGTCTTGTGTCTTTCTCTATAGGAAATGAAGTACCCGCGAATCATTGGGCAATAAAATAATAAAATGACACTGGAGGAGTGGAGAGAAGGGCTATGTGCAACGGCCTAGTAAATACTTACACAGGTAATTTTTGTTACCATAGGTAATAAAGTCCAACAGCTCTAGACTTTACAAGCATCGCTTACTGACTCCTCGCATCGCTCGCTACATTCGACTTGTGATTGATGATGGAGTTGGAGACAGATGGTGTCTGAAGATGGAAGTGCATGGTTGCCCTTGGACTAAGCACGGTAAGCAATGGGCAATTAGCTAAAATTGTGAAAAATAGAGGGGAAATCAGCAACGAAATACTGTCAGAACTTCATTATTGCTGTTGTTTTTTCTTTGTTTTGTTTTGGGTTATTGATAATTAGGGAAGCAAGCGCGTAGACCAAGCAGGGGCATTGCACATTGAACTCGAGGACCAGTGGTGTGAATTGTGACCCCGGAAATAGTTATTTTAGTCCCTAGTTTGTTATCAAAACGATGTTGTGCTCCAGCAGTGCTTGGGTTATATCTCTGCCTACTTTGTATACGATTTAACCTTCCGTTTTTTTAACGAATTACTTTTTAGATGGTTTAATCTCGTACCGAATATCCCAAGGAAATCTCCGAGCGAACAAACCTGGGTGGTCGTCATTGCGAGATAAAGGCTACGACGGCACAAGACTCGCCTTCGGAGCGAAGGTTGGTGTGCTTTACGATGGACTGGGTCAACTAGCGGATGGAGTAATAGGCCACTTTGCTGACTGGAATGACACGGGTAATCCAGACTGGATTGACTGGATTGGCTGGCAGGACACCGTGACCACTGAACCAACTGTTACCTTTGAATTTTCCTCGCTTCGTCGGTTTTCCAGTGTACGTTTCCATATCCTGAACTTGCCAGGTCTGCATGAGAAGATGCTGTTTAGTAAGGTTGTGCTTTCTTTTTCGAAAGACGGCGAGTATTTTGCTTGGAAGACTATTTATGAACCCAGCATGGCCAAGAGGACGGCCATGTGTAACAGGGCATTTTGGATTGTGGTTAACCTTGAAGGACACGTCGGTAAGGATGTGACGTGCGATTTTCAATACTATGGCTGGTGGGTGCTGATCAGTGAAGTGGAATTTGAATCAGGTGCGTGATTCTAGTCGCTCAGCGGGCCAATCTGTTAGTCTGTCAGTCAGTCTGTCTGTCAGTCAGTCAGTCAGTTAGTCAATCAGGCAGCCAGTCGGCAGATTGGTCAGATGGTCAATCGGCAAGCAGTCGGTCGGTCGATCACGCTGTCAATCATTCGGTGAAACGGCTGGTCAGTGAGTCAGTAGATAACTCAGTTGGCAGTCCTGTGTGTCGGTGTCATTTGGTCGGTTGGTAAGTATGTTATCCAGTCACTCCGTCAGTCAGTCAGTCAGTCAGTCAGTCAGTCAGTTACAGCCCGTCGTGTGGTCAAACTGTATTTCTGTCGGTAGATCTTGTCAGTGAGCCTGATGACCGATTTTTTTCCTTATTCTTTGCTCGATAGTGGAGACATCTCCTGGAGATGAATCAGATACAGGAACAAACGTTTCTCCCACCACGGCCAACGGTAGCGTGACTGTCATTGAAACAACAAACGAGATAAATGTGGATGGTGAGTGCAGACAGCTTCTTTTTTCGAGGTCCATGTTTTTGTCCTTTGCACACAGTGGTTAAAGTAATCGGTAATCATGTTTCTCACCCACCAACAAAGGAAAACTTTTTTTTTCTTTTTTCTCACGATAATGCAGCAAGAATCTGAAGAAGTGAAGCCCCGGCTAAGCAAAAACGAAACATTCGTCACGACCCAACCCTAACTTTTTCCAGATGTTATTTCTTGATTTGAAGAGTTGCGATGCAGAGGGTAATGGCAACACCTTGTCATGTACATTTTACGGCTCCCACGGCAAGTCTTATGCGTCATTGATATTGTTTACTAATAACGTAACGATCTCTGTGCCGGTCAACATGTCTTGCATACTTATTCAGAGAATTTTTAAATTTCTTTCTTCACAGAATCTAGTAAAGACATTGGCTTGGAGGAGGGCTGGAATATATTCTTAATAGCTGGTCTCGCCGCAGGAGTGGTAGGTGCGTTACTGTTGTGCCTCCTGGCCTTGTTAATCTGGCGTCGCCAACGGCGACGTACGCGCGCCGAAAATCCGTTAAGCCACCTACCAGTCAGAGTCATAAACCCCAGCAAGAAAAATTCACTGAACCGCCGGAATGATCCTGGTCCTGCGATGCGTTTTGAAAAGCTGAAGATGTTGGAAAAGGATGAAGAGGACGAAGAAGAGGACGATATGGATTTGATGTTTCAGAAAAGCAACTTGAATAACGCCAGAAACATGGGACTAAGAGATGAACTACTAAAAGGTGAGCCACGCTTGTCGTTTAACCAAAGGTCTATAATTTTAAGAAACACTATTTTCTGCTCGCTGTCTGTTAATTTTGTCCCATGTCTAATGAGATTGTACTTTTAAAAAAAATTGTTCCCGAGAAAGCTACTAAACAGTAATTTTATTTGTACTTTAACAGTCTAAAAGTCAGCCCTCTCTGCTGAATTAAATCGCTGATGAAAACGCAATACATAAGAAACAATCATTCTCTTTTTTTTTTTCAGCTGATGAAAACGCTGCCAGAAACCTCCGCCCTCAATCTAGGGAGATGTCCCTGGAAGAAGAAAAAGCCGCAGTCCTCGCAGAAATGAGAAAAGTCAGCGAGAGCAGTGAAGATTAAAAAAATTCCTCTCCACGACGCTTTCTACATAACATTAGGTTTCACTCGTCCTACTGACATAATGCCTGCCAGTGAAAAAAGACTTCTGCTATTTTTGTAACGACACTAAAATTCGGTAGAATTGGCTGTTTTGGCAATTTTCTGCGAGTTTTTCCGCGCGGAAAAGTTTTGTTCGAACTGCTCCAAAATGTCAGGTTTGACTCGTCTGGTGTTCTAGACTTGTCAAAAAGCTGGCAAAACATGAAAATACTTTCGCAGATATAACATTTAATTGTAGCCGCGTTAGTTTAACATATGTAGTTAGCTATGGTTAACGATGAATGGGGCGTTTCTGCGAACTATACCATAAAAGTTTCAAAATTGGTTGTGTTTGATAATAGAAACAGTTGAAACCAAGCTAACAGCTTAAAACAACTAACCTTAAAAATCTTGATAGGCTTACTACGAAGGGAGCTTATTATCAGAAGAAACGTTTGAGATTATGGGGTCCTATATTAGGAACTGTTACGTTTTTTTTTGGAAATGTCTACTTCACTAGAAACCAGTAAAATTTTCAGAAATTTTTAAATGTGTTGAAGGCTATTTATGTCAAGTAAAGCGGTTGATGAAATATATGTAGGTTAAGTTGGAGTTCTCCCTTAGCACGACAGTTTCCACGGAATTACCCGTATTTAGAGTCGCTTTGCATGAGTCCGTAAATAGATCTTGTAGTTTATCCCGTTTTCATTAATGTAAATTACTTAAAAAAGGGGGATAAGGTTGTTGTTTACTAAAGCATGGTTTATTGCTTCAATTAAGGAACATCGGAAAATATAGATCAAGGAGTTTTTCTGGTACTTAATGTGTATCAGTGATTATTAAATTCTCAGCCTCGGTTATTGCATTTCTAGCGTTCTGAATGGTTCACTAAATCAAGGTTATCAGCTCATATACCGTAGTTTGACCTTATATGGAAAACGAATGCCCCAGGTGTCGCTAAGCTAATTTTTTTTTTCGGTATACAGACGCATTTCCTTAACAATGTCAACAATCCATTAAAGGAGCTATCGTTTTCGGGAAAACGGCAATAAAAATTGTAAGAATGAAATAAGGTACCTCCAAGACCACAGGTCGTTTGACCACGGGTCATCGTTCTGTCATTATACCGTTGTAACACGTGCGCATGCTTAACGTCAAAACGTACCACAGACCGTACCACACGGAAGAAAAAATGAATAAATGTTCATATATATACATGGCTGAATCTCAGTTTAAGTAGAGGTACCACTACGACAGGGTTCTGTCTCATATGGTCTAGGGGGTATGTCAAATACCTTCTTGAGATTAAAGTGCCCAAAAGAGCGTCTATGTTCGTTGAAGCTGTCTTTTAATCCAAATAATTTTTTTTCAAAAATGAAAAGTCTACATTTACAGCAAACCTTAAGGTCAGATCTTGGTATCTGACTGGCCGTTTTCCTCTCAACGCTTTCCGAGGGCTATACTTCAGCCATTTTATCAGAGCCAGTCTTGCGTATCTCACGTTGCCTCGTTCACACCCGAACAGATTTCTGGGAAATTCAGCCATAGCGTCAGTGTAGAACTCCTGCCCTTTCCATTTCATAGTTTTTGAGCACAAATGATGACAGATCAAAGTCAGAATAAACACCATGCTCATTAGCCTGAGAAGAGCAGCCAAATTCCGACTGCTCATGAATTCCTGAAAGGTTAAGAAAGATTTTACGGCGTTTTACACATTTTACCCACAATAGAACTGCCATTCCTTTCTCATCTTTACATTATTGTCAACTGCTACATGAAGGTAAAGCCACTATAAGCGTGTAGCCCTTAACCTTCTTAAGCCAGCTCTGTATAGCGGCAAAGGGGCTTCCTTCTGCAGCGTTTGTTCTTTGAGCAATATTGTAAGCTGTTTCGTTTCGTTTATTTATTTATTTTTTTTTCAATTAGTCATTTTTTTCTTTTTTGGATTCCTAAAAGAGACCATTCTCAAACACAGACAAATAAAAAATACAGTGACTTTTCGTGTGCATTCCTAAACGAGACCTTCATGACGGCTAATATACTGGCGTTTTGGCCAGAACACCTCAAGTGCCTAAGTGAGACCAAAATCCGAAATTTACACGCACGACCCTGAACGCAAAATTATTTGCAGTCAAGTATTCATTTTGTTTTATGTTAAAATCAAGACGCCAGTTAAAGATGTAATCAGGCTTTAAAAATAATATACCATCAGCTTTAACATCGTTGCGCGATTTCAGCACAAAAATAGGCAAAAACGAAAGCCTCAATCTTTTAATTTAAGGATATCTAATCCTTTTTTGCCAAGACAAACACTGTGTCCTAAATCGTTCGTCACTGGTTGTAGCCTAACTGTATAACAAATATAAATGTCTTGAAACCTTAAGTATAAACGGGAAAATATCTACAAAGACTGAATAATTTTAACCATTGTATACAGACGCATTTCCTTAACAATGTCAACAATCCATTAAAGGAGCTATCGTTTTCGGGAAAACCGGCAATAAAAATTGTAAGAATGAAATAAGGTTAAAGGAGTCCCTTCACGGTACCTCCAATACTACAGGTCGTTTGACCACGGGTCATCCTTCTATCATTATACCGTTGTAGCACGTGTGCATGCTTAACGTCAAAACGTACCACAGACCGTACCACATGGAAGACAAAATGAATACATTTTCATATAGTATTACATATACATGGCTGAATCTCAGTTTACGTAGAGGTGCTAGTACGACAGGGTTCTTTCTCATATGGTCTAGGAGCCGACTTTTCCCTCCCTCACCCAGTGGTCTTGTCGGGGACAAGCTATCGGAAACCACCAGCTGACATGAGGTACCATTGTCAGTTGTGATGTTTGTTTTTTGTTTTCTCCTTGGCGGCCATTTTGTCTTAAACATGCCCGCCAAGGGGAAGATACAGTGACTACATTTTACTAACAGCATGATCACATTGATATTAAGGCTGGCAAGTCTCCCGAAGACATCCTAAACAAAGAAGCGTTTCATTCATGTCCCTTGTCAAATTGTCGACGGGTATTGGCTAGAGTGTATGTATGTATGTATAACTTTATTTACTAACGGAGAATCATCAGTTGAGCTAAAAGTTAAAGCTAAAATCTCATTAAAACTGCTCTACCTGATTGCTGTGTGCGAATCCGATACGTCAAATACCTTCTTGAGATTAAAGTGCCCAAAAGAGCCAACGCCTTTTAAGTCTTGGGGTAAGTTATTCTAGACGGATGACCCCGCAAAAGCAAAAGCTTTGTCTCAGGTTATCGGTATTTAGTTTGGGCAAAGAGACTTTCCCTTCAAGACTTCTCAAGTTGTAATCAGCAGCGTAGCATGGAGTGAAAACACATTGAAGTTATTACCGGTAAGTTCATTCATTGTTCAGTTGTACATAATAAGAACTTTCTGTTTTTTAAGGCGAAGGGACAGCTTCTCCCGCTTAAGCTTCGACAGAAAGAGGTTGGAGCTCGTGTCAAACTTAAGGATGAATTAGTAGCAACTCTGGTTGCACCATTTTGTAATGTTTATAGCTTTTCGCTCAAATAGCCACTCAGACAGTTCCAAACCGGACTGCAGTAATCAAAATATGGTAATATTAAAGCGTCATAAACTCGACGAATCGCAGTATCCATCGAAATGAAGGGTCGCATGCGTTTTGTGACGGAAGGTTTTTCCATTTCTGGATAACTATGGACTTAACGGTTCTCTGGCGTTTGGAAATAACTGACAACGGGGAAAATTAGGCTCAAATGGGCAACTCGCTTGCGGGAAAGAGCCGTCACTCTCTTTGAGGTACGGGATCAAACCACGAACTGGTACACAGCGATGAGAGAAACTTGACTTGGGTCCAATGGCGTTTATTCTTAGAACTCGCATAACTTTTCGGAGATGTAGACGCACAGGTTGTTGTAGATGTAATTGCGGATGTAATCATGGATGTAATCGAAAAACAGTACAAACTGACTACGTTATATATGATTCGTACAGCTATTCAACTAAAAGAAATGCAAAGAAGGGCATATACACAACTTGTTTGATCCTAGCGAAAGTAAACCATAAAATATATTTTTAACTCTGGCAGCTCTTGTTGCTAAGGCTATTTTCAAAAGTAACCTAAATTGAAATCTCCTTAAAACAATAAATTACAAGAGCAGCAGAGTCAGCAAAAGCTCTTGGAGCACGTACTGGCGAAGTATGAATAGACTGATTGCAAGGTCAGCGAGTGGCCGTTAAGCACGTACCATCGCCGTTTAATTACAGAGTTTACCACCTTTAACAAAAACTGCATATTTGAAATTCTACGAATCAGCAAAACCATTCATACTTTAATCTGGATCTGGCTATTCCGCTGAAGAGAGCAAACGCCGAAAAGCAAATTAACAGCTATTGATGTGCGAAGGTTCGACTAAAAATAACTCGGAATGTATTGAATTCAAGCGGAAAGTTTCAAATTGAATAGACACCGTGCAGTTTTAAAGGAAACTAATTAAGGCCGATAGATTAACGTAAGTTAAGTAATTGTTTGGCGAAATAGTATTTTTAGAAACGAACGCAAGGAACAGTTGTGTGGTAACTCAATGTTCCGGAAAGCGCTTAAAATAGTTAGTTCGTTGTGCCACGAGAACAAGTACTGTTGGCTTTTAGGATTATTGTTTAGCAAATAGCGCAAAGCATGAAAACAAAGCAATCTAACAAGATCCCTTTACGGATGACTGCGGCTAAATGTAAATATAGTGAAGCGGTGAATTCCCTTAGAAACTAATGCTACGCTAAGCAACAATAAAAAGCTAAATCAGTCCTTATGCAAAGCTTAATACAAACAACAGAAATTCTTTAACCTTATTTACCACTTAACCTCCTCGATCACACAAAACACTAGAAACTTGTTATCAGTGCTAAGCTCTCCTAACACTCCTTCGACGTCAAATTTGAGCCGTCCGCGACGAACAGAAAAAAAAAAAATACATGTAAAGGCTTATATGTTGTACACTAGTGCTTCACTTTGTAAGTGGCTTCTTCATGGTTGTTAAGTAAGTGCTGTTTTCTACTTTAAAGTCTTTTACTTGTTGTGTTTTGCTTTGTTGTACGAAAGAAGGACACAAAGCTCGGGGTGAAAGATCACTTTGTTAATGAGTTATGATTGTTTTGAATTCTCATAGGAAGCTGAAAACTGAAAATTGTCATTTGGCTGACCGTGGCATAGAAATCTTATATCAATTCCCATTTTCTGCTAAATATACCAGGATACTAGATTACTAAAACGGGCACTTAAATTTATCCCTGACTTAAGGAGGCTCGAGGCAGTTTTTTTGGATTTAGGGTGGAAGTTTTGAAATTACAATCTCGCATACAAGATAAACTTCGATCTCCTTCATACTACATCATCATTTCAACATATGATCAAAGTTAATTTTCTCATCGGTTTCCAAGCAACAGCTATTACCATAGCAACGGAAGCGCATAGCCTCTCATTTTAAACATTGTCGATTATCTCGAAATCTAGCAACCTCGTTCCCAGGGTCTCTCCGTTGGAAATCTAGTCAGACACTTTATGACGAAAATTTAGGGATTTAAACTACTCAATCTAGACAACTTGTAGGCGAAATTAGAAAAAAATCTGTAAGAGCGTTTTCAAGTAAATAATGAATCAATTTTTACGGGTTGATTATGTTTATTCCAGCATTTTTCACCAATATCTCTGGCAAAATAAAACTTGACACTTTGTCTTTTCTGTTAAAAGGTCACTGCTAATAGCAAAACATTCTAAATGTACATTGAGCTTTCTAACCAGGAAAAAAAATACGCTAAAAATTGTAAACTTACCTTCTCACATTCGTAAACCGCAGCTGGTTTCTTGGCTAAAAACCGGAAAGCCTATTATACAGATGCCGGGATATATTAAAACAGTGGAGGATGCATTTGAGACTGTGACCGACACCGAGTTGAAACATTTGGACTGGTTTCTAGGTTTAGTCAAGATACGTGCTTCAAAATAAGGTAAAAAATTTCTTCCCGTCATTTTATCTTAACATTTGTTTTCACACCCGCGGACATGCATGAAAACTTGTCGTTTGTCTGCTAGTAGTTTTGTTCAGTTTTGTTTCACATCTTCTGCGGGAGGCATTTTGCGAATTATTAGTTTATTTTGATGTTAAAATTGCTAGTTTGATGTTGAGGACATTTATAATGCGAACTTGGAAAAAGGAAAGAGTTTGAAAACAGATAAGAACGTGTTTACAGCTTTCTTGTCCCTTGGATGACCATAGAAATCAACAACTAATAAACGAATGAACATTATACCAAGTCTTACGTGTATTAAATACTTCTTAAATGCATTAAGACAACAGCCGACATAAGAAGCAGTAAGCTTTTTGGCAAAAAGAAGTAATCGAGAAATTCTTTTCTGACCGATGTTGAAAAATTTGGCACTGATCTGTGAACGAAATCTGCACAATTCGGTACAGCTTTTAGCTGAACTAATTTCTGCCGATAAACTAAATTATTTTTAACCTTTCGCTCGGTAATCCCTAACTTGTTTAACCATTACCTATTTCACAGGCACTCCACATTGAAAGTTTTTTATGCTAAACGTTGGCCGGCTTATTACGTAAAACCAAACACTCGTTAAATGACAGTTTACAAAATTTGGTGGAAGCGCCGAATATTTACGCCAGTGAGCGCGTAGAATACGTTTGAGACGTCTCCTCAAGGATTTACATAAATGGTTAAAACTGACTTCTCGAATAAAATTTAATTTTATATATATCAGCATAGCGAAGAATACTTTATTTTTGTACTATTTAAGGCTTAATACATACATACATACATACATACATACATACATACATACATACATACATACATACATACATACATACATACATACATACATACATACATACATACATACATACATACATACATACATACATACACATACATCTTTATTTAACAATGCAGGTTAAAAGTGAATTGGCAACACCGAAGTCCCGATGTGGACCTGCCCAACTACAGCTAATTAATCACATTTAATATACAAATTAAAATTAGGAAAACAAAGAGAAAAATCTTCTTAATTGCAATAAAATCAGATAATTTAAATACAAACAAAAACATTAATTTCGTATCTAAAAGTATAGAAAATATTTACAAGTGCTTTACATTGACATATTTTATATTTGTTTTGCGGGCATCTTTATATAAGCGAGCAAATAAGGGGAAAATACCGCCTCTCTCAAGTTCCCCTCACGACTCGTTCACTCCGTCTCCAGTCCTGCCAAATCTCGATGCCTACTGACTGAAAAAGGGACCGCTCGCAGTCTATCCTCTCTTCCAGGAACTAACATCAGGTATAGTTCTCAAAATAGCTATTTGTGAAGCTGACTAAAAATATATTTTGCTTTGCCGGAATCGCTAAAAAATACTAGAATTTATTTCTTTGTTTTGCTATTGTTGCTGTGCTTTGTTTGGTTTATATAGCTGCTAAGTTCAAGTTTATCCCTGGTCCAGTTTTAGTTTTCTTTCTCTGAGATATGCGAATGCATTGTAATAAGAAGAATACAAGTGACTAAATCTCAGCATAACATGTAACTCTTTTCGCATAACGTTTGTAAGTCATTTTCATGACATTGTTAACCTGGTAATGTTTTGAGTAAAATTCAATTTAAACAACACTAATCAGTCCGGAAATTTTTTGTTGTACAATTGTCCTACGCAAGAGAGGGTATCCCTTGATCCTCTCTTTCCTAGGATCAGTTCATAACGTTTAAACTGCTTCCTGTTTCTACTACAATATCTTTTGACATTTTATTCTTTCAAGGATTTTTCAGTTACCCGTGATAGCGGCACGAAAGCGTTGTGCCATAAAAGAAGCAACAAAAGGTGAAGTATAATTGAATGTCTCGTGTCTTAGGTATTTTAGGTTCCTATTCAGGTTTCTCATTTTCATATTTCTTTGTCACACACCTATTTGTGATTTGCCCCAATGCTCAGCTGTTTTGGACACATAAATGTTTCAATTTGGTGGCGCGAAAAAAACAACATTCAGATTTCGCTTTCTGAAGCACAAGCACTTTATGGCATCACAGACACCGTGCTTCGGTGTCTTGGTTTAAACCTCTGCTTGATAATTGCAAAATGCTATATTTACACCGCGTCTAAAAATGAGGACGATTATTTTTTCAATGCTTTTTTGTCTATCCTTAAAAATAAAATACAAATTGAAGCTAGCAAAGCTAATGTGCAAGTCAAGCTTAAAAATAATTTTCTTGATTTTGGCTAATCTCCTTGTTTTTTGGCTTTTTTGTTTTTTTTTGTCGGTTATTTATTTATTTATTTATTTATTTATTTATTTTGTCGTTTTCACGGCGTATTTACTCTTTGTTAGATAGTAATTTAGTAATTAGTTGTATTAGAATTCTTTTTTCATTACTTTGTAACAGGCTCTAACTCATCGGCTCCTGTTTTGTAACTCATTATCTTGTAAGTTAATATCATGTAAGTAAGTAGTATTTAACTAAGCAAGTTATATGTAAGTAGATATTAAAGCTTTATGTGACTAAGTAAGTACTATGTAAGTAAGTCAGCATTATGTTTGTAAAAACAATAAAAACAATAAGAAAAAAAAAAAGAAAAAAAAAGTTCTCTATTTTTTACACGTGTTCTGAGCCTTTTGTTCTTAGAGATTTTGCGCTGTTCGGGGTATTCTTGGTGGGTGTTCCGTGATGTTCCGGGATGCTCCGGTGTTCCGGTGTTCCTGAAAATACTACAACAGTTCGATGTTACTTCCACATCCCGAGCGTACAATCATTGAAATGTTTAGAGGCCGACAAACGAAAATAGCAAGAATTCTATATTCTACCAAAAAGAAACCTAGCAAATATACCGAAGTTTATAATATTTCAACGATATCATCCTCCATTTATAGTCTAATTATACTAAGAATTATTCCGATGACGTCACCTCCTAAGGCCGATGTGCCGTCATAATATGAATTTGGAACATGATCACGTGATCGACGTCTTGCAAATTTCGTGAAATAGTGGAAATTTAAGTTAGTAAGAGAGAAAAACGGATACTCTTCTCAGAAAATGAATAGGTTATTTGGACGAGGAAAACCAAAAGAACCGCCACCGAATCTCACGGATGCTATTTCAAACGTAAGCGAAGTTCAGTTGAGTTGTGGTGGATCGCATTCACAACAACTTAGCTTTCCTCAAATTATAGTACCCTTGTCAATTTGTCCGTCCTTTTAATAATCTTAAGCTTATGTATATTACTTGTTCAATAGGTGGACAGTCGAGGTGAGTCTATAGAGAAAAAAATCAGCAAACTCGATAGTGATCTTATGAAGTACAAGGATCAAATGAAGAAAATGAGAGATGGGCCCTCAAAGGTAAGAGCTTACATAGTACAGCTTATATGATGGTTTTATGACAATATTTCTCGCGTTCCATTTCTAGTGCTTGACCTTACCTTTACAACTCACTGACGGCTTCATTAAGACAGATAGCTATTCTAAACCTACAGATAGTCATTTATACCTTCCACCCTGTAGTGCCCATGTTGTTGTTGTTTACGTGCGGAGTCACTGTTGTAATAATTATTACAAGTGTATCAACCCAAATGCAAAGAACGGGTTGAAATTCTCGTCTGCGTGATTAATCATGTCCAGAGCATTCCCTATTTTATTGAAGAACAGTAGCATTACAAAATATAGCGTAAAATCTTAGTAATCAGCGCATCTATGTGTATTGTTTTAATCACAGGCAGCCCAAGCTCAATATCAGAGAACCGTTGAATTATAAGGATTTGTACGGGAATACGAATGGATTTGTGTAAAATAGTAGAAAATAACAGTGTATGGACAAAAAAGTCAACTTACCCTGTTTCTTCTTGTATTCTTTGTCATTTACCAGCTTTTCAAGCCAATTCGAAGCGATTTCGGCGAGTTAGCGTCCATCGGGTTTCCACTGTTTAGTGTAACGAAAGGCCGAACTCTATTTCAGCCATGCCCGAAGCATGAAACGAAATAAATCCGTTGAAATCATCCCTGGTAACCCAAATCCTTCATAGAATCAAAGTAGAGATGAATACCTATCCTTCCAGCGCATTTTCGACTCAATTGAAGCCGTATCACGCTTACTCTAGAAAGATTTTCTTCAAGTCAGCTCGCTTCTGAAATTTCGAAAGACCCGCGGCCAGAACGCCATGGACACATTGAACATTCGAACGGCACGCTGGGTAACAAAAGTTCCCTGGCACTGGGGGAACAGCGGCCGCAGTTGCCCACAGGCAAACAGATTTGTTCACGGGGCCTCCTCGTGTCCTTTTTGTCAAGACCGTCAAGGGACCATTGTTTCCATCGACCAATCAAAATTAAAAGGTCGTGATCTATTCAACCTAAATTTCCGGTACAGTGTCAAATATATGGACAACCTGTTGTCCTTTTTCCCAGAAATTTGGAAATTCCGGGAATTTTCTGTTCCATTGGTCATACCATTTCGCCAGATGCTCGGCCCAAGTTTCTTACGGGATTTAAAAATTTCACTAGAGTTTTCTGAATAAATTTGCGATAGTTTATACTCATTAAGTTTGTGTAATGTGTCAGAACTATTTAGGAGCTAACGTCGTAGGAGCGGCATTTTTATTTCTGCTAGTCTGCCGTTTCTGTAGAAGTTGAACGAGTTGAAATAGTCGTGAGGTAGCATAAATAAAATAAAGTTATATTTTCAGGTGACTTTTTTGTTATAGTTGAGACCTGCAGAGACGACAATGACCACAACAAGAACGTCAGAAAACAGATTTAATTAGCAAAACGCTGGCTCTGCACGTGCGTTATAAACTTTGGTACATTTCTTTGTCGTCCTCTACAAAACGACGACGTGTAATCACCATTCGAGGTTTTATGGAGAACGTGAAACGCTTGATGATTTATTCTCCTTCTCCTTCTGAACTTCAAAGCAGCCCCTGCGACGTTAGCTCCTGGATAGTTCGACCACATTACGCAAACTAAGTGAGTAGAAATTATTGCAAAATTATTCAGAAAACACCGTAAGCCATTTAAATCCCGTAAGAAACTGGGTGCTGGGCCCAGTTGTTCAAAGCCCGATTAAGGTAATTCTGAATTAACAACAACTTTGGTTGGAGTTTAATTAGTTAGTTAGTTAGTTCTCTCCGCGCCATGAGGCGCATAAGGCTGCAACTTTCTTTTTCCAACCAGTCCTGTCTTTTGCTGCAGTCCTGGCTTCAGCCCAGCTGGTCCACCTTTCTTGTCTGCACTCTCTTTCCACTGTCCTCCTCCACGTGATTTTAGGTCGCCCCACTTTCCTCTTTCCCTCGGGTTGCCACCCCATTGCTACCATACAATCATCGTTCCTGTCCTTTCTAAGCACATGGCCAATCCAGTTCCATCTTCTCCTTCGTATTTCGTCACTTATCTTTCTCACGCCTGTTATTTCTGAAATTGTGTCGTTTCTCATGCGTTGCGGCCACCATACTCTCAATATCCGTCTTAGACATGTGAACTGAAATCTATCCAATTTCTTCTCTTCGGCAGCTGTTAATTTCCATGCTTCACATCCATACAATAACACTGGTCGTACCAGAGTCTTAAACAGTTTGATTTTTGTATTCCGACCAATGCTCCGTGTATTCCAGATCTTCTTGAGGTTGTAGAAAGCTCCCTGTGCCTTGCTTAGACGTTTCTTGATGTCTTCCGTGCCACCACCCTCTTTTGTCACAGTCGCGCCCAGATATACAAACTCTTCGACGTCTTCAACTTCCTTTCTTCCAATCATTACTTTGTCTTCTCTTCGTGCATTCATTCTCATCACTTTGCATTTTTGCGCATTCAATTTCAGCCCCACTCTCCCTGCATTATCTACTAGTCGGTTGGTCTTGTCCTGTATTTGTTGGTGTTTTGATGAGAGAAGGACTATATCATCTTGGAGTTTAATTACACAACAATAAAGATTTTTGTCCCGAGTTTTGACGTTGACTTTTCTTTACCACTAGCTTAAAATTAGAGTTTAAAACAATTCTAATGAGCGAGCAGAAAACCTCGGTTAACTTTTAATCATGGATTAATGTGAATCGGCTTTCGAACAACCAGACCTGAGAATCTGGCGAAATGGAATGACCAATGAAACAGAAAATTCGCGGAATTTCCAAAAATTTCCGGGAAACAGACAACAGGTTGTCCATCCATTTTTTCTGTACCGGAAATTTAGGTTGAATAGATCGCACCTTTTAAATTTGGAAAACACGTCCGGTAGTAATTTTGATTGGTCGATGGAAACAATGGTCCCTTGACGGTCTTGACAAAAAGGACACGAGGAGGCCCGGTGAACAAATCTGTTTGCCTGTGGACAACTGGCCGCTGTTCCCCCAGTGCCAGGGAACTTTGGTTACCCAGCGTGCTGTTCGAACGTTCAATGTGTCCATGGCATTCTGGCCGCGGGTCTTTCGAAATTTCAGAAGCGAGCTGACTTGAATAAAATCTTTCAAGAGCAAGCGTGATACGGCTTCAATTGAGTCTAAAATGCGCTGGAAGGATAGGTATTCATCTCCACTTTGTTTCTATGAAGGAATTCGGACACTAGGGGTGTTTCAACGGATTTATACCGTTTCATGCTTCGGGCATGGCTGAAATAGAGTTCGGCCTTTTGTTACACTTAACAGTGGAAACCGGAATGACGCTAACTCGCCGAAATCACTTCGAATCGGCCTGAAAAGCTGGTAAATGACAAGGAATACGAGATGAAACAGGGTAAGTTGACTTTATTGTCAAAACACTGTTATTTTCTACTATTTTACACAAATCCATTCAATATAATTATAATTCAACGGTTCTCTGATATTGAGCTTGGGCTGCCTGTGTTTTAATGGTTCTCATACTTTCAACAAACTTGATGAAAAGGTGATGAAAATTGTCATACAGAATCAGACTATTCATTGATAAAATATGCAATAAAATTCATTACTCAACTCATGTTGGTGTGTTTCCTGGATTTTTCTTCAGAATATGATCAAGCAAAGGGCTCTCAGAGTACTCAAACAAAAACGACAGTGAGTTAATCTTCTCTCATAAAAGTGTGTGTTTTAATAGTATTGTTGAAAGCTAAGTGCGGTTGATGGCCATAATTATATTAATAACAATAACAATGATAACATAGATTTTATCATTATTTAGTTTATACCACACTTGTAGTGAAAAGTGCTTTTCGCGTGCGCTGATTGACTAACTCGAAGGTGATTAGCCAAGTACTATTCACCTTTGAGCAGCCGAAGAGAACGGAAATTATTTCGATAAAAGAGGCGGCTATTACCAAAAATATGAAAATGGCAACAAAGTTTGGTTTAACAACATTAAATGGTAAGTTATTTAATCCATCCAACCTCATATTCTACTTACAGCGGTTACCAATAACATTGCGACCTATCGCCTTCAAAAGACTCCAATAAAGTTGCGTTTTGGTGGATGTCAATCAAAGAAAAGCCATTGAAATTGTCTTGAATTCTGAGAACATTTAAAGGCAACAGAACGAAGAAATTGACAGTTTTATCTGCTGACAGATGGTAAACTTTATGAAAGTTGATTTCCAAGACAGGTTATCCAAAAAATGTGCATTGTTAAGCCAAAGCCATATTTTGTTTTGAAACATTTGAAATCGCTACACCTGACAATTCAATCAGCGATGCGTGCAAGTGAGCAAATTATCACGAGCACTGAAAATCGAAATTTTTAATTCAAAAATACCTTTTATTTGCGCTTGATCTGGTTGGGAATCAATTTAAATAAAGTTTACCTTCTCTTAGCGAGGCAAAATTCTTAGTTTCTTGCAGGGTTAATTACCTTGGAATCTTGTCAGAATTCAACTGAATAATTTCAACGGCTTTTCTTTGATTGATGTTTACCAAAACGCAACTTTATCCGACTCTTTTGAATGCTGTGGGTCGTGTGTTATTGGTAACCGCTGTGAGGTGAAAAATGAAAATCTATGCATTGTTTATGAAACCTGCCAAGCACTACAACTACAATCATGTATATGAATGAAACATCTAATATTTTGCAGCATTGTTTCCTAGCAACCTGGAAACAAGTGCCTCTCAAAGTTTTATTTGTCCGCAACAAAGCGAGACGGAACTTCTGTAATAAGAGATCACTTACCACGCGGCGCGCGAGTTTTTAAAATTTCCAACCATTTGTCGGTGTATTGTCAAAAATATAAGTAATGTTTTGTTATGCTAGTTATTAAGCTTGTGTGGTATAATTTATACTAAAACAATTGTTCTTCTCAGTGTTGGTGAAAGTGATGGATATTCACCGTCCTACACTTTGGTGAATAATTGTTAAATATTATGTCCAGTATTTTAGACAAGTGGAAAACACATCTTTTCCCCCCAGATTTTTAGATGAATTGCACCATAGGGGATACAAGTTTTTTACTTCTGCCACAATTACAATACTAATACAAGGCCAACATGCGAATCATTAGGTGCTGCTACACCCCAGGCTACTGGGCTCCCATTAGGCAGCATCCTTGTGATATCCTAATTGTAAAGACACATTTTTCTTGTCTCAGTTAAGATTAACCCATAATCACATAGCATTTAGCCCCTACACTGTACCTCCTCTACTTCTTCTCATTGCCCCCAGGAAAGATAAATCAATCAGGTTAAACCAACAGTGTATATAAATGACTGTATTTCAAGATTTCAATTTGGCAAAGTAGCTGCTACATGTCCGTCATGCATGAATTTTCAAGACAGAAATTTCATGTTTTTGGAAGGAAAACACCTTAAAGCTGTGAATTGAATGAAGTAGTTCTAAAGTATGCTAAGGTAACAGTTTATAGTAAATAATCTCTCTAAGAAGACGGAAATGGTTTTCTCACCAGAGCTGCAGACCTAATTCTGGGAATCCACCTTACAGAATAATTAATTACAGTTTTTGATTGTGAATTTATTGTACTGAAGTACTTTAATTTTTTTAATTCACCGATCCTTTTGCTTTCTGTGAAATTTTGGAAAAACGTTGTAGAAGCTGGTGACTAGTTACATTGTGTACAATTTTTCTTATAGTAAGGTTATAGTTACATGCGGTATTAATTTATTATTGTGGAGCTAAAATGGACTTCATATCTGTGGTGATTAATGGAAATTTTAAGACCTTTTTCTTGATGTTCTAGCAGATAAGCCACTCCCTGAGTTTGAGCAAACTTCAGGGGTAAAACAAGTGCTGCTTATCTGCAGTTATTTTTTGGTATGTTTATTTGTTCATCTCCAGGCTGAAGTACCTACAAGTCTAGCAGTGGACGGCTGTTTCATCCTTCTTAGGAGTTGTCATCACTGCTCAAGGCATGGTGGATTCCTCAGTGATCCAACATATGTCATACACTGTACATATGGTGGATAAATCTGTAGTTGAGCACAACAGTAGTCTTAGATGACTCTTAGAGTGGCTCCTACAGTGTATATTCCAGCTGGTCAGTTTAACTGCAGGACCTGCCGGATATAGCTGTCAATCAAACATAAAACTTGACAACTTAATTTGTCTCTAAAAGTTTTAATGTATTTTGATTTTCTAATATGAGATAGATGGAAGCCATCAGAAAGAAGTTCAATCTGACCTAAACCGTTGTTAACTAGTAATAATTACTAGTTAGTACTGTAAATCACTTATCTCATTAAGACAGTCACCTTTCGTCAAACAATTTGTGTAGATTAATTTTAGTATGCTGTTCAACTGTTGCATGCTGCTTTCTGTTGGAATTTAACATTCAGTGGTCTTTTCAGGTATCAGACATTCATGCCACATTTACGGGTTAAGATGTTGTTAATTATTCATTTCAGATATGAAAATCAACTAGAAAATCTGCGGCAGCAGTCATTTAACATGGAGCAGACAAATTATGCAACACAAACACTTAAAGATACCAAAACTACAGTGAGTATAATATTTGAACCTGCCACAAGCTAACATCCATGAGCTTTAACATGATTACAGCTGAATTAAGTACAACCCAAATTACATGCACGTTTTTCAACATTGACTGATGCATGGGTGTTTTTGGGTCATCATACAGCCTGTCATATTTTCACATTATGTTGTTTATGTCCACCATAAGTCGTTGTTGAGGTGATAATTATTTGAAGTAAAATTCTGGGTCCTCAATACTTTTTCCTTGAAACATACATGTACGTTATTGAAGCTGTTTATTTGTCACAAACTGTGACTCAAGCATTTGTTTTTTCTTACCACAAGAAAAGGATACAGTAAGGCTTGTAAACTCACATTTAATTGTATTGGTGCATGCATGGTTGAAATAGTTTACCTACCTACCTGCTACCTAGACACAATGTACCTTTGCATGGATGTTGTTTATTGCTATACTCGTTGAACAGTAAGTCAAGTGTTTGGGGAATTTTCAAGGCAACTGATGCAATTTTCACGCTTGTCAACAAAAGCTAGTACCCAGGCTTCTAGCTGAAATATTGGACTGGACTCAGGAAATTGGAGGTTAATTTCAAAGTAAAAGGAGTGGCTTTTCTGCCTCTTTTTACAGTGTTCAAAGAAATTCAGTGAACAAGATGGAGCTAATAGTCACCTCTTGAGCTGGTGGTGTATTATAATTATTGGTTAGTTTACATGAAATACCACTTGCAATCCATGTGGACCTAAGGTTTATAATTATTGGAAAAATTTACAGCATTTCTTTATATCGATTTGTATTAAATGTATTATACAGACTGTAACTTGGTAATGACCATCTTTGAGTTTCACAGATGGTTCCGTGATTGTAAGCACTTTCTTATCCTTCACTGACATGCACGCGTTAGAGTCAGGAGTCAATCCAGAGTTTCAGGGCGTTTGCGCAAATATGTAAAAAAGTCGTCCAGGTTCAAAGTCACCACGGGCGCAATCCCCCTCCCCCTGGTCCAGATAGGGTTTATTTCAACTTTGTGCCCAGTACCATCAAGTAGCTGTTAGGCTGATTTCATGACCTACTCTTGGGCTATCTATAATGATGATGATCTTTCATGGTGATGCGGGGGGAAAGGTTACAAAATATCTGGGATGTAGAGTGGGGCAGAAATGTGACCACTTAATAAGTCTTTGTATATGATTTCTTTCACCTCATTACAAACTGAATAGTTATTTTGTTTTATGTTATTATTATTATTATTATTATTATTATTATTATTATTATTATTATTATTATTACTACTATTATTATGAGAAAATAGAGGTGACTTCAAGAATTTGAAACGTTATTTTAAAAGTAAAGAAGGAACTCACTGTCAACCAGTGCATATTTTCCTATACATTAATTTTTTGTTAAAATGTTTTATTTATCTGGTGTCAGAAAAATGCCGCCAAATTTTGCTTTGACATTCAAACTTAAGATTCAAACTTCTGTGCTTGAAACCCCAAATAAGCAAATTAATAAAAACATCACACAATATTACATTTTCTTCACCCCATGTCTCACCTGACAAGATCAAAGTTCAGTGCATATACAAACTTGCTTAAAAATGGTTTCAGTAAAACAAAAAAATTAAAATACTTTCAAATAATTCTGTTTAATACAATAAAACAAGGAAAACGATATTTATGAATTGAGCCTTGAACATCATTTACATGTATGCAACAACCACAAGATTTTGGTGCTCTGCTGCACTTATTATGTAACAGAATTGTAATGTGCATGAAAATTCAAACACTCATAGTTTTGTTTTTTTTTGTTTTTTTTTTTGAAGCTATGGCCTCGGTTAATAGTGCACGCAGCTCACATTTCTTGTTATGAGAGGGTGTCTGGAATACAATCAGAGTTCTGTTGCTTGCTCTTACTTGTCAGGTTGATGCTATGAAGCTGGGACTTAAAGAAATGAAAAAGGAATACAAGAAAGTCAACATTGATGAAATTGAGGTTCTGTATGTTCACTACATGTTTCCCCTTATCTCAACTAGAACGCCTGCTTGGGATAGTAATGAGGTCCTGATGCATGTGGCAGGCCAAGAATACAGCCCCATCCATATTCACGAAATGTGTTTATCGCCAAAAGTTTATTTCCATGATCAAGAGCATGTACCAGACCAAAGGATCCCAAGCTAGGATCCTGTAAAAAATGTAATGTAATGTAATAATAATGTTGATGTATCGTATTGCCTTTGGCAAGTACATGTACCACACTGTTTTCACTCAAAAGCAGTCAATATTGTTCAATCGAATGTCTTCTCTCTTTGTAATTTTATATCATAACAATGGGAACAGGACCTCCAAGATGACATGGCAGATATGCTTGAAATTGCTAATGAAGTTCAAGACACTTTGGGCAGGTCGTATGGAATGCCAGATGACATAGATGAGGCTGACTTGGATGCAGGTTGGTTAGATAAAAATACAACAGTTCTTAAAAGTAAAATTTTTGCTATTTTTATCCTTCTGTGTTTCTGTGATTTTCAAGCAGTAGGAAGCTCAACAGCGCAGGTAAACAATTTAACAATTAATGCCTAACATTAAGCTTTATCATTGTTAGTTTGCTTCTGAATTAAAATTTTTTTCTCTCTTAATTACATGTGTGTAATGGTAACTCTTCTCGTCAGTTTTGTTTGTTTGAAAGAATTGAATAATTTGTTTGTATGCTTGATTACTGTTTGACTGTTTAACGAAGTTCCTTGATGGTTTTAAGAAAATTTTGCCCTCTGTGTTCTAAAAGCACAATGATTCCTCGAAGATTGAGGATTAATTTTCACTTGTATTTTCAATTGTCACGCAATTAGGGAAACTTGTAAAATGCACTTGAAAATTAATCCTTTATTCTACTTGACCTCATGCGATATATTTACATAAACAATAGCCTCCATTTGGCGCGAAAATATGGTCAGATATTTGTCCGTGGACATTACGGTACCTGTTCCGAGAAGTGAACAGTTTTCCGAGAGCGAAACTCGCCTGGATATTCTTCAGTTTTAGCTGGGGTATATTCGGTTCGGTCACGTGACGCGTTAAGACAATTCGCGCGCGAGAGAAAATATTTGATGGATTATAATTAACAAATATACCATGGCTGCCAAGCCAATCAAATTCTTGGAATTGCATTATACTATGATCCAGTTTTAATAATACCTGTTACGCATTGTGACACTGCCCAAATATAGTCATGATGGACTCAACATACGTCGCCCGCTTACAAAGTTTTTGTGCGTTGGGGAGAAAAATCAAATAGTAGAGCGCTTTCAAAAAGTAACGACCTCGCAAGAACACCAAACTATTAATAACGCTGTTTTATACTGAACACAAAGAAGAGAACCAAGTTTGCTGTTAAGAATTGTAATGGTTAGTGCAAAAACTTTTACTGCTTACCTTTCTGTTTATGAACCGGCAAATTACAGTTTAGCAAAAACGTTTGATATACATGTATTTTTCGCTAGACTTTTGGATTGTCCCGTATTCTAGGGCTCAGAAATTACAAACAGTATATGTATTTCCTTAGATTAGTTCTCGCAACCGTTAAAAAGAGATCTCAACTCGCCTTGAAGAGATGAAGAAAACCACCTGAGAAAGTCCGAGCTCACACTGAATTTTATCTTTCTCGGAGACAAAAAGATAGACGGAGTACAACGCAATTATTCTCAGAAGCATCAGAGCCTCAAACAATTTTTATCTGCGGGAACTGTGTACCTGTTTAGTGAAGCCAATAAAGGACTTTTAAAATTCCTACCTAAAGCAGCTTATGCTCCGAGGGCAATTTATAGAAGTCCGTTAATCGGCGAAGCCATCAAGAAGAAATTGTGCCGTAAAGTGCTATTGGTAACACTAACTTGTGATCCTCGAGTTTTACACCTAATGGCCTACTTCATCTCCCTCTGTTTTGGTAAACGGGGGAATATTCACCAATATTTACCTTCACCTTCGGCGAATAATTGTTAATTAGCTTGGGGGCTCCAAAGATGCGGGCGGAACTTCGCTAAAATTCCTTGTAACGGAGAGTTCTTACATGAGGCCTTTCTAAAAATATGAATGTCCCCTTTTCAAGTGGTTTGCTGATATCAGCTTTCGTTGGAAAATACTTGCGTTTATGGACTTTATAGCAGCGATCTAAACAACGTTGAATACTATTCAAAGTGGCAAGGTAGATGCTCTGTATACCGTATAATTAATTATTATAATCTTGTTATTTGCGCATGAATGGCAGCTTTTTTCTAGTAATAAAGAATGTTAAATCATTATTAATTATTAATAAATTGTTAACGAGTTGTACACAAAATTTGTACAAGGTAAATTTAAGGAGATAAGTTTTTACATGACTTGGGTGTTCTCACTAGTCCGTAATTGTTTAGGTGTAATTTACATGCATGTGTATGTATGGGTCCATTTGGTGTCTCATCAGAATTGGAAGCCCTTGGAGATGACCTTGCCCTTGATGAAGACACCTCTTACTTAGATGAAGTTCCTGCTCCATCAGACACCATACCAGGAGAAAAAGATACAGGAGGAGCAAGAACGCAGGTACATAACAGTTAATAGCTAGGTTACCATTGCACAAATGACTGAGGAAGGGAAAAGAAGATAAAATGAATCACAAGGTACTTGTCGCTAGCAAGTCACAAAAATGCTTTCCTTGAAAAAAAAAATTTGCAAGTCCCAGAACTTTACGAAAGACACAAACGTTAGTCCAAATAGGCTGGAAAAAGCCATGTGATCTTGATAAAAATGTGTAAGGGCCCTGGGATGGTAGTTAAAACAATTTCAATTTTGTTTTGCATGAACTCTAAATTTAAAAAAATGTGCATTTCATATACGAACAACACCAGTTTTATCTTAAAAGAATTGACTTAGAAATACATTTGACCAAAAAAAAAAAAAAATGCGAAAGACATCACTTAAAATCATTTTAAGATTTAAAAATGGCTAAAAAACGATTACGTTTGGATGCCAGCTTCACGTCATAATCAAGTCAAAAGTGTGTATAATTATGTTGAAAAATACAAAAACAGTAAGGACAATAGGTCATCAAAAAACTGTAACATGAGAAAAAGTCTCAAGTTAAACAAAATGTTTAGCACGTATCGAGTCCACCAGGACAATTAAATAAGGGAGTCTTAATGAAAAGCATTTCAAAAACTAAACAATTAAATTTACTCTGCCACTTTCTCAACTTTCTTTCAAAGGATTGTTACTACCGTGAGCCTTAAAGAAATGTCTACTTGTTACCGAATAGTTGTGCTCACCAATGCATTAATGAAGATGTCAGGCTCCGCTGTGTATCCAACATAATCTGCATAGCACAGATCACATGAAAAAGGTAGACAACGCACTGCGGATTCACAATTGACGGCTTGATTGCTCTGAGTTTGAGATCTTGTAATTTCTTGCTCACGAAAACTGGCTGTAATAAAGGGCCAATCTTATGACTAAGATCACGAAATTGCCTCCGAACCACATTAGCAGCCTTCTGATCTTTAAGAGGGTCTGTCCTTAAGAACCTCATATTTTTCGTTAGTCGGCAATAGACTGCAAGCAGTCCCTTTCTGGATAGTTGACAGGTCGTGCGAAATAGCCGAGCACGAAAAAACTGGAGCAAACGAGCAGAGGGGGGCTTGGGTTCTGTTCTCGTTTATTTCTCCTCGCTCCAGTCCCGCTGCGCTGTGAGCGCACTCTCTTGACTAACCTGAAAGGGACTGCTTGCAGTCTAGTCAGTAACAGCAGCTAACTTGACTAATAGGACCTGGGACACTAAGTTGAAGAGCGGGTAGGGGTGGATGCCTTTGGGGATGGGCTCCAGTATAACCGAGTACAAATGATTGGAGTCCAGGGGTACCCATAAGTCGCCTGTAGCAAGCGAAATTCCTTGTTGTATTTAAGGACTAAGGACCTGGTAGACAATTTCATAATTTTGACGGTATAGGCTGGGTAGTTCTGTATATTCTTTAGCGAATTTAACTTAGTTCAATTTTCTTTTAATTTAACTTGTAATTGTCACCCACTGCAACAGCGTGATTGGCTCTAGCTTAGGTTTCATTGGGCCGTAAGAAACAATTGCGTTAGTATTTCCTTCGTCGGAAATTGTATTTTCATCCTCGCGTGGGTATAATATTGTCAACAAAGTCAACAATTCGAAGAACTTTCGCACCCTTAGGCAGTTGGGCTGGGCGAAAGACCACTTCCGACGCTCTGGATTTAATTACGGCGTTGGAGAGTGTCCGGGGAAGAAGGTGAATAAATTGGGTGCGTTGTACAAATGGTTAGCCATTCTTCATGTGTTTGAGCCTCGTCATGCTGCTGTTATTGGAAAGGGTCTAGGATGCCTTCAAGTGGAATTTTTAAATCCTGGAGGACAATATGGCGTAGGTCTTTCACTGTAGCTGGTTGCCGTTCCAGTCCCATTGAGTCAGCGCCCGTGGCCACGGCAATTGTGGCTCTCTTTCCCTTAATTTGGTTTTGCAGGGCCACCTTCCTTCTTTAATTAGCCAATCGTTTCTCTTCCAATCACAAGATTGCCAGTTCGTTTTGTTGATTTCTGCATCTTCTGTTTCTAGCGGTTCTTCGTTGGCGTCCAATGCTGGTTTGCTCGGCGAATACTGGCAACTCCCCACTGGTGTTCACTCAGTTGTTCGCTGTTTACACTTTGGGATTCGCTTCGAGGTTTCACCCCCTTTCAACGGGGTAAAAGGCATGTGGCTACATTTGCTTAGTGCGCAGTTTATATAACTTGCGGCTGTCCTTGCGGTAAGCTATGCCCTTCCTTCCACCAGGTTGCAGTTACCATCTTCCAACGTGGGCCGTCCATTCAGAGGGTCTAGATTTATATTAATCTGGATTAATATCCACAGTTTTGACATTCGACTAACGTGGCCATATTTCCATCGAACATGTCATACAACGAATGTTAGCAAAAAACCGGAAAATGAGGTAACTATCACTTTGAAATTACCACACGAAGCAAAGTTGAACATTTCTTACTAATTTGATCGTAATAGAAACCAGAGTCCACAGGCTCTTTGGCTAGCGGTTGGTCGCCAGGAGAGACTCTGGACCGCAGAGTTACCGAGAGTTACCCTTGAGTTACCCCGGATCAGGAGGAAGGGGTCAACTTCGGCTTTTCGCAATCGGATTGCTTGTCCGGATGATGCGGGCCATCATTACGTCACTTCCTGTAAAACCCGGGAAGTTTGAATGATTGATAAACTATAACCACGCCAAATTTTTTTTTCTTGGATGATCAGTCATATAATTCTACGCCAGGCCATCAAAGAGTCATAGCTATGTATTAACCTATTACCATAATATATATATTTAGGCTAGCCTAAAAGCGGAGCTCCACAATTATTACATCATTGCATTCTATTATGCGCGGTTGAGCATTTCTGTGTGAAACCCATGCACTACAAATATTATTATTATTATTATTATTATTATTATTATTATTATTATTATTATGAATGACATTTATTATATGGCTGCAATAGTACGCGCGCTCTGATTGGCTGCTGAGCGGGCAAGATTTTCTTGTAATGACCGGGCATTATGGAAATTTTTCTCGGCGCGACGGCTCTTTTGAGTTGTGAGTAGAAGCTACTAGCGCGTGGGCGAAAACAACCAAAAAATATCGACAAAGTACAGCTATATTTTCAATAACTGAAACAAAAACTAGCATACAGAAACTTCTTTAGTATGAGCGACGAAGAGAGCCATAGCGAGAGCTAGTTTTATTATTAAAGGACGAAGAACAGGCCAAAAGTGAGCAAAACAACATGAGCAAAGTTATCACTCACGAAGACGACAATTTCGGTAACAGTCAAGAGGAATTACAAAAGTTTGTTCAAGAACGGAAAAGTGAAAACACTGTGAAAAAAAAACGTCAAGTGATATGAAGTGTTTTTACCGTTTTCTTGGTGAGATAAACAAGACAAATGTTCAGATTTTGGACTTACCACCGAAAGAACTTGACCACCTCCTGGGAAAGTTCTTTAAAGACGTAAGGAAAACCAATGGCGAGGAATACGAGCCAAGTTCTTTGACGGGAGTGCAGAGAAGTATCCAGAGATTTCTGTCTGATTCCGTTATGTTATTGGGAGCGACGACGAAGATATTCATAGCCGCGAGTGTCACTGAAATCACTGCAAGTTCTCCCACGTGTTAAAAATTCAATCACAAACTGGGCCCATCTTTGCTATAGCTTCTAAAATTTTTAAGGGTCAAACACTTGTAAACACAGGTCAGTGTGTTTTTTTGGAATTTAAGTGGTAAAATTAGCCCTAGATCTTGACATAATAAAGACAAAAATTGTCTCATTGTCAACGAAACTGTGTCTTGTGGTTTCGATCGCATCGCCAGGTTCGTTTCGGTTCAGTGAACATGACCTCGAATGACCTCTTTCGCGCGCAAGCGGATGTGGAAAATTACTTCCGGTGTTTTTTTAGTGTATCTTTTTTAAGAATAGCGCTAAAAAGGCCATATAATAAATAACTTATTAACCTCGTCCGTTCGGTCATTACAGGGAAATCTCAGACCTCGACCTTGATGTATCAACCTCGCTATCGCTCGGTCAATACAGCAAGGCCTCAGTCTGAGATTTCCCTGAAATGACCTTACTCTCGGTTAATAAGTGGTATATAATTTTTTTTATAATTTCATTTAAGTCGGTTTAACGTACCACCTGTCCGAGCCTGCTCAATCAATACTATAGGAAATAGTATGGAAAACTGACGTGATCCAGTTCAGAAAAAGCTCTTCGGGCCCTGTTCGACAACTTTCTTCATGATAGTCAGTTTACCTTTAGTTAATTAATGAAAAATTATAAATAATTGAAATTATGAATAGTTGAGGTATCGCAGGATATGCCATCCAACAGGGTAAATTTACTCGCAATTTCTTCTGCTGCTAGTTCAGTTTCGGAGGTGGTACAAAGTAAGCTTACTGAAACCGAATTGTGCAACCTAGTTGAATGCAGTTTCCGTTTTGTTCCAGTTATCAAGAGTGAAACATTTCTAAGGATTTTTTATGTTGAAATAATGCGTTAAAATGCTTTAAAGTAAATAAATTTACCAAAGTTAATGCATTTCTACACACTCCTCATTTTCCATACTCCGCATATTCCACACTCTGCACTCCGCATTCCTCGTTTTCCACCCAACCGCAAACAATGTGCTGGACGGCGCACTGTCGCGCAGCAATCAATCTATGATTGACAGCTTATTGTTGGCGTAATGCCATTGGACAAGAAAGGAGGTGTGCGAGGAGGTGTAACAAAAAGGCCTGGTCACTGAGCGATGGGAAATGTCCTAATGTGGCACAAAAGTTTTGTGATGACTTTTTTTGTTTGATGAGCTCGCCAAATTACAGTGCTGTGGGTATTGGAGTGGAGGCTTATCTTCAACAGTCCAGCGTTTTGGAGTTTTGAATACTACCAAGGTAAACAAATTTACCAATGGGAGAGATTTGTTACCTGACTAAGGGCTATTAGCATACCTCAGTGACCGACTATCGCGTAACGCGCAATCTGATTGGCTACACAGGTGCCGTCTATCGATCGATAGACGGCAGTTTGTCAGAGCGCGCGCGATTTAGCATGCATCATTGTACAAATATATCAAAATTTATGAAATATAAAGATTTTTTTGCTTCATAGATCGATCCCTGAGGTATACTAAAACAATTAGACGGCTCGCTCTCGGTTTCTATCGCCTTTGATAGTTGGCTCGGGGCTTCGCCCCTCGCTAACTATCAGCCGATAGAAACCTCGAGCTCGCCGTCTAATTGTTAATTAGGCTCGAAGTGTCAAGTTGCTCGCAAACTGTTTTACCGAAGGCGAATTTACCGTTTTTTATCAAGTCTGTTGATAAACTAAACATTCCTTTCTGCTCCCTACCCACCCAGTACCATAGTTTCTTTAGCAATTAACCATTATCCATATGTCGGGTAATGTTTCGTAACTTTCTTGCGTGGAATAGGCTAGAGAAACAAAATACTGAAATATTTCCGCACAAACCAAAAAACGATAATTAAATGTACGTACACACTGGTATACACTCGTTTCTTTTTATAAGCCTTTAGCTTAGGCTGAATATTCTTATTTTCTGCAGATGTTAGGCTGAAAATGTTCCTGTGAATATTCGCAGATTTTAGTCTATGACCAGATGAGATTTCCGTTTTAAGGAAATGCTTACCTTACAACAATTTTTGAAATAATGAAAAGCTTGTAAATTTGTAACAATCCTTTAATTTCCATCAGCTAGCGAATCCTTTTTGCTTCACTTGTTTGTTTACTACTTATTTAACTTTTATTTTAGTCAATTTGTAAACACCAAAATAATTTATTTGTATTAGTTTAGTATAGACATACCTACCCGCCTCGACTAGCTTCAGCTATTTGCGGGTAGGTATATAACCAGCTTGTAACAGTCTGCTTCAATAAAGTGTTCTTGTTGATGTTTTAGAATGTATTTGGGTATCAACTGGGCCATTCCGTTTAATATTCGCGCACCGCCCCCCCCCCCCCCCCCATTGAAGTCTTTTGTGTCTAACCCGGTCAGAAATAACTTTTGAAGACCCCCCTGACACATTCCCCTGAGGAAGAAATAATGGTTCAAAGATACCGACGTAAGTGCCCCCTCAGAAATTACTCTTTAAGACCCCCTCCCTCCCTCTCAGATTTTCCAGTTCCTCTATGGGGTAGGGGGAGAGGGAAGTTTGCAGATGGCCCGTTATTACTAGTGTTTTGGTACCTGTTGAAAGATCAAACTGTCATTAGCATCAAACATTTGGCTAGTGCAGGTTTTTATGTTTTTATTGGCTAGTTTTGCCGTTTAGAGAAGGAAAGAGTTTTATACAGTTACTGCTTAGTTAAAAACATAAAATTGTATTGTATTTTCTTATTTTCGTATTTGATAATTGTATTGTATTTTCTTTTTTTATTATTCAGTATTGTATGGTGTAATGAAATTTATTTGCTGTAATTCAGTAAAGCGCGATTGGACATCGCTGGAAATCTCGCTATATAAAACAGTATTACTATTATTATTTACAAATTTCAACACAAAATTATATCTCAGCCTCAGGTTTATTTTTAAAACGTTCTTAAATTTTCGCAAATCTCAGCCTCAGCACTCATGAAATAGATTGTAAAAAGAAAAAGAGTGTATTTGCACCACTATCACACTTGCCCTCTTCCTCAAATGGCAAGAAGGCAATATTATTATTATTATTATTATTATTATTATTATTATTATTATTATTATTATTATTATTATTATTATAATTATAATAATAATATATAATCACTCAGGTTTTAATAGAATCAAACTGTATCTAGTAGATTTTCTTCTTCCTCTTCTTCTTCTTCTTCTTCTTCTTCTTCTTCTTCTTATTATTATTATTATTATTAATATTGAGACATGCAAAAATTAACGATAAAAACCGACGTTTCGGTGTCTTCATGACGCCATCGTCATTATTGTTATTATTATTATTATTATTATTATTATTATTATTATTATTATTATTATTATTATTATTATCATTATCATAATTCACAGCAATACTTACACTAAAAAGTGAAAAGTGATCATTGCAGTGAATTTTCCAATCTTATGCAATCGGAAATTAGAAGCCTGAAAAAAATTTCAGGCTTGAACGGGATTCGAACCCGTGACCTCCGCGTTACCGGTGCGATGCTCTACCAACTGAGCTATGAAGCCTGTTCATTTCATCTGACTCTTCCATAATGGCTCTATTCTCCTATACACCTTCTCAAAGCTAGCTTGAATTTAAATCGGTGAAACTCTTAAGGGTAACTTTAATTCTCTGCAAATAATAAGCTTTCGTAGAAAGTAAGGCGATGTGAAGACATAATTTATGAACTTGTTGACATCAAACTTCTTTGAGATCACGCGTTTTTTGTGCTTTTCATCAAGAATCTTATTCCTAATTTAAATATCCAGGTGGACTCGATACGTGCAACTTGTTTTGTTTAAGGTTGTATGCTTCTTTTTTCTGCTTAGCTAGTACTAAGCTATACTTCATTGCAAGAACACAATAAATTAACTACACATGTCATCTACGGGTCAGAGTGCGCACCTCAAGCTGTGAGTCGTGGTGATCATCTTGCGTAATAACCGTCACGGCGCAAATTTAAGAGTTTGTATGGAAATATTTACGATCGGGTTTAGGAGGTAAAAATTCCGAAAATTTCTCAATAAAAATTACATACCTTGTTTATACGGTGTACTTTTTGTTGTTTCTCTGTCTCCTTTTGCTGATTTGAGGTCATTTTAGCGAGTTATCGTTTCCTGGGTTTCACACTCCTAAGAGAAGGGCAAGGCATCACAGTCCGTTTCGGGGCGCCCCTTCCACATTCACCACGACACACGACCGTTGAAAACACAATTTTTGTTTTGAACCCCGGGTGCCCTCGGGTCGTGGTGAATGTGCACACAGGCATTTACACTATTGCGATCTGAGATTATTGGAACTAAACTGCCGCTTGGCGTCGGCTACAGGGCCTGGATTGCGTTGCTATTTATCTCAAATGAAACTGGGACATTTGTGCTGGGATTCTGCGTTAGATTTGTGGCTGCTCGATCATTTTGAGGTGGGATTTTTCGCTTCTCGGAAGGGGCGCCCCGAAACGGACTGTGATGCCTTGCCCTTCTCTTAGGAGTGTGAAACCCAGGAAACGATAACTCGCTAAAATGACCTCAAATCAGCAAAAGGAGACAGAGAAACAACAAAGAGTACACCGTATAAACAAGGTATGTAATTTTTATTGAGAAATTTTCGGAATTTTTACCTCCTAAACCCGATCGTAAATATTCCCATACAAACTCTTAAATTTGCGCCGTGACGGTTATTACGCAAGATGATCACCACAACTTACAGCTGGAGCTTGGGCCGCCCGTGGAGTGCGGTGCCTTTATTCTCAACATTCTTAATATCTTGTATTCTTTCTTTCAGGATGGGGTACAGGTAGATGAATTTGGTCTTCCAGTCCTTGCAAGAAATTAAACATTGCACTTAGATTTGTTATTTAGTTCTGTCCGACGTCTTTTTCTTAACCTCTGTCTTTATTTCTTTAAGAGTCAGTATAACAATATTAATAAGTTGCAAATCTTGTCTTCATGCGAATATTCATTATGCCAGAAAGTTGTGATGTAAGGGCTACGATAGACTTCAGCCAGAAAGCTTCGTGTACTCCCTCGTTGGGTGTTCCCAGTCATGCAAAATCGAAGGGGTACTGCTTGTACCTTTTTCTGTCTCCATCGTGGTACCTTTGTTATAGTAGAAATCTGAAAGGGTTTAACACTACTCTGTAATATTTGGAGTCGGTAAGGTGAGGTTCAACTGTGAATGTTATTGTAATATGATGCATTGATTTGCTCGCTGGTGAGAATACGGAAATCTTCCTTGAAAGTAGGACAGGCGAGTTGAAAGCTTGGGACAAAAAATTTCCATAACGGTGGGTTGGATGACGAGTGAAACAAGATAGGTCCTGTAATTCTTAAGATGGAAGTCATCATTTAGGTCATCACAGGGTGTGTAATCACATCCAATCATAGCAGCATCACTCTAAAGGAGTCAAAGACTGACCTACAAACCGAAAACGTTGATTTTCTCAACATTATGTTAAGGCCAAGGTTTTTAATTCGCGCTTCAGTTGCGTCGAGTGTAATTCAAACCCAAGAAAAAATGTAAAACATCTCTGTAAATCAGCCCAATAACCACACAAACAGCAGGTGATACACATTACTTTAAGAGCTTCAAGGTAGAATAGAGATTGGATTCTTATCTGCAACTTGAATTCGAAATGCCATCTATAAGTTAAGCAGTAAAACCTAGTTTACATGTTTGACGCAAATGCAAACGCAAGTGGAAGTGCAAGTACGTGTGAACATCGAAAACAAAGATGCAAGCGTAAGGAAAAGGAAAAAAGTTCTTTTTCTTGCGCTTTCATTACGTGAAATGCACGAACGCAAGCGCAAGCAATAAGAGCGTGACGAATCATGATGGGAGAAAACTTTGTCCCACTCCCTCCTGGCAATCGAGAAGGCGGCCAGCGGTGGAGCCGACAAGCTAGCCAAAGCCGTAAGAATGTTTCCGGCGCTCTATGACTACGAAATAGCAAGTTGCGCCAATACAAAACATGCGGACAAGAAACATAGCAGTTTAAACTTCAACCTCGTCCATTTACCGTTGGACGCGGGTTCTGAGGTGCGAGAGTCTTGTGTTCTGTTATGTTTGCATTTGCGTTACCCGTGAACTTCGCCCGCACTTGCACTTGCGCTGGCACTTGCATTCACGTGTGGCTTAGGTGAACCAGACCAGAAAAAAATTGTTTTGAATACAAAAGAGGGAGACAGCTTTAGTTTACAGAGATTCCAGATTCAAAAGATTGAAGTCCTTTCTTCTAGTTTTTACATGGAAATGTAATTTATAGGCTTGACAAATAAATGTGCATTTTACAGTGAGTTTTGGTTGACTGTGAAAGGGAGCAGATGCACGTGTATAAAAGTGAATCTCGGACAAACTAAGAAAATTCCTAGTAGAGGGGTATGGGGGCTTCTGGCTCCAAGGATATTATCACAACGTTTGCTAATTATTATTTCCGATAATTAATCAGAGAATAATCGGAATTTTCTGGCTCACAGAAAAAAATCCTGGTTAAATCCATCACCGTTAATTCCAGTTAAGTCTTATTCAAACCTCAAATCCCCATCAATTCCTGATTAATTTTGGTTAAACTCCCTAGAAATTCTGGCCTCGGCCAAGATTTGTCCATGACTTCTAAGTTATTTGACGACGTTTGACCAAGACTTGACTGAAATTTCCGATAATTAATCAGAGAATAATCCGAATTTTCTAGCTCACAGAAGGAAAGAAACTGAAGCGTTCTAACGTTTTGCGTGCCTGTTTTGCACCCAGAAAAAGTCATCCGTGTATGCCTATTGTCCTTCTTTGTCCCTCAGATCTTCTGCCTTGTTAACTCCGTCAATGAACTGTATTGTCATATCATTCAATCCATTGTGTCCGTCACTCCTGAGATGCCTATACAACAGATCACCTTGTTCTCGCTGAACCCGATCTTAATTTCTTTGGCGCCTCATTCTAGATTTGTGATTATTAAATCTTGTTATAGGTGCACAGATGAATTTTACGATGTCTTTAATACACAGATACGAAACGCGTACAAATCGGTATAACTTTCGTTGCGTTGAATGGACGTTCGATGTACGGTATATGATACGGTATACGGTTTCAAAAACTACAAAATAAAAGGAAACTAAAACTGTAAACACGGTGTAACTACAGAACGACAATAACTGATGACTAAGACAACTTACTTCTGTGTTTGTCCGGTGATAAAAACGCTGTCTTGCTCCGATGAAGCCGATTCTGTTCTAAAAAGCTAGACTTGAGCACTTAAAGACCGGGTTTTAGGTGAGATTTAAGATGCGTTGGCGCCGTTAATAATTGCCAAATGTCACATTTGTTTAGTCGGATCACAGGTCACGTTTCATTTCACTAAGATGTCAATGTCACGTATAATTCCAAAGAAAAGCCCCTCTTCTCCCTTGCATAGTATCTCCTGACCTTACTTTCTTGTGATGAACCGTAACTGGAGTATTGTTAATGACTAGCATATTCCTTCAGCTTCGAAAGTCTCAAAGGCGCTCAATTTCTGTAGCCACCTTTTTGAAAATCAGCTCAAATAGCTCAATGGTATAAGTCAAGTAAGTCCAATGAGCTTGAACAAATGAAAATATGGTGCATATGTTATAACCCTGCTTGTCTAAATCACATTTTGTTTTGTCAAGCAATGTAACTGATGTTAACAGACGGCCTTGAAGCCAGAACTTGGCCTGTCTTTTCAGAAAATGTATCTAAGAAACCTGTTAGCCTTTGTTTTATGGCACTCATTAAGGACATGATTTCTAGCCCAAAAATACAACACTTGAAAGCACCGTTTCTTGTTCATTTGATTGCTACAGATCATTCTGAAGTGATTTATGATGCAAAGCAGAATATCAATCCTTTCTGGGAAATTCGAGCCTATACCCCAGAGGGTGGCTACAGAAATTGACGTTTTAGTTAACTTTTCTTAAGATATTTATTTTTTTTGCCTATTTTTGTACTGAAATCGCGCAACGATGTTAAAGCTGATGGTATATTATTTTTTAAAGCCTGATTACATCTTTAACTGGCGTCTTGGTTTTAACATAAAAATGATGAATACTTGACTGCAAACAATTTTGTGTTCAGGGTCGTGCGTGTAAATTTCGGATTTAGGCACTTAGGCTGCTCTGGCCAAAACGCCAGAATATTAAGCCGTCATAAAGGTCTCGTTTAGGAATGCACACGAAAAGTCACTGTATTTTTTATTTGTCTGTGTTTTAAAATGGTCTCTTTTAGGAGTCCAAAAAAAATGAATAAATGAAAAAAATAAATAAATGAAACGAAACAGCTCACAATATATTGCACAAAGAACAAACACTGCAGAAGGAAGCCCCTTTGCGGCTATACAGAGCTGGCTTAAGGGGGTTACGGACGACACGCTTATAGTGGCTAGCAGTTGACAATAATGTAAAGATAAGAAAGGAATGGCAGTTGTATTATGGGTGAAATGTATAAGACGCCGTAAAATCTTTCTTAACCTTTTAGGAATTTATAAGCAGTGGGAATTTGTCTCAGTGCTCTTCTCAGGCTAATGGGCATGGTGTTTATTCTGACTTTGATCTGTCATCATTTGTGCTCAAAAACTACCAAATGGAAAGGGCAGGAGTTCTACGCTGACGCTATGGCTGAATTACCCAGAAATCTTTTCGGGTGTGAACGAGGCAACGTGAGATACACAAGACTGGCTCTGATAAAATGGCTGAAGTATAGCCCTCGGAAAGCGTTGAGAGGAAAACTTCCAGTCAGATACTAAGGTCTGACCTTGAGGTTTGCTGTAAATGTAGGCTTTTCATTTTTGAAAAGATTATTTGGATTAAAAATTGATGATAAATGAGTGTAATTTTTGGTGCTGTTATTTGGCCGAAAAATTGGCACTTTGGGCTTTGTTGCTTAACGAACGGTGATATGCAGCGGAAATCGGGAGGCGTAGTCGGTTTGCTGGGTTTGATGATGGAAATATACATCAGCTGGTGCCATTCACACATTATCATGACGTTGTAGCTTAAGTTAAACAAGAAGAAATTCATAGAAGCAACAACGGTGTTTTCGACGCATATATACGTTTTTGGTATGCTAAGCCCGTTAAAACGCATGCGACCCTTTATTTCGATGGATACTGCGATTCGCCGAGTTTATTACTTTCTTATATTACCACATTTTGATTACTGCAGTCCGGTTTGGGACTGTCAGAGTGGCTATTTGAGCGAAAAGCTACAAACATTACAAAATCGTGCAACCAAAAGTTGCTACTAATTCGCCCTTAAGTTTGACACGAGAAATCTCGCACTAGAGGCTTGAATAAATTGGGGACCCTTTTCAAGTTCAACCATTTCCATCCTAGCCATCTGCACACAAAAATGATTGATTCCAGTTTCTGGGCACAAGTTTTGTTATTTTTAAATAAAACAAACCATTATGTTAATGTGCCAACCAATAAAAATATGTTTTTTTCTCTATTTCAACAACTCACTACAAATAGGCTATAGTGCCCCTTTATTAAAAAGAACACAGTCACGGAGATTTTGCTGTATATTGGCTTGAACATCTTAAACATTTTACAAGAAACCTGCTGTTTTAAGTGAAATCACTCTTGTTAGAGCACGGCGATTAAAAAATGAAATGATTTTTCCGCGGAATATTAAACTATAATCAGTTTTTAGCAGCTGCTCAAATTCTTGCACCAAACGCTTGAATAAATTGGCGACCCTTTTCAAGTTGCAATCCATTCCATCCTAGCAATCTCTACACAAAAATGATTCATTCCAGTTTCTGGGAACAAGTTGTCTTATTCTTAAATTCTTATTCTTGAAAAACCTTTATTTTAATGTGCCAACCAATAAAAATATGTTTTTTCTCTATTTTAACGACTCACTACAAATAAGCTATAGTGCCCCTATATTAAAGGGAACACGGTCACGAAGATTTTGCTGTATATTGGCTTAAGGAGCTTAAACGTTTAACAAGAAACCTGCTGTTTTCAGTGAAATCACTCTTGTTAGCTCAAACTTTTGACCAAAAACCTGCTCTTTAACGTTAAATCACTCTTGTTAGAGCACTTCGATTAAAATATGAAATGATTTGTCCGCGGAATATTAATTTATAATCAGTTTTAAGGAGATGCTCAAAATCTGGAACTACACACTTAAAAAAGTTGGCGCCCTTTTCAAGTTGCAATCCATTTCCATCCTAGCCATCTGCACCCCAAAAATGATTGTTCCCAGTTTCTGGGCACTAGTTGTGTTATTTTTAAATAAAACAAACCATTATTTTAATGTGCCGACCAATAAAAATATGTTTTTTTATTTATTCAACGTCTCACTACAAATACGCTATAGTGCCCTTATATTAAAGGAAACACAGTCACGGAGATTTTGCTGTATAAACTAAAACAGCTCAAACATTTCACCCAAAACCTGCTCTTTACCGTGAAACCGCTCTTCTTAGAGCACTTCGATTAAAATATGAAATGATTTCTCCGCGGAATGTTAATAAAAATAAGTTTTTAGCAAATGCTCAAAATCTCGCACTACACGCTCAAAACAATTCGCGCCCGTTTCAAGTTGCAATCCATTTCCATCCTAGCCCTCTGCACCCAAAAATGATTGATCCCAGTTTCTGGGCACTAGTTGTCTTATTCTTAAATAAAACAAACCATTATTTTAATGTGCCAACAAATACGAATATGTTTTTTTTTATTTAACGTCTCACTACAAAGACGCTATAATACCCTTATATCAAAGAGAACACAGTCACGAAGATTTTCCTGTATATTGGCTAAAACAGCTCAAACATTTGACCAAACACCTGCTCTTTAGCGTGACATGTTTCTTGTTACAGCACTTCGATTAAAAAATGAAATGATTTCTCCGCGGAATTTTAATTTATAATCAGTTTTTAGCAGTTGCTCAAAATCTCGCACTATACACTTGAAAAAGTTTGCGCCCTTTTCAAGGTGCAATCCATTTTCATCCTAGCCATCTGCACCCAAAAATGATTGATCCCAGCTTCTGGGCACGACTTGTCTTATTCTTCTATAAAACAAACCGGTATTTTAATGTACCAACCAATAAAAATAGGTTTTCTCTTTATTCAACGTCTCACTACAGATACGCTATAGTGCCCCTATATTAAGGGGGACACGGTCACAGAGATTTTGCTGTATCTTGGCTAAAACAGCTCACACATTTGACCAAAAACCTCCTCTTTAACGTGAAATCACTCTTGTTAAAGCACTTTGATTAAAATATGAAATGATTTGTCCGCGGAATATTAATTTATAATCAGTTTTTTGGAGATGCTCAAAATCTAGCACTACACACTTGAAAAAGTTGGCTCCCTTCTCAACTTTTAATCCATTTTTAGCCTAGCCATGTGCACCCAAAAATTGTTGTTCCACGTTTCTGGGCACTAAATGTGTTATTCGTAAATAAAACAAACCATAATTTTAATTAGCAAACCAATAAAATTATGTTTTTTTTAATTTATTTAACGTCTAACTACAAGTACGTTATAGTGCCCTTTTATTAAAGGGAACACAGTCACGGAGATTTTGCTGTATATTTGCTAAACCAGCTCAAACATTACACAAAAAATCTGCACTTTTACGTGAAATCACTCCATTTAGAGCACTTCGATTAAAATATGAAATGATTTCTCCGCGGAATATTAATTTATAATCAGTTTTTAGCATATGCTCAAAATCTTGCACTACACGCCCAAAAAAATTCGCGCCCTTTTCAAGTTGCAGTCCATTTCCATCCTAGCCATCTGCACCCCAAAAATGATTGATCCCAGTTTCTGGGCACTTGTTGTGTTATTTTTAAATAAAACGAACCATTATTTTAATGCGCCAACCAATAAAAATATGTTTTTTCTTCATTCAACATCTCACTACAAATACGCTATAGTACCCCAATACTAGGGGAAACACGGTCACCGATATTTTGCTGTATATTGGCTAAAACAAATTAACCATTTGACCAAAAACCAGCTCTTTAACGTGCAATCACTCTTGTTAGAGCACTTCAATTAAAATATGAAATAATTTCTCCGCAGAATATTAAGTTATAATCAGTTTTTAGAAGATGCTCAAAATCTGGCACTACACACTTGAAAAAGTTGGCGCCCTTTTCAAGTTGTAATTTATTTCCATCCTAGCCATCTGCACCAAAAAATTATTGATCCCAGTTTCTGGCCACTAGTTGTGTTATTCTTAAATAAAACAAATCATTATTTTAATGTGTCAACGAATAAAAATATGGTTTTTCTTTATTCAACGAAACACGGTCACAGACATTTTGCTGTATATTTGCTAAAACAGCTCAAACATTTGACCAAAAACCTGCTCTTTAACGTGAAATCACTCTTCTTAAAGCACTTCGATTAAAATATGAAATGATATGTAAGCGGAATATTAATTTACAATCAGTTTTTAGCAGATGCTCAAAATCTCGCACTACACACTTGAAATAGTTGGCGCCCTTTTCAAGTTGCATTCCATTTCCATCCTAGCCATCTGCACCCAAAAATGATTGATCCCAGCTTCTGGGCACTAGTTGTGTTCTTCTTTGATAATACCAACCATTATTTTAATTTACAAATCAATAAAAATATATTTTTTCCTTTATTCAACGTCTCACTACAAATACGCTATAGTGCCCCTATATTAAAGGGAACATAGTTAAAGAGATTTTGCTGTGTATTGGCTAAAACAGCACAAATAATTGACCAAAAACCTTCTCTTTAAAGTAAAATCCGAGAACAAAGGAAATGTTGTACAGATGTTGAATGAAAGTTTAAACAGATTTAAATTTGATTCAACACACTTTCAACAAGCTTGAAGGATATTTTACGCTTTCAACAATGTTGAACGACCTGTTCAAACGCCCCCACCAATGGGGCCTTTATGGGGCCAAACGTGACTGACAAAGCCATGGAGTCGTGAGGAGAGAAGTTGTTTTCCGCCTGACTACATGGACTCCAGACTTGGAGAAAGTCTAGTTTCCAAACCATAAGTGTGAACATGGTACACTGTATGTGTCTTACATGACAGATTTGGTTGCCACTGTAGTTTTACCTGAGGTCTTTCACTGGTGTGTCTTCCAAGCTTTCAACAGCCAACTGAAGTTCATGAAACTCATTAACAAGTGCTGGTGGTTCGTACTTTAGTTTAACGTCTATTCTGGGCTTCCTTGGTTCTAAATATAGAAAAAATTAATTACACAATGAATTCAAAATAATGCAAGCCAAATCCCTTCCTAGTTTTCCAACTGAATCACAAAGCATGGAGAACATACAACAATGAGCATAGATTCAACATACATTTTCCTTGAATCATTTTCTAAAACAAGAAACCCAAAAGAAATCCAGTATTCCTTCTGACTACCATTTTTCCTCTTTTGGGAATCAAACTAAGAATATAAATACACATATTGGTTCCTGGGAAGTGTTCTTGACAGCAATACATGTAAAGCGCAACCATTGCTAGAGATTACTGCTATAATATCGTAAGGAAAGATACAAGCAAGAAGCATTATTGCTTGTGCTAGGCTTACTTGACTTTAGGGAAAATTTGTAAGTCGTCCCAATCAAACTGATCCTCTTTGGCAGCTGATTTCAAGCCATATGATACAAAGGACGTCTTAAAAGTGGCAGCCTCCCCTCCCCCACCACTCCACACTAACACAGTACATTGAGACTCTCGGGAACCCAGCTCCAAAGCAATGGAGGTGACCTGGGAACAACAAAACCAAAATGGCGATCAGTAAAGGAAGCAAAACCATGCGTGACTGGTATATTTCAGAGTTTTCAGTAAGATTTGAAGTGGCTACCATTGTACAGTACCTATCTGTAGGTATAGCCAAAACTTCTACCCCTGAGAAAGAGAATTCTGACCTCTGACTGGTGTCATTGAAATAATTGACATTGAATTGTGACGTGAGCTAAGACGAATAAAAACAAATTCAAAGTTTTCTTTACTATTTCACTGTTAGTTTGTAACAGCTCCTCTACTTTGTTGCATTCAGTCATAGCGTTTTACCTGAAGTTGTTTTCCAACATCTTTGGGTTGTGAAGCGAGGTGGAATGGAATAACTTTTGTCTTGGCTGTTAAGGGATACAGTCCACCCTCTCCTTGAGTCAGCGCTGTCTCCACTACACACTGCTGGTTATAAAACTACAAAAAAACAAAACAAAACAACTCAGTCCAGAATTATCTACTTGAAAACCAAAAACCAAATAATAATAGTAATAATAACAATTTTTAAAAACAATTTTTTTTAACAAGGTACTAGTGAGCAGCACACAGCAACATGATATGCAGGATATGACTAGAATCCTGCGTAGAAGGTGTGATGTTTAAACAATCATTACATAGATGTGCTAACGTGTTAGTAGATTCAAAACTAACAATACAGTTGAGATTGGGCAAATGCTTAAGGATAACCTTTTTGATCCCTAAATGACTGCAATTAACATACGTTTTGAATATCACCCCTCTTTGTCGTGAATACTTATTATACTTAGAGAAGCATTTCTTTCTGTTGCTATAGCTTATGTCCTTGAATATGGGAAGCAAAATCTTAGCAGGATATCCCCTAAGGCGTAAACGTTTCCAGAATAGCTGACTTGTCTCACTGAATGAACTATAAGCCGAACTATTTCTGGCGTAACGCATAAGTTCGCCTTTGATAAAAGCTCTTTTGTTGCTACCAGGGTGAAATGACTCGAATGGTATACAGAGATACTTATTAAGGTGGCCGAACACAGTTTTCCAGTATACAGGTGTTAGTAAACATTATTTGAAAACTACGTACTTTTGAGTACCCGAAATTAGCATGGTGCAAGATTAACTAAGAGGGAATAAATTTTGATACCTCTCGTTGAGCAAAGTGCCGTTGCCATGGCAACACAGCAAGCTATTAACCGTCCACAAGTAATGGTTTTCCTTAGTTTTTAGAAAATGCACTCGTTAGATTTTTTCATTTTTGTATACAGAAAAACTCACAAATGATGTAATTTTGGATGTAATTTTAACAGAGAGATCTCCTGTAAATGTTGGTTTTGCACTTTAAGGTGGGGGTACACCTGAAAGCCGTTTTCACGCCGCTTAAAATCAGTCAAATGGGAATATCTTATTTGCATTTCAAGCAACACAAAAACCTTCCATTCATAACACAAATCAATGATTCGGGGTGTTTTAGGAATTTTTGGGTGATTTTTAGGTATATTTGGAAGGAAATAATTTTTCTTGAAGGATTGGTAAAATTAAAAGAAATAAGAAATGTTGAAGATTTAGTGAAGTTTTAAAATTAGAATTTGTAGTTAATAATTAATAGACGGATACCAAGTTAGTCCACTAGCAACCTGGGGTGCTCTTGCGTGGTTATCGACTGTCTGTTAGTGTTCCAAAAATCATTTTCTTTCTTCTATCCGTTCTTAAAACCTCTTCAAATTTCACTCAAATTCAGGTAAAGCCCCACCTTAATGTTTTTTGAAGATACCCTCTGTTAGAATTTGGTTTTTGTTTGTAGGCGAGCTACGCTTTTAGAGAACTACTCTTTTGTCAAATTTCACAAAATTCTAATGAGCGGTTCCTTAGAAAACAGTTCATTTCAATTAAAAGAACCAGTCTTAATTTTTTCGTCAAATGCGCATGCGCGGCTTTTAATTAGGTTTTCTCAGCAAAGATAAAAAGCGTGGGAAAAGGCTTAGCGCTTCATGAACTCACTTTCTTTGTTCGGTGATAAATGAAGAAGGATTCAAAAACGAAAAACTGAGTTATTTAAAGAACGAAACTCACCTTTGCGATCCATTTGGTATAAAATCGAGGGATCGATAGTATTTGCTTACCACAACCCTAGCGCGTGCTTAATAGCGTCACTAACAGAATCTGTAAAGCGCGCGCAAACTGTCTAGGTGGCCGAATACAGTTTTTTAGTGTACAGGTGTTAGAAGACGTTATATGGAAACTATGTATTTCTGGACGCCCAAAATTGGTATGGTGTAAGACCAACTAAGAAAAAATGTATTTTGGCAACGCAGCGAACTATTAAACGTCCATAAATAGTAGGTTTCCTTAATTTTTAGAAAATATACTCATTAGATTTTTCCCATTTTTTGTATCCAGAACAACTCACAAAACACTGACACAGTTGCACTATTTTCATGTAATTTTGACAGAGAGATCTCCTGCAAATATTGATTTTGCATTTTAATGTTTTGTGAAGATACCCTCTATTAGATTTAGGTTTCTCTTTGTAGGCGAGTTACCCTTTTAGGGAACTATTTTCATGCCTAATTTCAGGGAATTCTAATGAACGGTTTCTTAGAAAACAGTTCATTTCCACGAAAACAACCAGTCGCAATTTTTTGGTCAATGCGCATGCGTGGTTTTATTTGGGTTTCATGGCAAAGATGAAAAGCATGCGAAAGGTCTTGGTGAATGTTTTTTTTTTTTTTCTGCTCGGAAGGAACAGAAAAAGAGTCCAGAAACGAGAAACTTAGTTATTTAGGATCAAAACTTAACTTTATTATCCATTTCATGTGAAATTGAGGGATCACTTTATCGACCGCCGTATTTACCACAACCCTAGCGCGAGCTTAATAGTATCACTTACGGAATTTGTAAAGCGCGCGCAAACTGTGTTCAGCCACCTTAAGTGGTTTCTGAAATATAGAATACTGCAGTGTGTTAAAGCTAGGGTCCTTAAAAAGTAACAATTCTAGAAAAGAAACCAGACTCGCTAATTTCGTAACTTATCTTAATATGGTTCATCCTTGGAGTGAAAAGCACAAAGAAATTCTACGAGTTTCTCCTTTGGGCGATCCCAGATGATAAATACTTCATCGATAAAACGCTTGTAGAGAAATAAATATCGACAGAAGTGCTCGATAATGTCTCTCTTGTGACAGTACATAAAAGCGTTTGAGGCTGTGACTGTAAACAGAGTTCCCATGGCAATACCAAACGTTTGATGGTGTATATCATCGCTAAATTCTGATTTAAGAAAATTATTTTCAACGACAAGTCTAGTGAGTTGAACCAAGAGAGCGGTCTGAGCCACCTTGCCCTCTCAAAGCAAGAGGTCAAGTGCAACAATAGCCTTCTTAGTGTCAATGTTCGGATAAAGTGATGACACATCCGCCGTAACAAGAAGGCAATTAGCGGGTATCTCAAGTTGCTCTAAACATCTAATCAATTCACCGGGGTCACGCAATACTGTGGGCATAGTAATGACGGGTTTAACTAGCTCATCAACAAACACTAATAGGTCTAGAAGTATAAGAGCGAGACACTGCAATAGGCCTGCCAGCCATAGGTGACTTATGGATCTTAGGAATAATATAGAACTTAGCGGATCAAAACTCTTAGTATTATTGTGTAAGCTACAAAGAAACTTGAGCGTGTTAGGGGGGAGAAAATGTGAGTAACTATGAGTGAGTTTCTCTCTAGACTCAATTATGACGTCTAGAAGTCCAGTCATCTTGTGCTACTTTTGTTTAAGAATTAGTGACATTAAGGTGCTTAAGAGTCTCATTTTCAATCCACTCCGTGGAAACGAGAGCAGGTCCAAGGTTTTTGTCCGTTGACAGGACGCGAACCGTAACTCACCCTGAAAACCTCGTCCCCAAGGTCTCTGGCCAAAGAAATCCAAACTTCCAGCATTCTCTAAAGGGTTCATGGATAATGGAGTTGTTGTCTCCAGATAAAAAAGTTATACCGCACCAGTTCAACATCATTGGTGCCATAAGAAATTATGCAAATTTTACAGGCCAATCAACTGAGCGCTAACTAACTCCTATTTTATTTCCGTTTTATGGCTATTTTAATCCTATCACACCTATTTTTATACTATTTTATTCACACTTAATTATATTTTATTTCTATTTTAGCTGATAAGGAAAATAGACCATCTATTTTATTTGAGTTTTACTTCTATTTTAAACCTATTTTAAAGCAAGATTGAACCAGGTGGTGTATTTTATTTCTATTTTTTTATAGCAAGCTGAAAAATAGCTTGTTCAACAGGCTATTTTAATCCTATTTTAATTTGAAACATCACTGTTGCTCAGTAAAATAGTAATAAATTAGACTGTTTTATTTCTATTTTTCTGCACATAGGATTGACTATGGCCAGTTCCTTTGGAAAATAAGAAAAAATAGGCTATCATAATCCTATTTTATCCATGACAACCTTGAACAAATGGCAAAATAGATTTAAAATACTATTTTATTCCTATTTTTGGAGGTAGATTCTATTCCATTGCAAAATACGTATAAAATAGTCTATTTTAATTCTGTTTTTTTCCTATGCATGGTTGACCTATCATATTTTATTCCTATTTTGTGAAGCAATTCAAACTTGGCTTACAATGTATGTAAAAATGTAATTTTGAGGCAGCTGTTTTGTACTCACACAAAGCAGAACTTCCACTATACACTGGAATTCATAATTCACAGCTTCTTTCTTGTAAGTTTTCTGAACCATGCATACATAAATGAGCAATTAGTACTAATTAAAACACTGAAATGCATTTGTGAAAACCACTATTACCTTCAATAATCTCGAGGTCATTTAATGCCAAAAAGATCAGCAAGTTTTGAATCGTAAATCGTTCAAGTACAATGCTAGCTAGCTTTTTATAACGGGCAAAAGAACGGTGGAGTCACTGCCCGGGGCGGTACTCCAAAAAAAATTGGGTAGGGGTGTGCGGCCCGCTTCCCAAAACCCTTACCCTATTTATGACTAAAATCTGTGATTTTCCCTACCCTTTTTATGACTAAAATCTGCGATTTTCCCTACCCTATTTATGACCTGAAGTAGCTTCTTGTAAAAAAAATCGAACCCAGGACTAGAGTGCAAAAATCTATACCCTATTTATTACCAAAATGGCGGCAAAATGGCTAAAAGCGATACCCTATTTATGACCAAAACAGCCGAAAAACCATACCCTTTGGCGCCGCACATACCTATATAGCCCATATAAGGGAGTACCCCCCCCCCCTCTCCCGGGAGTCACTGCACAGCAACAATGGCAGCCATCTTGGATTTCAGTCAGACTGGGAAGACTGGGCATGAACCAGGAGGGAGGGGTCAACTTCGGCTTTTCGCAATCGGATTGCTTGTCCGGATGATGCGGGCCATCGTGACGTCACTTCCTGTAAGACCCGGGAAGTTTGAATGACTGATAAACTACAACCTCACCAATTTTTTTTCTTGGATGATCAGTCGAATGATTCCACGCCAGGCCATCAAAGAATCATAGCTATGTATTAACCTATTACCATAATACATGAAAACAGCATCATCACTCATGAAGTTAATATTTCAAGTATGAAAACACGCAAAAGTTTGACACTGGTTGATAGCAAATGCGACAAAACAGTGACGGCCTGCGCCTCTTTGAAGAAGGACAACTTAAGAATCCAAAAGAATTTAACAAGGAGGGAAAAGTGGGATCTTACTGTGGTTTAGAGCTTTCGATTGGCCATTAAAAACAATTATCTTACAACTTAATAAAAATGATCAGTGGGTTTAAACGCATTTCTCCGGTACTGTCTTGTCGAGCGCTCGCGAAAAGAAAGGCGAAAAACATTTTTTCTAAAGCTATGGGAAAAGTTACGTTGCAAAGAAGCCTTCAGTACAAAGTCATTTGCCAGTTGGTAATTGTTAATGGGCAACGGGACTTGACAAAAACAGGAAAACATGACAAGACTTCTTTTTGCGAGGCCGAGCGGCTAACGCCAGCTTCAAAGCAAAATAGTCGAAACATTCTGTATCTAAACATCAAAATTCTAGGGGCAATGCACAAGTTTTGTTCTCACACGTTTAGAATTCATAAGGAGGGTTCAATTATTCACTAGACTAGTACTAAGTTTACTCAACTTCTACTCTTACATAATTTTACTAATGAAAATCAACTGAAACACAGCATTTATCGTCTCCTTGCTCATTCGTTTTGTTGATCATTTCAGGTGATATGGTTATTTTCGTGACAAGATTTCTCCGTATCAGAGATATAGAGAAAGCTGGAGATATTATGAATATGTGTGGCCAGAAAACTGAGCTCAGGAGTACGCGATTTGGTGTGAAATTTCGAGAAATTTCTCGGTTTCCTCGGGCGTCCGCTTGTTTTGCAAGCTTTTTTAAAATTCTAGGTTGCTCAACAAAAATCTTCTTTACAAAGGTTAAATGGCATGGGTAAATTAAAATAAGCTCATTTGAATCATCATTTTGTATCTATCAATAATTTTAATAATGTTGGAGGCAAATTCTGTAACTTCAGGTCAAGTTTCAGCAATAAACACAAACTTTTAATTTTCACTGTTTTTTCACTCTGCGAAACAAACGCACTGATCATTTTTACAGTTGAATATAACTTTCTAATCTCAACTGGAACGTTTGCAATAAGATTTGACCTCGTCCCGAGCCAAATGTCAGTTTCACCAGTACTTTGTATAACTAATAAGATGTAATTTTTCTGGCGCGGACAATCTCAGCTTTTTCGATCAGCGGAAGTACACGTAACTCTTCACTGCAATATTTTCAGCATAATTCATGGTTGAAAATAAATGAACACTTACCTATATCGAGAAAAGAAGATTAAAAGTCTACTCAGCAAGAAAACAAACCCCATCTGGAGCCTTGCTGGAAAAAAAGTCGTTTGATGCAACAAAATCACCAGCGCCATTTTCGAAACTGGACAAAATCCCGCGCTTTACAGGAAGTGACGTCACGATGGCCCGTATCATGCGGACAGCAGAGCCCACGTGTTGACCTCTCCCTCCTGATCTCCTGGATCCTTGCTTCCGGTTTCTGATTAGAGCTCGTATGAGAGCTCGTGGACGTGTGGCCACCGCTGGCCTAAAACGCGCGCGGGCTCTGGGGACGAGATTGCATTTGACGCGTACGAAGAAATCCTATTTTTTAACTTTAAATAGCATGCTAATTACAATGTTAAAATTTACGTACCCATAGTAACTAAGCCAGTCACTGTGCGTTCGCGTATCCTTAGTTGTTGGGGGGGGGGGGGGGGGGTGAGGTTTTCACTAGGTTGGTTGGTTGGTTGGTTGGATCGTGTTGTTAACTTTCAGGCGTGCACAGTGAATGAGTAATCGTAATGTAGCGGAACTTCACTCTGGCGCTGGTGAAATTAGCGAATTTTGCGTTTTCGGAAGGGAAACACACCTCTTGGAAACGGTGAATCGAAAGAGGAAACTTCTAAGGGATGCTCGATGGTTTCAACAGCGGAAATTTAGCGTTAACGGCGAAAAATGTTTTGTTCGATTTGTGGTTTTATTTAGTTTTTGAAAGAGCTGCGGTGTTTTAAATTCAATTAGTGGAAAAAACACGAGAACTTTTTCAAGGCGCATCAGAAAAATCTTATTCAATCTGAAGAGCATAATTTTTCGTAAAATCTGAGCCGTTTCTTCGTTTTTTCACAAAGTGCGGTGGCTTTTAAGAATTTAAAAATAAAAATTCAATTAGTCAAGCGTCGGCATGAACTTTGAATAAAAAACACGTAAAATTTTTTAATCGGTGCATCAGAATAACCTCATTCAATGTGCAGGGGATAGGTTTACAATCATTTTATAGGACAAGAATGGTTGCTTTTCGTTACATGATCGGGGAAAAGATATCATTTCTTTTAGCTTCCAAGGTAGTGTAGTGTCTTAATTTCAATTACTGATGTGTCATCTGCATTCACGAGTTGGCTTACAGGAGCCTTTGATTTAGAGTAGAATTATGTAATTAAGGCGTCTTCAAGGGTTAAAGGGAGGGTTAAAGTGGTTACTTATAATGACACAACGCATAGCAAAGACTTTTTCTACAAGTAAAACGTCACCATCAACTCAACAAGAAGAAAACGACATTGTCAATGCACCATTGAAAATTAGAACGGGAGGCATTAGAAAAGAAGCCAAAACGATCCAAAATCAAGAAACGGTGGCTTACTTTGTAGTCTACTCAGAAGGTTTACACATTAATAGAGCAACATCCGCTTTTCTGAAACTGAGCTACCGAAAATGGCCCGAATGAACCTTATCCGAAGCGGAACCATCAACTCTATTCTGTGGCTTTGACCAAAGCAAGTCTTTCACGCTATGACGATAAGCGTTACATCTTGGCAAACGGTTGTGATACACTCGCCTATGGACATTATAAGATAAACGCTTGAACATTGAAAATAGAATTGAACCGGCTTTTGCAGTTGATATCATAACTGCAGCGCTGTTTCCACATAGCAAATTTGTAAGTTTGGTGGATTTTGTCATTAAAGTGACTGGTGAAAAAGATAACCTGGTTGGTTTTCCTCGGTTCCTCTAAAACTTTTACCTTAAACCTTTGAATCGTAGGGGTAATGGAAAAGTAGTAGCGTGACAAATTTGTATGTAAACTCAACATTAGCCTCCCACGCAGTCGTTTTTAGGAGGTAATACAAGTCCCCTAAAAACGACTGCGTGGAGAGCAAACTCAACATTTGCCAATTTTCATTTTCTTTTCCAAAGCAATGGGAGAAACGTGCGACCACTGTCCCATGGGTGTTTACCAGCAAAGACAAACAGACCTGTTGAGTGATAATTAACGCCAACTTCTGAGATCACCGACTAGCGCTATAGTGGTCAAAGGAGCCTGAGCCGTATGAAGATTGTTTTGAACCTATTTTCTACCAAAGCCAACTTTAACAAACGAGTGCAAAAATACTGTCCTATACATGCCACAGGAGGGGTACTCCGGATTTAAAGTGACGGGATGATCGAATGGGGGCAAAAATCAAAACCCCCCCAAAAAAATCCCCAGGGCTTCCAACAAAACCCAAAAAAATCCCTGGACCAAAAATAAACCCCCAAAAAGTCCCATGCTGAATTTCCGAGCTTTAAAAATTTTCAGAAAGTATTAAATAATGATATAACACGGAAAATAAAAACATTAAAAAGAGAAATCGGCGTTGTGAAAAAAAAAAATACATAAAATGAAAAAATTTTAAAAAAAGAAAGCAAAAATATTTTAAAAATAGAGACCCCAGCCCCGACCCCTAGTCCGCGTTTTACTGACACCCATATGTGTGCGCATATGCCCTATCAACCTGGGCAAGCTTGGGCAAAACTTCCAGAACCATTGTTTCCTTCGAGACGTCACTATTCTGGTTCCACTGACCTATTCATACCTATGACGTCACCTTGAGGGTTGATCGTTGATCCACCCGACGCAGAACGCTCATTCCATATACAGTCAACTCTCTCGTTTGCGACCACCCTTGAGGAACGACCCAGTTGGTCGTTACGGGAGGTGATCGCTTGCGGGAAAGATCAACAAAATAAACCTAATTCTAGATTGATTAATTAATTACAAAGAAAAAAGAAATATTTACTTGAGAATGATGTATTATTCTAGAAAGCAACAGGCATACCCGGAAAAAAGAAATCCGAGTGGCATTCCAAAGTCTTCCACGCTCAACGCTCTAATCTCGATGATACATCATTGGTCTCAAGCCACAGATGGGTCTGGAGCTGCAGTTAGAATTATCTTGGTTGATTACAGAAAGGCTTTCGACCTGATTGATCACAACGATTTGATACAGAAAGTCCTCGCTTACGGGAAGTGGTCGCTGTGAGAGAGTTGACTGTGCCACTGTTCGATTTTTGCCCGATTACGAAGCAAACTCCTTTGCTCCATTACTACCTTGAGTAGAAAAGTAGCCCCAGCGCCCCCAACTAACTGCCTTGCTTCAACATTTTTAAAAAGTTAAACGCAGGAGACATAGACAGAAAATTTTGTTACTTTATTCCCACAAGCAAATTCGAGCTTTTTACATTTGAGTGTTCTATTTTAATGAACATATAAGACTTCAATGTTGTCCTCTCATCCAGGCGGTAGGTTTTGTAAGATATTAGAAAGAACATATTCCTCTGACATTGAATTAGTGTACCAATACTGACCACTTAAACCAGTACTTTGACAATATTGAGTTGTTCTCGGTTAACGATTCTTTTTTTACTATACTGAGCTTTAATACTTAATTGACGTTACTCCCCCCAAAACAAAAATAAATTGAAAATTGCCGGCAAAGCAACGATTGCCACTAGTAATTTACACATTTTTCCTGTTTGTTGTTTGAATAGTTCCATGACGTATAATACAACAATCGAAAAATTTAATAGAAAGGAATACATTTTGTAATATTTGCTTTGTGAAGACCAGTATGACAGAAGCGATGTCCAATATAGTAATCATGGAGACAAATATTACCTCTGGCACGCTAATGACGCGCTACCGAAGTCATAAGATATTTACATTTACAGTTTATCTTTTTCGACAATGGAAAACTTGAACTGAGCTAAACGAAACCTTCAAAGAGCGCTTATCCAATTTCTTGATAAACTTAAACGTGTCACCAGATATTCAAGTCTACCTTTGTTTTATGTAATGTTCAAGTAGAGGATTTTCACGAGAAATAACTTCGTATTGTTAGGTTTCTTGTTTTTCCTTTATTTAAAACAGTTTAATTTTAGCACATTTTCGGGACGGCAAACACATTTTTTCTTCAGAAAAAAACTGAATAAAAAAGTGGAAACGTTTTCTTCCAGATTCAGATTTTCCCCTCATCAAAAACAATTTTACTCCTCGTTGAAACGTTAAAACATAAATGAGATCATTTACTGTTACCTACATCGAATAAATTTGAATTTGAAAGAGGAGATAATGGAATTGTTCAGCCTTTTGACCGCCAATCTGATTAATTGAAACAAAAATAAACACCTTTTTTTTATGAAATTTTAATAAAACAGAAAACACTTTTTAAGGCTAAGGAAATAAATTAAAAGGAATTTGAACGTTTGCTTCTTTTCTTCGGAGAACAGTTAAATAAATTCTTCGCCGTGATGTATGTACGTTCTATATCGAAGTTAAAATAAATTTTCCTTTCTCCTATGTTCTGGGATATTTCCTTGATATCAACAAAATTTAATTTTTTACAACCCATGCTTCTTTAATTTTAGGGGGTAGATTGGAGTGAAAATTAAAGTCTTTCTCAAACAAAAACCAGAATAACTTATTTTTCTTCTTTGGTAGATTCTGTAGTTGCTGATAAGCTGGGCAATTTGTAGATTCTCGGACAGCAATCTGTGTGGTTGGTTTTCAGCGGCGTATAGCCAGAGAGAGACATCCAGATTGTAGCGTGCGAACTCAAATATGGACACAGCAAAGCGACCACAATCATTACCAAGAAATCAGCAAGGGCAAAAAAGCGAAAATAGGGATATGTACCATAACTGTGGATCAAGATGCCGCCCATGAGCTGTCCGAGGCCTCTACCTAGACCGTAGTACAGTGCGTGTAGGATACCTTGTAGGGTAGCGCCAACCCGGGGCGGCGTGCCAACGTATGACGCTAGCGCGCACCAAACGGACGCAGAGCAAACCCCACGAAGGAATTCAATGGGCAGCACCAGCCAGGGATTTTTAATGGCGGAGAAGTAGTAAAACCTCAAGGCGTAAATCAGCAGACCGGCTATGAGCATCTTTATATGGCCAGCCACCGCCAGGAAATACACGGAGCCGTAATAAAGAGCAACATTGGATATGCAGTGAACTGCAACTAGCGCACTGAATAGGGACGGGGAGGCGCCTAGCTCTACCAAGTGAACGAATAAAAATGTCTCGGCGGATCCTAGCGCAAAACCCAGGAAAAGCGCAATCGAGCCGAATAGCGCGTACTCAAATTTCATGAAAACTTGAAGACTCTTGATCAATGAACATCTCTCGCTGACATATTTGTCCGCATCTTGGAAGTTGAAGCGAGTTGATACGAACAGCGCAATTGCCATTAGGACCGCATTCACGTAGAAGAACGGCCGATAAATGTCGAAGACATCTTCGGGGCAAATATCGGTCTGTTTACGGTACTGCCCTTGGACTATAGAACCAGTGATAAACGCGCTTATCCCCCAGCCTATTTCTCCCCACAAACGCTGCTCTCCATAATAGTGCGGACAGTTTTCCAGGTTTTTAAATGTGGCGACATCTGCCAGAGTGTTAGATGTGGCTCCTATTAGTTCGCCAACTATTGTGATCACCAAAATAATCACAAACACCACTTTGGCATTTTTGTAAATCGTCGGATCACTTTTAGTATAAAGGTCGAACAACCAAGCTTCCTGCCACATTTCGGTATTCCCAACCGTATCTGTTGGGCTTTTGTGTTCTTTGTTGACGTTGTCAAAGCGATGGACCAAATTCGTTTGATTGTGGTTGTGTGTAATGTTCAGTTTGTCGTGTACATCACTTAGACAGTGTACGCTTACGGGTGGTACAACAGCGATCAGCAAATTCATCACAATGTAACTGAAGAGGGCCAACAGTAGGACAGTCCTGACCTTGTTGTATTTGTCTGCAATGGTTCCTAGAATAGGCGCACTAACAAACAGGCACAGCGGCTTTACAGCTACTAGCACGCCAACAAAAGAAGGAGGCAGTAGCAAAGAATGTTTGAAATACAGCGATAGGTACGGTAAGAGGCTCCCGGGCGCTGCGAAATAAAAGAAATAAAACACCTTGTACAGCAGAAGGTTTTGGTTGATAGCAACACTCGAGCGGATCTTGTCGAACCAAGCGGATTTCTTGTTTGGATGTTCGCTTAACAGCGGTTCGGTCACAATGCCTTCTTCAGGATTAAATAAATCTCTATTATTTGGCCCGGTTTCTCCGCCAGGGGATTCTAGAGTCTCTTTCTCAGACATCAGTCGTTCTTCACTCTAGATTTTTTCTCTACAACTTCACACAACCACCGAGCACCCAGACAGTTCCTGAACGAAAGCAGTTTAGGCGATTAAATTTTGGCCAGTATAGTTTCGGAAATTTCCGCTTGGGTAGCTATGCCGAACAGATGTTTTTCGACTTTAACTCCAAAAAATTTGCATGCACTAGAAAACCGTCCAACCACCTTCCGCAGCCAATGATGTTTTGATGAAAATTCAATGCCATATTTCCCAATTTATATCCGCTCGTACTTGAATTTGATTGACGGGCAATAAATTAGAGGGACGAAAAACTGATTATGCGATCGGTGAACTGTGTCAGCCACGAAATATCCACTTATTTCCTTTTCTCACACCGCTGGCAAGCCATGATAAACGATCAGAATAATCTTTTTTCTTTTTCGTCAGTGCTCTTAGTAAGTCCTTAATTTTGTTGAAAATGTCTGTATTAAATTCACAGCAAGACACTAAAAACTGTTAAAGACCCTGATTTGAAATTCTAAATACTTTTTTTTTGTTTTGTCCGCTAGGGAAAAGCTAAATTCAACGGAAAGTTAGTATGAATATTTATATTTTGAGTAGGATATCATGAAGTTAATTAGTATTATACAAGTTTTAACGCTGTAAATATTAAAAAAGAAAAATTATTTTGGGGGGAACGACAAATTTCAATATAGAGTCTCAATTTTCGGGGGAAAATTCTTGATAATACTCTGAGAAGCACCAATGAAGATCGGCAAAAAGCCGAAACAAAACAAAACAAACAGTAACGCTAAAAGCATTGTAAAAGGAAGCAGAAGGAAGGCGGTAAAGATGGAAACAGGTACACTATTTCACAACAACGAAACTGACGCCACCAATTAAAATGTAGAACGATACATTTCGGTAAATCCGAGGAAAGCTGACAAACCAAGAAGGTAATTTTGTCTACATCTATCGGGAAATATGTTCTAATGCTTCATTTTTCGATCGTGTAATTAACATTCTAGCTTACAGCTGTATGTTGAGTATTTTTAAATATTAAAATTTATGCACCATGGGCATGAACACATGGAACAGCTGGCAAAGAAAAAAGACAGCCTCATTCTCGGACACCCAAGGGCAGATAATTGGGTCAGGTCGAAATCAAAACGAGTAAGTTTACGAGAACTGTAAACTGGAATCTGCTTGAAATTCAAATATATTTGCTTGCTTTATATCATAAAACGGAACTGATGTTATACATGTTTACAGCTAAGCATCATCCGTTCCAGTTAAAGCCGGTCTCAAATTTGATTTGTCAGGTTTTCCCAGATATTGCGTTTATCCTCAGAAATGAATACACTTCAGAAAGTAACCACGTAGTACTGGCAGTAATCTGATTTATTCCTGTAACAGTTTGGTTACAGTAAGTAAATGCCTAAGAAATAAAAATATTAAAGAAATAGCATGAGATTATTTTTACCGAACAGCAAAATACTTTCTTTTCTTCTAAGGGCCATAAAATAAACAAAGCAATCGTTTTTATGTGGTTTTACAAGGTCTGAAGAAGGGATAATTGTAGCAAATATTTTGGACCAATTAAAATAATTGCGGCAGTTTTTTTATGATCCTAATAACGGCATGTTTTATGGAAACATTCGGGGAAAATTCGTTAAAATCGAAAAAGTTATAAACAATGTTTTTAGTTTTGACTGTTTCACGGCTATATTAATGCTATTATTAACTCGTGAATGCGCAATGAACGAGTTATCGCAATGCATGTGGGGCAATCTTGTTCCCAGAGGCTGTGTTTCTTTTCAAAGAAATGTCACTCGCTCGTTGGGCTGTAAACTTTATATTAATTTAATCGGAACTTAATCAAAATCATTAGTCTACGGAAAGCGTATTCACCATCGGCCGCCATTACGGGACAAAAAACAAGGACGTAAAATCAACGCGACGAATTAACTTATTCTAAAAAAAAACAGCTAGTGCTTGTGCTTTCTGCTTAATCCTTCCATTTACCAAAAATAAGAGACAACTTTCCTTTCAGACGGACAGTTGGTTTTTTTTGAGGAGGGGGGTGGGGGGGGGGGGGGTGGAGGGGGAAATTGCCGTGTTGATCAGCCGATCAGAAGCAGATCGAGATTGTCGTCCAAGTCATCAGTCATCATCTTCGCGCGAAATGGAGGAAAGTACGATTGAGAAGCGTCCGAGGGTGTTCTGTGCTCATTTGCGTATTTCTTTGGCAGTTCAAAGTTATAATCGTTGCGTCAATGGTGCCAGATAGCTAGACACCCTGAACAAGTAATTGATACAATCTTTCCATTGCAAGTCATGCAAATGTGGCGCAGTGACGTAGTTCGTTGTCTTTTGGGGAGGAGAGGGCCAGTTCAAGCCTCCCTAGGTATAAACGAAGGTGAAACTGTTTTTTCGTTTTCTTTTTCGCCTTTAAAAGCTAAACACTCCAAGGGCTTCCAAAAAATTTGAAAACTTAAAGTTTCTTAAAAAATACAAAACTTTTAAAGGATCTCAATCTTGCTGAGGGGAATTCGAACGACTGAAAATCTACGCGGTGTAGAGTGCGGAACAAACGAGGGCCCTTATTAAGCCTTTCTTGTTGAAGCAAACAATAAGCAAGGAACCGCACAACGAAAATGCTGCAGGTATACGCAGGAGCTGTAAAGGATCTAATCAGCCAAAATATAAATGACTCAAATTTCTGCAAAGCTGATCGGACTGCGTAGAAAACTTAACACGACAGCGACATAATAGAGACCAAACCGAGAATCAACAGAATACGGCAACCGTGGACAGCTGTTTCGAGCTGGTTGGCTCTCGTCAGCACGGTGAATACGATTTATGTTTCGAGTCCTGGGCCAACCAAAAACAATGCGAACAATGTTTTATATCTTTCGCAAACAAGTCAATCTCAGAACCTTAACAAAAGAAGACAAACAACTTGTTCATTTTAGACCAAATTTTAGGACGATAGTTAATTCAATGCGTTTTAACGGCTATGAGTGTTGGCAAGCAATATTAAATGCTTATTCGGAGGATTACCCTTTTTTGCTAAAATGTAACTATGACTAAGAATCTAGATAAAAAAGGGGCCTCTTTTCTATTGTGGCATGCTGTATTTGTCAAGGAACTGCGCACCTTTACACTGTACTGAGAAAACTGAACAAAGCGCTCATGGGGACAGCATCGCTTTATTTGTCATGCGGTAGATGACTGGAACGCTCTCCCAGACGGCATTAGGAACATTTCCAATTTCTTAGTTTTTAGACGTCTTATTAGAAACATGTAGACTCTTTTATCGATTTTATCCTTTTTACTTTTTATTTTTTTAGATAGCTATATTTGTAATTTTTTTGTATTCTTACGTTAGATTTATGCAGGGCCTCACTGAAAACCACATTTTGTGACATGGGCTCCCTGTTAAAATATCTTATTTATTATTATAGTGACAAGAATAGATAACAAGTCTATCTATACTAGACTTTGCATTATAAACTTTGCGCATGACTTGCTTGATATTATTCATTGGGAAAAAAAACTTCCGTTACAACTGTAATGCACACTCAAACTTCCCTTATTACTTTCAACATTATCGCAGTAATTCCTAGCCATTTAAAAATGGGGTGGGGGGGGGGGGGCAATCCAACTGACAAGGATATCTTTGAAAAATATATTTTTCATCTCTCCTTATATGTATAGAAGTTACAAAAACACTGTTTGGCAATTGCATATATTCCGTGTTTGAATTCTACTTTTTTAAATACAGGTATGCTTTACAGCAAGCGAGTCAAATACGACAGCCTAGGTTTAAGATAAGTCCAAACAAATTCAGGTCAGTTAGTAACTGCTTTAATACATTAATGCAGGATGGATAACGAAATTTTATCAATTAACTTCAAAATTGTTTCGCTAAACGTAAGAAGTTTAAATAATTCTATCAAACGTAGAAAAGTGTTTAAGTGGCTTCATAGGCAGACCGCACACTGCTATTTTCTCCAAGAAACCTTAAGTACCGAACAATCTATAAACATCTGGCGATCGGAATGGGATGGAAATATCTTCTACAGCCATGGATCAAATCATAGCAAAGGTGTGACGATTCTTGTTAACCCCAGATACCAATTAGAGGTGATAAGAAGTATCAAAGACAAAAACGGAAGATCAATAATTTTGGAAATCAAGCTTGACAATCAAAACCTTGTCCTTGCCAATGTATACGCTCCGAATGACATTTCACAACAAATCAAGTTTTATCAAAGAGTCTCTGTCAACTAGTGCGCTTTGCGGGCGTTGAGTCGCGTGGCGGCCATTTTCGCTTATATCGAAATTTCCGTTCTCAGAGTCCTCGCTTTTTCTGAGGATCTTCTGCGCTATGTGAACGATTTACGGTCCGGTGTGTTACGACATCATTACATCATAGAATTTCTATATATATTTGGTATTTTTTTATTGAATTAAGTTTGTGGCAAAAAAACCCGATGTTGTTGTGGTCGGGCCAACTGTCGCGATCTCCGCCAAAACGTGGTAGGCCGCCAAAGAATGAAAAAAAAAACCGACGATTTTGTTGCGAGAGAGCACTTTCAACATCTGGAACCAGAAGACGATTGATCTTGGTTTTCAGCGAAACACCAGTAGCGAATTTGCGGAGGTTTCTTGTCTCCACGCTTGCAAGTAAAGTGGCATCGCAAACCTTCATCTCGACACGGACAGCCGCGGTATTTCCCAGATTTCTTTGAACGCATTGTTGAACAGCTGCGAGTCTAAGAGGCAATTGCAAAATAAACAAGCTTACATATTTAGGGATATTTTCGTTCAAGATGTCGTAAATAAATTTATCTAGTTCTCTACCCACCACGCAGTTTAGTGGGACCGAAATTGGCTGACTTGTCGCTGAATAAGTTAGCCTCCCACGCAGACGTTCTTAGGGGTTCGTCACGCGTTCCTGCCCCACGAACCCCTAAGATCAAGAACGTCTGCGTGGGAGGCTATGAATAAGTCGAAGCAGCTCGTAATCTTCGAGTTGCAATTGCAACCAGAGAGCCATAATAATTTTCCACCATCTCTTCCTCTGCCGAATCCTCCATTTCTACTTCACGACTTAGGTCCACCATCTCTGAAAGTGTACTCAACTGATCCTTTGACAAGAAGAACTTCGAGAGCTTTCAAACATGGATGCCTCGCCGAGGAAGCCCCGGCGTAAACAATAACACACGTGCGCAAAGGCCTGTGGTTGAAAGAGACTCTTTAATTTAAATCAAACTCTAAGTGGATTTTCAGATTGCAACTTGATAATTGGAGGGGACTTCAACAGCGCGCTAACGCCAAAAGACAGAAAAAGTGTGAAACAACGTTCGAACAAACATACTGTCAGAAACGAAATTGAAAATCTGAGGCTCTAACTTCGCTCTCACAGATATTTGGCGTGAATTAAATCCCCAAACTCTGTCGTTTACGTGGCATGACCAAGCATTTAAGTCTCAAAGGCGACTAGATTTTTTCCTAATCACAGCTGATTTAGTTTACCTAACAAAAGAGAGTAATATTATGCATAATCCTTTCTCAGATCACTCTGCTATTATGTTGAATGTACAATCGGTCGACCAACGCAAAAAATCAGGCCCTGGTTTCTGGAAATTTAACGCAAGCTTTTTAGAAGATAAAGAATATGTAGAAAAAATGTGTGTAAACATTCTGGCTCTCATAGAAAAGTACAAGGATGTCACAGATCTTGGCCTGAAATGGGATGTCATGAAGATGGAAATCAGAGGCTTCACAGTGCAGTACACCAAGAGAAGAGCTAGATCAGAAAAAGACCAAGAAAAACAACTACTTAAAAAAGTAAATGATCTGCAAGTAAAACTATGTTCCTCGAGAAATGACCCTAATGTGCTGAACGAGTATTATTCACTAAAAGCAAAATTAGAAAAACTGTCAAACAGAAAAATTAAAGGTACAATATTGCGCAGTAAAGCGCGATGGTATGAGCACGGAGAAAAAAAATTCTAAGTACTTTCTCAATCTAGAAATGAGAAACTTCTTAAGGAAAAAGATCTCAAAGCTGAAACTATCTAATGGTGAAGAAACTGACGACGTAAAAACAATGCTTGAAGAAGAGAAAACATTTTATAAAAATCTATATTCTACTAGAAATGTTAATCCCAATAACTCCGAGTTTGATGCATTCTTTAACAACAACCTGTTAACACCCCTTAATGAAGATCAATCTAAGAAATGTGAAGGCTTTCTAACCGAACAAGAATGCTACCAAGTTAAACCACATGGACAATGGAAAGAGCCCAGGCTCAGACGGCTTCACAAGCGAATTTTACAAATTCTTCTGGGATTACGTTAAACAAAATGTTATTGCAAGTATAAATTATGGCTTCGAAAAACGCCAATTATCAATATGTTAAAGAAGAGGTATCATAACACTAGTACCGAAAAAAGACAAACCGACCAATCTCCTTGGCAATCTAAGGCCTATCTCACTTTTAAACACAGACTACAAAAATTGCCACGAAAGCGGCAATCGCAAAAAGACTGGAAGCCGTCCTGCCGCTTTTGAAAAACGCTGATCAAACTGGCTATATCAAAGGACGTTATATCGGTGAAAACGTCAGACTCATTAGTGACCTTATAAGCTACACCGCAGCAAAAAACCTCCCCGGTCTTGCTGTCTTCCTCGACTTTGAAAAGGCATTTGATTCTATAGAATGGAATTTCCTTTTTAAGGTTCTTGACAAACTTAATTTTGGTCATGACTTCAAAAACTGGATACAAACTTTCTATTGCGACACAACTAGCTGTGTCGCAAACAATGGTTATGCCTCTGATTTCTTCAAGCTGGAGCGAGGCGTCAGGCAGGGTTGCCCACTATCAGGCACACTCTTCGTCCTTGGTATTGAAATTCCTGCACTTGCGATTAAGAAAAACCCGAAAATTGAAGGCATTAGAGTTGGCGCACGCGAGATAAAAATCACACAGTATGTGGATGACACAACAGTTTTTCTAAAAAACCCTGAATCAATGAGTCACTTGCGTGACCTCCTAGAAAAGTTTGAAAGATGCTCGGGATTAAAAATTAACCACACGAAGTCAGAAGCAATGTGGCTGGGAAAATGGAAAAACAGAGAAGATACCCCGTTCAATGTTAAGTGACCGAAAGACTCTGTTTATGCTTTAGGTATATACTTCTCAAACTCGGAAAAGGTTAGTAATAAACTTAATTTCTATGAAAAATTAGATGTTTTGGAAAAGACCTTAAACAATTGGAAGAGACGGAACCTCTGTTAGGCAAGATCAACATTGTTAAAATAAAATCTGTGGGCCTCTCAAAGCTTATTTACAATTCATCCGTACTGCCAGTCCCTTAAAATTTCTGTGAGCAGGTAAACAAAATCACCTTTAATTTCATCTGGGACAACAAAATAGCCAAAATTAAAAAAAAAAAAACACAATTATTAGCAAACGCAAAAATGGGGGTCTGAATATGATTGATTTTACCTTAATGAACAAAGCCCGTAAAGTCCATTTGGATAAAGCGACTTCACCTGAGTGAGAATTCAGCATGGACGGTTATTCCAAATGAAGCCACATTACACCTGGGAGGCTTAACCTTCCTCTCAACCTGTAACTGTAGCAGTAAGGATCTTAACATCAAAGAGCTACCACTCTTTTATGAGAGAATGTTACAATACTGGTTTGAGTTTAAGGATGTGCAGAATAATAAAAGGCCATGCACAAAGAAAACGATTATATGGAATAACCAAGATATTAAAATTGATAACAAAATGATTTTTTTCCGTACTTGGTTTGATAAAGGAGTTCACACCTTAAAAGACCTTCTCGACCTGAATCTAGATTTCCTTACTTATGAAGAGATAAAACTCCTTTATCAGCTACATACAAATTTTTTGACCTATTTTGGACTAATAAATGCTATTCCACAAGAATATAAAATGGCAATAAAGCGAACGGGGCTACAGCAAGAGCATCCTACACAACCGTGGGATAACTTAAAAGCGCTAACAACCAAAGCCATACACAAAAGTTTCGTGAAGCGTATATTTGAAGAAACCACAGCAAAACAACGCCTTATTGCCAATGGGTTAAAACCGGACCAAATAAGCAAATACTTCAACTTAGCTTTCTCCATTATTATAGGAATAAACGGTTAACTATGTTCCAGTACAAAACCTTACATGATATAGTTTTTACTAGAAGCAAATTATTTAAAGCTAAACTGGTGAGCAGTGATCTTTGCTATTTATGTTCAAAAACGAAACAAGATCTAAAACATATGCTTGTTTCATGTCCGGTCGTATCAGAGTTCTGGAAAATCTTTCTGGAATGGTATGAGACTCATACTACCATAAAAATAGAATTGTCAACCGCAAAAATCTTATATGGTATCATAGATAACGACCACCTTTGTAATTTAACTAATCACCTCCTACTAATTGCGAAATACTATATATATTGTTGCAGTATTAATGAAGAACCTTTGTCTTTTAGTACTTATCTAACAATAGTGATAAGCAAAGCTGAAATCGAAAAACAAATGTCAACAAGGACTAATTCAAATAAACGTTATTACAATAAATGGAAACCTTTAATTGACAAAAAGTTTGTAACCTAGAGCTGTATATTACTTTTCTTTGTACTTTGTAAGATATAACGGAAATAAGCAAGCCATAGTTGTGAATGTAATTGTATTCTTTTTTTTTTTCTTTCGTTGTATTCTAGTGTATTGTAAGTATTATTTGTACGTATTGTAAGGGTAATATAGATATTGTCAATAAAAAAAAAAAAATAAAATAAAAAAAAATCTTTCCGCGGGAAAAAAAAATCATTACTACTAAGCTGCGTTGTGAAGATTATAATAAACTATTTCAAGGTGTTACCACCCTAAACTACTGGTATAAGAGCTTCTCGAACCCATCACTAACCAAAGTGAGACATGTTCTTCAGAAATATCAACACACTAGACAATAAATTGAGAAATTTGCTTTAAAACTGCTTCAAAGAATTACACTAGAAAGATTTAAGGCTGGTTTCCATATGATCGCAGACGATCGCAAAAATAGCTGTTTCCATATAATCGCAACGATCGCAGAGCCGACCGTCGCCATATGTTTTGGTCAGCAGAAATGTCAAATATACACGCGCGTGTAGCAAACATGGAAGAGCGGAAATTTTGCTGCAAGCAAATTTACTTCCTCTGTTGACCCTCTGTTTGTCATGAGGCGAGGTCGTCGTCAGCTCCAAAACCGTCGAAGACATCGGTTTTGGATTCGATAACGACCGTACGCAGTTCTTATGTTGCGAAATTTGGCCCCCGCTTCCCCGGCCGACAAATTAAACTTCTGCTCGATTTTGTCCCAAAAGTTGGCCTTTTTGTTCGTCTTTAAAATCTTTGCTGTTGCGATGGTAAACACATTCATAACGTGCAACTTCCTCCAAAAATTCCTCGTTACTAACGTGTTCAATCTTAGCCAGAGTGTTGCTACGTAGACCGTTCCTACAATCGACCACATGAGCGTTGAATCGTGGGAGAGAACTGGCGAAATATATATTTTTTTCTGATGCATCTCCGCGGGCCGGAATCTCAAATCCTCGAATCTGATTGGCTAATCGCCCGCCCGTAACCGGTCCAGCTTTTTACGATACGGACCACGGTCCGAATTTTTATCCGCTCTATTCGCAGCAAATTGAAATAGTTGCGAAAGTTTACAAACAAAGGCCATAGTTACAAGTAAACAACTTCCCGTGGAAATATGTAAGGAAAATATAAATTCTGAAGAAAACGGATTCAGACGAGAGTGTACACAGCGAAAGTGAATTTTACTACCCAGAAGAAGAAACCCCCAACGAAACTACGGCATTAAAATATGAAGAAGTTGAACAAGACAGGCAATTAAGCAAAATTCAAGATTTCATTCACTCACTTCGCCCTGATAACACTAAAAAAAAGACAACTTACGATCTGAACATTTGGCGAAGATACTGTTCCTCAGTTGGAGAGACAAGAACCTTGGAAAACATTCCTCCTAACGAGCTCAACATTCTGCTGTGCAGATTTTTCATGGACGTTCGGCGGAGTGTACGAGCCAGCTACACTTGCATCGCTCCAGAGAAGTATTCAGCGCTAGTACATTTGTATCTAAAGTTCGCCAGCCATCGTCCTGAAGAAATGAAGAGACCCGAGGCGCCTTTCTTCCTGTCTTCCTGACAATAAACCACAAAAGAAAGCCTGCAGATCCGGTGTGGTACAGTCGAGCTCCTCTCGGAAAAAACAAGATCGGAGAATTTTTGACGAAGGCTGCGAAGAATGCAGGACTGCCTGAAAATGTAACCAACTATTCTGTGCGAAAAACCTACATTTCAAGGCTGATGGATGCAGAAATTCCTGTTTATTATGTAGCTCAGCGGAGTGGACATAAGAATTCAAAAAGCTTAGATTCCTACAAAACTGCTTCCGACGACCACCAGCGCACTCCAAGATGTCCTTGCTACTGAGCAGCGAAACGAAATCTCCCATCTCTTCAAACGATGCACCGCTTAATCAAGCAGTCAAAGCCTTGCAGCACCCATTCAAGCCGAGAGAAGACAAGCAAGCTTCTTCAGGCGAGGATCCCTTCACTGTTTTTTTTTGCTGGTTCGAACATCAGTAAAATTGAATACTGCACGTTCAATTTCTCTTTCAATACAGCGCCTTGCAGCAGTGGTGAAAGCTCGGCTCGGTCAAAGCCACGAAAACGCCACATTATCGTCTCAGATGACTCAGACTCAGATTAACTTGAACTTGCTTTTGGAAAGTTAGTTTTCACAAATCCAGGGACGTTTTAAACATGTGTCGAACCATTAAGAAAAGTAAACTTCGCCGTGTTTGAGTCTTCATTCATAATTTTTATCATTCGATCGATATTTTTAGACCTTTTGGACATGCGTGTCATCATTTGCAGCGTGTCAACATTCATCCACTTTTGACGTTTGACAGATGATTGTCATTTCAATGACTCTTAAATGGTTTTTTCTTGTTTTACATGACGACTTGCGAGTGAAAATAAAATTACACTTCCTATAAACATGCCACTTAAATTTCGGCCCTATTTACATTTGTTTCATAGGATTTTGTTACCACTTTCCTCCTCCAGCCTTAAACTTACACTCTTACAAACGTCCCAGCGAAAAAAAAGCAAACAAACAGAAAAAATAAATAAGTTATTTACCGGTCTAGGTCGGTCCGTATGAGAAAAAACTGTGCCCTTGGTCTTGAGTACGGCCCTCGGCCTTCGGCCTCGGGCCGTACTCAAGACCTCGGGCACAGTTTTTTCCCATACGGACCTCCCGCCCGGTAAATAACATATATTTACGGATACGTTTCGATCGCGGATCGCAAAACTTTGGTTTCCATATGATCGCACAATCGCAGTTTTCGCAGGAGATAGAACATGGTTCTATCTTCTGCGATCGTGTGCGATCGCGATCGCAGGATCGCAGACGATCGCAGAAGTGTTTCCATATGATCGCAGACGATCGCAGACCTTATTGCGATCTGCGATCATATGGAAACCAGCCTTTAAAATAAGGAATAATGACAGCTGCTCTCAATGTCATAACCCCAATTTTTTTGTACAAACTGATTTATCAATAGAAATTTCTACCAAGACGTCTTAGCAAACAATCTTGTCGCCAAACGGGCAAATGTTATTTTAGCATCCGCTAAATTTGAAGATGTTAAAATGTCTCTCTCTCCTTTTCTTGCCAATATTTATAATTATGTTCCTCTTTTTATCTCTAATTGCTACCACATTATTGTTGAAGAATTCTAAGGGGAAGTATATATTGTACATTTTTCTTCTATTTATAAAGTGTAACTTGTATATTATGATGAATAAAGTGTTAAAAAACATTACACACCGGATCTGGAATGAACTAATGGGCGCGCTAAGTTACATGTACCTTCCTCCATGGAGCTTTTTTTATTATTTTAGTCATTTTGTAAGAACAAAAGTGTCTCTAAATTAAATCACACAGTTAAGACTTTATTTGGAAATATCACATACACCAATTCACTACAGGAAAAAGATAAGCTACGGATTGATACATTTGATGCAAAGCCACGAAAAACGTTACACAAGTATTTGTCAGGTGCTTCCTCCGAATGTCTTTCTTTGAATTTACTAACACGTTACAGTACTAATAGAAAAATATTACAATCAAATTAAAACATCTTTTGCATACTTGTTCCAAATAATGAAAACAAAAACAATCTGATGCATGGCCAAATTTACAGGGCGATGAAAGTCCACTGATGCCAGTGCCTCAATGTCTACAGAGCACAACAAAAGTTGGAACCTGCAACACACAAACATGAAAAAGGAGAATTTAAGGGAGAAAAATTTGACTGACTAAATTATTTACTAACTCAGCAAGTAACTGAATGAGAGAAAAAAAAGTCCATTCAACTGACTGACTGGTCAACTACACCGTGACTTCAGTACAGCTCATACTGACCAACCGAGTTATGAAGCAACTGAGATGGTCTGGTTTACCGTTAGCTCACGTAGCAAGCGTTTTCAGAAAGAGAAAAGCTGCAGTAGTTAGCAGAGAGCACTAGAAAATAAGGGGGGGGGAATGGGGAAGGAGAAAGTGAAAAAAAAAAAAAAAACGCTCGCGGACAGACCCTGCGAATTTTAAAAACTCCCGTTCGACCCACGAACGGGGTTTCTGATTGGCGCAGTTTGAATACTTAGATTGACACCTTTCAAGCCCGCGTTATGATTGAAAACACGCAAACCGATTGTCGACCATCGTCAAAATGGCTAAGGAACCGTTCAAAGAAATGGTGGATAGAGCGCTTAGTTCCCTTGCCGAAAAAACATTTTTCAAATCTGAAAGAAAAGCAGAAGCTTTCTGTTCAGTAGCTGTTTTGCTCGCTATTCTTCCCACTGATTTCGGAAAGCGTCTAATTTTTCACTTTCTAGCACTCAGGAAGGAGAACGCATGTGTACCGGTAACTTGCCCTTTGATAAGTATTGTGGACGAACAAATCTTGAAAGCTACTACTGTATGTACTGTATCCTTCAAGCCCTAGTCAAACGGCGCATGATAGTCAATGACAGTTGTTGATAGTTAAAACTCGCACGCTCGTTTGACCACCAACTATCACGCGCTATTATTGACAATCATCACCTATCATTCACTTTGAGCAGGGTGGATAGATTCCCAACATCTATCCGCCCTGCTTTAAGCGCGTTCAAATTCTGCATGATAGTTGATGATAGTTTTTCTCCCGTTTAACTACCCGCATGGTAGTCGATGATAGTTTCTTGGTCAGTCGTTTTCTCCACCAGCGCTCTCTATATTTATTTTCCGTTAGTTCTTCCAACAACTGAAGGAAAACGAAGGAGGGCGCTGCTCACTTTCGCCGCGAAAAATTCATCCATACGAAGTTTTCGCCCCCAGGGTCCTCTCTCTTCCGCCCTCGAGAAAGGTACCTGGTTACCTCTGGTCACGTGGCACTCTCTTGCATTTAAGCCTCCAGCGAGGGTGAGTATTTTGAGAAAATTTTGTCGTGGGCATAATGGAAAACTATCCAGACGAGAGAGAAAAAAAATTGTCACTGCCAATATGGCGCTCGCATTTCTGAGTTGTATACAAACAGCGTTGCTTTCTGCTGGTTTTGGGAACTTAAGTGTGAAAGTTAACAGGTGTTTTGTTTAGAGAGATTATTCTTCAATAACTATAAGGATTTGATTGCTGTGCTTCCGACATTTTTCAAGAAAAACCGTATTTGTTAAGGCAATGAGATGCTGCTAATTTCCCCATGATTGTGAAAGCAGTGGGCATTCCTAGCATGCCACTGTTGTGCTATGTAATTGGGAGAGTGTTTCTGGAATCATTGGCTGCCCTGATGACGATGACCTTTTCAAACAAATGCTGTTTGAATGTGATCAATTTAAACCAATGTAACCGAGAAAATTTAGAGGTGAAGTATAATAATATTGACTACATAGACATATTAGGACATAAGTGTTCCATCAGTGAACCAGAAAGGATGAAGTTTCCTTATCTTGTCTGCAGGAGAGGTATTACATTGTTTTGTTTGTTACCATATTGTTTACTTGGGCCCTATTCAGGCTTTAAAGTGACTACGCTCGGTTTTTAATTGGGCATCAAATTTACTATTATGAACAGAGCTTTTCGTCAGTGCTTTCTCGTGCTTCCCAGTTATACTTAATAATAGTAAACGAAATGCAGGCACTAAATTGACCAAAATAATGAAGACACTATTTCTCCTTGGACACAATTAATGGCTAGAGGGCCCTGTTACAGGCACATAGACTGAAGAGGGCCTTGGTATCTTCCTCAACATTAATTCATTACAGCCGATGTGTGTGTAGACTGACTGTAATATCATTTCAAAAAAATGCTCCCATTTTAATATTTCTTTTTACATTCAAATTAGTCCATCTTGTCTCATTCAAAGTAAAATGTTCTTTTGAATATTGATCCATAAGGATCAATCAAAAATTAAACGAGACTTACCAGAAGTCGAAGTTTGATTGGGATTCTGCCGAGTCATCAGTAGCACAAGAATGAGAAAGCACTTGCCGCCCGAGTGATCAGTCTTTAAAGCCAAGAGTGTGCTTATCAGGTACCCCAGTAGCACAAGAAGCTAGGGTGGGTATATGGTTGTACAGGGCGTGGGTGTGACTTCTTGTGCTACTGATGACTAGGCCGAATCCCAATCAAACTTCGACTTCGGGTAAATCTCGTTTAATTTTTGATTCTGCCTCGTCATCATGCGCACTACGAAGTCACGTGAGATTTCAAAGCAACTGATAGCACACGAAGTGTAACAGGTAAACCTTATTTATTTTGAGCTCAGAACACTTGTAGCAAAGGATGAGCCTGTGTCAATCTCTCTATCATAAAACCTTGCAAAAGTAGCAGCTGAGCTCCAGCCCACAGGTTTCATAATCTCCTGGAGTGAAGCATTGTTTGCTTTAGCTTTAGAGCTGGCAGCTGACCTAACACTATGGGGTTTGTAAACTGAAATGTCAATGCCTGCCCTTGTCATTATTTGCCGGATCCATCGTCTGATGGTGTCCCTGTCTGTTTTTTTGTGTGGCTTCTGATCAGTTATAAACAGGTGAGTCTCATTCCCACGGAGTGGGTTAGTCCTTTCTAAATAAACTGAACATGTGCTCACAACACAAAGTTTTTCCTCATGTGGATAGGCAGACAACTTAACAACTAACTCTGAGGACATTGTCCCTGGTTTGCTCTGCTTAATGTTACTGTCAAGTAAAAAAGTGTAACTCGTTTCTTCTTTGACCGTATCTGTAATGTCTAGAAGATGAATAGACTGGCTTCTCTAAGCTGTAGGCATGACTAACTTTAACGTCAAATCTCTCAATGAGAGACCTTGGGAGGCATTCATGGAGCCAATGAACTGGAGAACCAAATTAACATCCCATGTTTTGCTGTAACCAGGCAGTGGGGGCCTGTTTTGGAAGACACCTTTCATGAAGCATTTGACATCAGGATGCTCCCCAAATGTTGGCTGAGCTGAATCAGGTTTGTCTAATATTGCAGAGTGCACTTCTTGCTGAATTTATACTGCTGCAGCTCAAGCCGCTTTCATACAAAGTTGTCAGACATTCAACTGCCACTTCTACACTGGGACGAGTTGGATCAATTTGTCTTTGAGAACAGAAACTACGCCATTTTCTGATATGTCCATCATATTGCCTCGGAGATGACTGGCACCAGGACGGGAGGATATAATGTTGGTTGCTTTTTCAGAAAATCCTCTGTCTTTGTAGAGTTGCCGCATAAATGACAGGCTAACAGGTTCAACTTTTCCGTAACGGATGAAGTTGATTGCACCCCGGCAGTGTTAGCAGTTTCTCTCTGTGGTGTATCAACAGTGGGTGGTCCACTAACAGTCGCAGTAGCTTCGAATACCAGCTTTGGCTTGTCCAGAAAGGTACAATCAGGATTCCCTCTGCCTTGTTTGTTTGAATTTTCTCCAGATATCTCCCAATCATGCTAAAGGGGGGGAATACATAAAAGAAATAATTTCCCCAATTAGCTGAGAATGCATCAACAATTGTTGCATCAGGGTCAGGCCTCCAGGATGCGTAGACTGGGCATTGTTTATTTAATCTGGAAGCAAACACATCAATGGTTGGGGTGCCAAATATTGATACTATAGAGCCATATATGCCTGGGTCTAGCATCCATTCTGTGCGGTCATTAAATTGTCTAGACTCTGTGTCGGCTTCAATGTTCTCACAACCAGGTAAGTGTGTGGCAATTAACCAGATGCTGTGTTTGACACATTGTACCCATATTTGTCTGGTGACCCAGTCACAGTTGGGGGATTTTGATCCACCCATGTTGTTAAGCTGTGGTGTTGTCACATTGGATCTGGATGTGAGCGTTTTCACAGTCCCCACACAGAGCCTTCAAGGTCAAAAATACAGCTAATAACTCAAGATAGTTTACATGGTGGGCTCCTTCCTCAGGGGTCCATCTCCCCCCTGTTTTCTGAGTTCCCCTTACACCTCCCCAGCCATGGGTAGAGGCATCAGTTTGGATTTAACAAACGGGTTCCCCATGTGGGATATATTTGAATGAAAGGTCTACATTAGACAGCCACCAGTGCAGCTCTGACTTGGCTTCTAGAGAAAGGGACAGGGCTGCTCCAAAATTGCCCTTGTTTTCCCTCAAAGCATGAGTTTTGTCTCTTTCTAGACTACGACAGTGGAGAGGGCCATATACCACTCCTGGGATGCTAGACACTATCAGGCCTATAACCTCTGCCAGATTTTGAATTTTACAAGTGCCCTTCTCAATCAGTTTTTGGCAAGCATTTTTCAGCTTTCCTTTACGTTCTGTTATCAGCTGCACAGTCATTGTGACTGAATTCAATACCAACTCCAAGTCAAGAATGTTAGTGTTTGAGCTGGAACAAGCACTGATCTTTTATAATGTATAGGGAAACCTAGTTTTTCAGAAAGCCGGGTAGTGTCCTGAACATTAACATGACATTCGTCAAACGAGTCACCTTGAAGGTAACAATCGTTTATATATGACAACAGTAAATTGGCCTTTCTCTCTTAAGTACCTTGAACGCAGGTTTTAAGAGCTTAGTTAAGATTCTAGGTGCTGATGCCAGACCATTAGGTAAGCAGGCATATTGATACAATTTGTCCCTCCATGAAAATTTTAAATAGCTTTAGTGTTTGGTACAGTGTAATCCCGGGGGGGGGGGGGGGGGCACTCCCTTATATGGGCTATATAAGTATGTGCGGCGCCAAAGGGTATGGTTTTTCAGTTGCTTTGGTCATAAATAGGAGATCGATTTTCGCTATTTTGCTGCCATTTTGGTAATAAATAGGGTGTCAATTTTTGCACTCTAGTCTTAAATTCGATTTTTTCTTTCTTTGAAGAAGCTACTTCTTCATCATGATGTTTACCACAACTGTGTACGTGCCGCAACGGCTTGTCATGCGCTCTGGTCACGCGCTGGGCTCCAGGGATTTTGAACTGAAGTTGACCAGACACTATCAGGTCATAAATAGGGTATCAAATTTTTGGTCAGGTCATAAATAGGGTAGGGAAAATCGCAAATTTTGGTCATAAATAGGGTAAGGGTTTTGTGAAGCGGGCCACACACCCCTATCCAATATTTTTGGGAGTACCCCCCCTAACCCTAACCCTAACCCCCCCCCCCCCCCGGAGTGTAATAAGCATCCCTTATATCTACTGAGGCCATATAGCAACCTTGGGTCATTAAGCCTGTGACAGATTTGAGTGAATCCATTCTAAAGTGTTGATAGACCAGACTGGGTTTGAGTTTATCCCAGATTAGATGGTTACCCTTTGTGGTAGTAAGGCACTCACAGTTTTCAGGTCTGTTATACCAGTTCTGTGTCTCTGTCAGAATGTCGTCCGAGAGCTTTTCTCTCATAAGGCCGTGGCCAATCTTTGCTATTTGCTGGTTGACAGCAGGGCCTTTCTTGTGATCGAGTTTCAGGTCGTCTGCTATGCCTGATAACACATCAATTTCACCACCGGCTTCTGTCGCTTCTCGGTGGGGCTCAGAGCTCTGATTTATCAGCTTTACAATGCTCTGTTCAGTTGAGTCAGATTTCTGACCTTTTTCAACTGTTTGTGGCGCCGTGGCCACAGCTGGTTGTTTTGTCGAAGAATCTGTGTCTTTGGCTTCTTCTCTTGCCTTCGCTTCTTCTGTCGGTTGAATGTTCTCTACTATCTATGACGTTCTCCAGCGATGCCTTCATATCACTGAAGAATTCAGTCACGGTTGACTTCAATGAAGTGAGGAAAGAAACCAGCAAACTACTCATGCCAATGGCTGCCACGATGGCGGCTTCACCAGCGGGCGTGGCATCAGTTTCGGCACTTTTCTGTTCTGTGGTTTCTTCTGCAGACATTTTTCCACGAAAACCAAGCTTTGCTTGGCAATTTTCCTATTCCCTGTAGTGTCAAGCAGATTACTGCTTACTTAGTTAAAGGTTTTCCGTTTTTCTTTCAGTGATTTCGTTTTCTTGACTGACTCAAGCAAAGGCGGGAAATGCACTGATCACTCGGGCGGCAAGTTCTTTCTCACCTGTCTTCGTAGTGAGCATGATGACGAGGCAGAACCCTAAGTTAATCCGTCTGTTTGCTGGAAACACAGTCCCTGATCACATATAGACGACATGTAAAATTAGGTTTTCATTACCAGTCTCTCTCATTTTCAAAATGGCAGAAATTGCACTTTCTTTTGGTTAGCACCTGTGTTTACTCGGTTTTGTCTGCCAATCAATTTCCAGATTGTTAATGGAATCTCCATATTTTCAGTTACCTCAGTCTCCAGATTTTCAGTGTTTTGAGGTTAAGAGGTCTGTACATGTGGGTTAGTCAAATAACAATTGGTTAATATGACAAAATTGACAGACAACAAAATTTGCAACTATGAACTAAAAAATTAAAATAGTATGGAAAATGGATAGAAAAACAAACTCTATCTGTGTGATAAAACAAGTGTGTTTGTGTTATGGTGTACCAAAAAGGACGGGGAGTAATTCAAGGAATCCAAGCATCGCAGGTGAGACGTGACCTCATGAAGGTTAAGATTTAGCAGGGGAAACACACATGTGGGCTCAAAAGCCTGTTCTGTAAGACCAAAGAAGATGCCTTTTGCAATTATTTCAAACTATAATGGAATAAATGATTGTGGCTTGATTGCATCATGCATGCAGTTACATTTGTGGGCATTCTAATAATTTGAGCGGCTGTTCATGAAGGACATGAAGATTCAGCAACGAAAGCGAGAGTATTAAATAACGCCAGAATCAGCCGATTATAAACCCTCAATAGGTTCTTGTTGATATTTAAAACCAGTTCTCATGGAAGATTAATCCATTGAGCACATTTCTCCCCCCAATTTTTTTGTAGTCTAGACAATTTGTTTACTCTGACACATTCTTCCCTCCAGAGTGACGCAGTGTCTTGTGAGAAATATGTGTAGGTGCTTGGGCAGAAACTGGTAAATGTTTAAAACTTGCTTGGTGAAAAGCGAGTGGGGCAGCAATCATATTAACTTTAGAGATACATCTCTGGTAAGGATGGGTAGGACTTTTGGGATGAAAACCACTGAAAATGAGAGCATTTGTCAAGACTGCGTAAGCTGCTCACTTACAGAAAGTACATGAGAATTTCTCTTTTAATTCAAACCATAGCGGTAAGTGACAAGCATTCATTTGTATAATGAACTTTTAGTGCTCACCTGAAATTACACACAAATGAGCTGATTGATTCACTGTTAACTGTCCCGAGAACACTGGCACCTCTGGTCCTCTGGTATGTTCTTAATTACCTGTTCTTTGTGCTGGCCACACCCTTAAAGTAAAGCAAAACAACGCTAATGCGCCGATCAAATCGAAACTTCAACATCCCCCCCCCCCCCCCCCCCCCCGTGCAAACCCCGGGCATTTGACTATTTTCTGTGCCCGGGAGTGGGGAATTTGACGGGTAAGGCCTTCACGGGGGTGGGGAATTTGACCTTGCCTGGGTGGGGTGGGGACAAATTGAACCGGAAGTGTCAGGTTTCAAATCGCTTTTTTGGGGGGACGCCGAAGTCGCTAACATAAACACGTGTTTGGACGAGATGGCAGAGTTTAAAGGAAGAGATACAGCATTACAAAAAAAAGGTCTTCAAAAGTGAGAGTGCTTAAACATTAATTATTTTTATGGATTGTATATAAACGATGTAGATTATTTTATACAATGAGTCAAGCTGCGGCTTTGTCCCGCAGTGAATAGTGAAAGAAATAAACACTGTCGAATGAAAAACCGCTTTGGCTTAAATTGCAGAATATCCTGCCACTCAAACAACATTCTACGTAGCCGGCTAACTATTAATTAATATGTATTTCTAGTTCTTTAAACGATATAGTTTTTTATGCAATGAGTCAAGATTCGCCTTTCTCCCGCATTTGTGTCTGCAGAGGTTTTTAGCCGGAATAGCCATAAAACAGCAATGAACAGTTAAAGAAAAAAAAATATTGTCGGATGAAAAACCGCCGCTTTGGCTTAAACTGCAGAATACCCTGCCACTCGAATAGTCTACGTAGCCGGCTAACTCATTTTAACAACCTTTGCCGTGTTTCGGAGTTAGAACAGCTTACACTTGCTGATTGACAGTGTCCGAATCATTAGTTTCAATGTTAAAGTTGTGGTTTTTGTAGTAACTCATGACAGGACCCGACAACGAGATGTTCTTTAGGACGGGCATTTGACAGACAAATCCGACGATAAGGTAGGGCATTTGCACACCATTTTGGCCCGAGGGGCGGGAATTTGAACGATCCAATCTTCAAAAGTTCAAATGCCCGGGGTTTGCCCGGGGGGGGGGGGATGTTGAAGTTTCGAGTTGATCGGCGCATAATGTTCTGTTGTTTTGATTGCACCTGTATTAAAATTGATTCACAAAATTTTATGCTTATAGCTGTTTTCTGCAACTTTGTACCCTGATACATGAAGAATGTAAGATTATTAACTAGGGCTAGGGTAAATTAGGCAAAGTTTTTATCTTTCCATGGGGTAATATCGGCCATACAGCACCTGTGTA